>NW_012104343.1:262815-291064 GCF_000951045.1 Mandrillus leucophaeus
GACTTTCAGTTCTATGACTGTGGGCCAAAACCAACAAAGATCCAAATCCTCTTTCCTTGGGAGCTTGAGGAGAGTTTACCAGTTCATGTTTCCATTAAGTCTGAGAACTTTGCCTTTAAAATCTATTCCTGGCTGCTGCCTACCCCTTCCTGGTCTGGGGAATAGAGTCGAGGGGGCCATCCTTAGTCACCATCCTTTAACTGTCTCCACAGAAACAACAGAACCAAGAAATGGTGGATCAGTTGGAAGAAGTAACTGTTTGCTCACAACATGACTGCTGGATTTGGGGGGCACTCAGATGTAGAGGCTTCAGTCTCGTCTCACCCACTCCCAGCCTGGGGAAGGCTCACCCCCCAGATTCCACCCCATCCCCATAAGGTCCCTGATAACTTGGTCCCATGGGTGGAACTGTCCTGGGGCATTGGTGCCATTCTGGGGGCATGTCCCTTGCTGTACCATCTCTGCTTCCCCCTAGTAAGAGCTCTGTATTCCTTTTCCTATAGGAAAAGAAAGAATGCCACCAAAAGCAGGGAGCTCTAAGGGAGCAGTTACAGGTGAGTAGAGAGTGTGAAGTTCCCTCCTGTCCTCTGGAGAATGTTTCTTTCCTTCTCTTTCAGCTTTTGGCTTTTCTACCAAAGGTTCACATTCAGAATGTAGAAATCCTTGTATCAGAGAAAGCCGAGTTACAGACAGCCCTGGCTCACACTCAGCATGCTGCCAGGCAGAAAGAAGGTGGGAATCTGGGCACCCCATCATCCTTCAACTTGGCACTTTGACAGGCCATTGGGGGAGTCCTTTGGGCCCCATCTGAACCTCTCTCATTCCAGGAGAGTCCGAAGATCTGGCCAGCTGCCTGTAGTATTCCTGGCAGTGTGTGGGAGAGTTGGAGCAGGCTGTTTGCTGTCTCCATACAGCAGAAGAAAGCAGACAGGGTGAGTCCAACCACCTGCCCCATCCCCTGGCAGCCTGGCTTCCCAGATGGCGGAGTGAGCCTAAAGGTCCCTTCTGCAGGATGGAATGTCCTGCCCAGAAAGCAGCATGGACTATTTCTCACTGCTTGTGTGTGTGGTGGTTAGAGGTAGCCTGGGGCTGAGTCAGCTGCTGTGGGTGAGTTAGGGGTCCTATGGAGAGCGAGCACTGGATGCAGAGTTCGGAGGCCAAGTCCTCGCCCTACCCTTAACTGGCTTTGGCCTTTGCCAAGTGCTAGGTGGGGGATATGGTACTTGTACTGTGAAGGTACAGAAGAGTATCTTCAGTATGTTACCATTTGTGTAGAGAGAGGGAATGTGTGTGTGTGTGTGTGTGTGTGTGCGCGCGTGTGTCTACATACATACTATGATCATATACATAAAATGTGTCTACAAGGATTTATCAACTCAGGAAGGGGTTAGGGGGAAAGGGGAAGGAGAGCATTAGGACAAACACCTAATGCATGTGGGGCATAAAATCTAGATGACGGGTTGATAGGTGCAGCAAACCACCATGGCACACGTATACCTATGTAACAAACCTGCACATTCAGCACATGTGTCCTAGAACTTAAAGTAAAATAATAAATAAATAAAATAAAACACAAAAAACTCAGGAGAGAGGAACAGGGTGGCTGGGAGATATTTCCCTTCTGTACCTTCTGAGCTTTGGACTATGTGAATGGATCATCCTTTCAAAAAGTGAACAAGAGATTGATTTCCCCCTTCCTATCTGTGCCCCCACCCCCAGCGAACAAATGGGCTTAGAGAATCAGATACACCTAAGGGTTCAAATCCCAGCTCTGAGTGATCTTAGGCAAGCACTTAATCTCTAATACCCCATGTTTTTTATCGACACAATAGAGGTAATAATAGTAGTTGTCTCATATGGTGGTTGTGAGGATTAAATGGGATTGTTAGCATGGTGGCTAGTGAAGCACTCAATAAGGGTTCAAACAGTGGTAGTAATAACGGTAAAATAATAACAATATTGTTTTATCCCTCTGGGCCTCTGTTAGCCAGCTATAAATTCAATCTCTTTCCCTGTCCGTTCACCCTTACTAAGTTCTTTTAAAAACAAATGAGACTGACCAGGCGCTCAGACTCATGCTTGTATTCCCAGCACTTTGGGAGGCCTAGGCTGGCGGATCATGAGGTCAGGAGTTTGAGACCAGCCTGGCCAGCACAGTGAAACCCTGTCTCTACTAAAAATACAAAAATTAGCTGGGTGTGGTGGTCGGCACCTGTAAATTCCAGCTACTCAGGAGGCTGAGGCAGGAGGATTACTTGAACCTGGGAAGCCGAGGTTGCAGTGAGCCGAGATAATGCCACTGCATTTCAGCCTAGGCAACAGAGCTAGACTCCGTCTCAAAAACAAAACAAAAACAAACAAACAAACAAACAAAAAGCAAATGAGATCATGGACTTCGAAATGCCTTGAAAAAATGTCAGGTGTGATTCAGAGTGAGGAAGTGTTACTGTGGAATAGTTACTGAGCTGTTGGTACTGGTCGGCCAGCTGCTCCTCTGCCTGCTATATCCTGACTTAACCTTGGCCTGTATTTTCAGTACAACAAGGAGTTAACCAAAGAGAGAAACACCCTCAGGCTGGAGTTACACAAGAACAGGTAGTATGGGGGAAGGTGGGATGGGAGGTCTGGGAGGTCTGGGGGCCCTTAGCATGGGTGATGTGCTGGGAGGTTGAGGGGGTACAGGTAAGCATGGTGAGGTGGTCATACAGGTTTGTACATGTGCACAGTTAAGCTGTAGTGCTGGTGACTCATGGTGTAGCCTCGAACAACTCACGCCTCTCAGGCCTGCCATCTGTAACTTTGGATTCCTGGGGTTCCTTCCAGTGCTACGGTTCTGTGGTTGTGAGGCAAGGGTGGAGGGTTGATCACCAAAGCAGTCCTTTCTGTTCTTAGTTCATTCCTTTCTCTACTGCCTCTGGCCATAACCGAATCAATGAGGACTGAAGCAGGAGAAATCAGAATTGGAAGAGAAGCTTTGAGTCCTAGTGACTGAGAAGGCTGGCATACTGCTTAACTTAGAAGAGCTGCAAAAGAAATTACAAATGACTGAACTGCTTCAACAAGCTAAGGACTGCAGCCGCGGAGGTGGTTGGAGCCCCATCCAGCTGGGGCCATGGTCTAGGGATCATGCCAAGAGTTGGAAAATTTCGGTCCTTGTTCTGATGCTGCCATAGAATCCTCTAGAGAGTGCTAAAAAATCTACAAATTGGGGCCCTACCATAGACCTGGGGAATCAGAATCTCAGGGTTAGGGCTTTAAAAAAAATTTTTCTAACACATCATAGATGAAAACCATTATTTGATAAATTACATTTATATGGCTAGCTAATGAGTCTGTTTATTTCCATCTGAGGTTCAAGCCAACACTTCCACTATTCCATGGGTAATAATAGAGAGTAGAGGTTTTTTGTTTTTTGTTTTTTGTTGTTTGTTTGTTTGTTTGTTTGTTTCAGATGGGGTCTCTATCACCCAGGCTGGAGTGCAGTGGTGTGATCTTGGCTCACTGCAGCCTCTACCTCCCAGGCTCAAGCGATCCTCCTGCCTCAGCTTCTCAAGTAGCTGGGACTATAGGTGCACACCACCACACCTAGCTAATTTTTGTATTTGTAGAGACGGGGCTTTGCCATGTTGCCCAGGCTGGTTTTGAACTCCTGAGCTCAAGTGATCCGCCTCCCTCAGTCTCCCAAAGTGTTGGGATTCAGACATGAGCCACCATGCCCAGCCTGAGATCTTTTTAAAATTATTTAATTTTTTATTTCTAAAACAAAGAAACTTGACAGCAGAGTTGTATTGACTGAGTTGTACACTGAGCCTAGCCCTAGCCCTTTTAAGGGGCACTGTTGGAACGGCCCAGCCTCCCGGAATCTAAACTTCTCACTCTTCACTATCTGGTTTTCAAGGCACTGTGAAGGCCCTGATACTAAACAGCAGTTACTGCAGGCCATGGAGGAGCGGGCATAGCTGGAAGCACACCTGGGGCAGGTGAGGCTTTGCAGGGGAGGGATATGGAAGGAAGATGACCCCAGGTGGCCAGGAGCAGGTGAGGACCAGTGACAGCCCTTCGTAACTTCTGTCCCCATTCTTGAAGGTAATGGAGTCAGTTGGACAACTACAAATGGAGAGAGAGAGACGTATGCTGAAAATCTGAAAGGAGGGAGTGCCATGTGGCAGCAGAGGATGCAGTAGATGTCAGAGCAGGTGAGACCTGACCCTTCAGCCCCCCACCTTATATAGATCACTTGATCTTTCTAGGCGTCTGTAAAATGGGAAGACTATAGCCAGAGGTGATCATGGGTCTAGGCTATGTGGAGTCAGGGTCAGAGATGGAGATGGTAGCCCATCCAGCCATCAGCCCCTCTCTTCAGGGCCCTTTCCTGCTGTATTTTGGGCAGGTGCGCACATTGAGAGAGGAGAAGGAGCATAGCATGAGTTGGGTATAAGAACTGGAAATGAGCTTGGCTGAACTGAGTAACCAAATGGGTAAGCTGGGACTGTGGTGACCTGGGAGCAGGACTGGTATCAGAGTGCTGTGGGGGTGGCTTAGAATGCCCCAGGGCGGTGGGTGGATGGAGGGCTTTGGGGCAGAAGGAAAGAGGTCTGTGCCAGGAGTTGGCAAGTCTTGTAATCTCCATGAGCCTCAGTGTTCCCATCAGCAAAGAGGGAAGTGTGCCCATTGTCAGCCATCCACAGTTGTCTCTATCAGAAAGTGGCGGGAAGACTGGCTAATATCCGGGTGCAAGGAATCATTAGCAGGGAGGCCAAGTTTGGGGAGCCTGAGAGGAGCTGTGGACCAAGAGGAGGGTGTTTTTTTTGAGAATCCAGAGGCCCTTACTGTCGCTTCCTTTCTTACCTGAGCCGTGCCCCTGGAACTCCAAGCAGGGCCCTCCAGGGTGGAGCAGCAGCTACAAGCAGAGGCTGGCCACCTGCAGAAGGAACTGGAGAGCCTGGCAGCTCCAAGCCCAGGAGCAAGACACTGAGGGCTTCAGTCACCCGAACCAGGAGTGGGAGGAGAGGCTGCTGGAGCTGCAGCAGGTGGCCAAGCTCTTGGGGGAGCAGGCAGAGTTGCACAGACAAATCTTGGAGACCATGCAGAATGACTACACCACCATCAGCCACGTGCTCACCCAGAACCACGAGCTCAAGGAGCAGCTGTCTGAGCTGCAGAATGGATTCATAAAGCTGGTGTGTGACCCCATCAGGAGAGCCTGCCCTCCTCCCTAGCCCTCCCGACCTTTGTTTTCCCGCCCATAAAATGAGGCAGTGTACCCCTAATGTAAGATGGTACTTCCGAAGGTACCTGTGAACCAGAGCCCTGCTCTGATGGCTGTGGGGAAGAGGGAATGATTTTTCTAACCTGCCTCCACCCTTCCTGGTGCCATGGGAGGCAGACGCCAAGTTCTAGGGTCTCCAGCTGCAGTGGATGGCTGCCGATTGCTTCTCTCTGTCCAGACTAATGAGAACATGGAGATCACCAGTGCAATGCAGTTGGAATAGCACGTAAAGAGGGAGCTGGGAAAGAAGCTGGGCAAGCTAAAGGAGACGGTAACACTGCACCATCCAAGAAGAGCTGGAAGGCGGGCACCAGCCTCTGGGGAGGGGAGGTGTGAGGCCAGAGGCAGCTCCAGCCTGGGGAACAGGTGACCCCAGCACCCTCCAGGGCAGTCCTGTGACTGTTTCTTGCTTCCTGCCCTCTGACTTTTAGTGGTGGGCTCCTCCCAGGTCTGAACATCATCATCCCGGCTAGAGTCATGGAGCCCCCCAAACATAGGGAAAGAGACGGTGGTATAAGAGGCTCCTCAGAGTCAAACTGGATTCTGGCCTTGGCTCCCCTCATCACCATTCAACTACTTTGCATCTCTAAGTCTCAGTTTCTTTACCTTAAAAGGGAAGTTAGCACCTTCCTCGCAGAGGTGCTGAGGATTAAATGAGATAATACGTGGAAAGCATTAGGCATGTGGCACAGTTAGCAGATGGAGGTTGGCTCCCTCTGCTTTTCCATCAGTCTGTGGCCTAGTTTAAATGGTGGAAGGAAGGGTGTGAGATTTAAGTCTGGGTGTAGGGGATCAGTCAGTGTGGTTGGAAAAATTGTAAGATGAAGTTATAGGATATAGACACAAACCTTCTTGGAAGGCCAGAAGGTCTGCACAGCTTCAGTAAAGGATTTGGCTGAAAGCAGCCTAATCCCCTTTACCTTGAGTTGATAGCAGTAGAGCAAATAACATGGGAATGTGGGGTAGTTTATCTGAATAGCTTGTTTACTCATGTGGTCCTAAGACCAACCTTTGATTATCCGCGGGTGCATGATTGCTCTCTACTCGGTGGTCGGCAAAGTTAATTACTCACAGGTGTGTTGACTCAAAGCCTTTGTCATTAAGTCTGTGCTGAATAAATACCCTCAGGGCCAGCTAGTCAAGGCACACAACTCTTTTTGTGTGTGGCCTGGCCCCTTAGCTGCTCTGTCACTGAATATCGGTGTCTGAGTATGTTATTCATCTGCCATGCAGCTGGGGTCTGCAGGATAGACCCTTGCAAGTGGTGCCCTGCGGGAGGCACACTGTGAAGGATCACAACGGACCCCTCAAAAACGAAGATGAAAAGAACTGTGCAAACAGTAAGTTAGTAAGTCATTGATGCCCACTCGGAATTTCCAAGTTTGGGGGGATTGTTCAGGCTAGGGTTTCATCATGGGACAACAGTTATCAGCTTAACAGAAACAGTATATAAAAGTATTGAAACAGCTGCTTAAAGCTAGTGGAGCCTTGGTTTCACAGGCTCAATTAAGGGACCTAATGCAAACTGTTGTCTCACAAAACTCATGGTTCCCAGAAAAAGGAACGCTAGACGTAGAGCTCTGGGAACAAGTGGGGAGAGATCTTAATCAACATCATGCGCAAGGGCAACAGGTCCCAGTATCATTTTTAATGCTATGGGCCTTAGGGTGACCCTGGCTCTGTTATACAGTTATACACAGAAGAACCTAAAAAGGGGAAGGAGGAGGAACCGTCACCTGCCTTACCACCTCCTTTTCGCTCAGCCCTGATATCAGCAGACCAAAATAACAAAGAGGAAATGGAGATTTTGCCTGAGCCCCCTCCTGCAATAAATAGGAAAAAAGACAAGAGCTACGCTACAGCTATGGGACCCTTTCTTAGGCAAGAGGCATTAAAAGGGGAGCTCTTAGCCTGCCTGGTAATGCAAGGTTGACAAGGCAATTGGGTATATAAACCTATTTCTTTTAACGTTTATAAAAAGTTAAGAAAAAGCATTAGAGGTTGAAGCCGTGTGGCCAAGCTGGTGGTAGGCAGAAGGAAATGCTTGGCAGCAAAGGAAGCTCGTACACCTGGAGCCAGCGAGTGCTTCCAGGAACTCGGCCTGCACAGAGGTAGCAGTGACAAGGAGCCAGGCCCAGCACACCAGAGCTGGCCTGCTAGGGAGAGGCAGGAGGCGTGCACGAAGGTCCACTCGGCTGGCAGCAGCTGCCCAGCGGCAGCAGGTTGAGGGAGCAGCACAGACAAAAGGCGGCACAGACAAAAAGCAGTGCAAGTGCAACATGGCCGCCGCCCTGGGACCCACCTGCTAGACGCCCAGCTCCGCTGGCCCACGGCAAAATTTCACATGTTCCTTGTATACAAGTGACATCCCGGATTATAATTCTCTGCTAAGATTTAAGTACAATTTAAGAATTTAAAACACCTCTTTCTAATAATGGCCACTGTTGCTTTTACACTGTTTCCCTGGAAAAGCAAGACAGAGAAAAATTTGTGTTTACAATACCAGCTATCAATAATGAAAGGCCAGCTTTCCCGATTTCATTGGAAAGTGCTTCCTCAAGGAATGCTAAACAGTGCTGCCATGTGTCAGTATCATGTAAATCAAGCTTTGTTCCCCAGCAGAAAAGAATTTCCTGATTGCAAGGTTATTCATTTTATGGATGATATTCTACTAGCAGCCCCAACGGAGCCAATGCTTTTAAGTTTGTATACCTCTGTCATAAAGAATGCACAGCTGAGTGGTTTAATCATTGCACCTGAAAAAGCACAAATGTCCTCTCCTTGGAAATATCTTGGGTACATACTTACTTCCTGGTCAGTAAAACCTCAAAAGGTTAAATACTAGCAACTTACACACCTTAAATGATTATCAGAAATTACTAGGCAATTTTAATTGGCTTCACCCCACCTTGGGCATTCCTACTTATAAGCTGCAAAACATGTTTTCTATCTTAAAGGGCAACACAGTCCTGGATTCTCTCAGGTATTTAATCCCAGCAGCAAAAAAAAAAAAAAAAAAAAAAAAAAAAGATGGAAGAACTAGAACAGGCTATTTCTCAAAGACAAGTAAATCTCATAGATCCAAAATATTCTGTTCAATTGTTTATTTTTCCCAGTAAACACTCCCCTACAGGGTTAATAGGACAAATGGCTCCAGAGCTATGTTTTTTAGCATGGGTTTTTTTGCTCACATACCGAGACTAAAACACTATCTCCCTATATCCAGTTAATCAGTAAAGTCATATATTCAGGCTGCAGATGATGCAGTCACTTGCTAGGTTGTGATCCTGATATCATCAGGATTTCTTTAAATAAAAAGCAATTCAAAGCAGTATTGCCCTTATCGATGGACTTCCAAATAGCACTCTCTGATTACACAGGTCAAATAGAGCATGTCATTCCTGCTAACTCCTTCAGTTTATCATATTCCTATGATTTTCCCTACAAAAAGAGTTCACTTCCCCATAAATGCTTTAACACTGTTTACTGATGGTTCTAGTAAACATGGAAAAGCAGCAGTCTGGTAGAGACCACATAATTCCATCACTCGATCTGGATTTACTAGCACTCAGAGAGCTGAGTTTGGGGCCTTGATATTGGCTTTGGAAACTTTTTCCACTCAGCCCCTCAATATTGTTAATGACTCTGCTTACTCTGTTTTTTTACTGCAGAACCTTGAGACAGCCCTAATTAAGTCCACTCTGGAGTCCACCCTCTGTGCTCTTTGACTTCAGCAATTGCTAGATCAGTGTACACATCCTATTTTTATTACACGCATTCAGGGCCACAGCTCACTGCCTGGCCCATTGATTTATGGCAATGATCAAGCATACCTTCAGGTTGTAACATCACTGCTTGACCAAGCCACCCAATCACATCAATTTTTCCGGCAAAACTAGAGAAACTTGTCTAAACAATTTCAATTTACCCAGAGGCTGGCTAAATAAATTATCCTGCAATGCTGAGATTGCCAGCTCACAGGCATGTCCCCTCCTTCAACAAGTGTTAACCCTAGAGGATTGGCACTTTATCAGTTATGGCAAACAGATGTTACACACATCCCTGAATTTGGAAAACTTAGATATGTACATGTCTCCATTGATACCAATTCTCATTTAATTAGTGTACATGCCCTTCCTGGAGAGTCTACTCGATATGTCATTAAACATCTTTTAACTTTTGCATTTATGGGGCAACCCATAAAAATTAAAACTAATAATGGTCTAGCTTACGCCAGCTCACAATTTCAACAATTTTGTCACACGTGGAACATCCAACATTCCACAGGCATCCCATATAATCCCCACGGACAGGCCATAATAGAACGTGCCCACTCCACCCTTAAAAATATGCTCAAAAAACAAAACGGGGAGTATGGATAAGGACCTTGCAACGCTATTGGCACAAGCCTTATTTACCCTTAATTTTTTAAATTTAGATGATAAATTTCAATCCACTGTAGAAAAGCACTTTGCTAAAACCTCTCAAGACATAAAACTGCAGTTTTATGGAAAGATGTAAACAGTAATGTATGGTGTAATCCAAGTGAATTGTTAACTTGGGGAAGAGGGTATGCTTGTGTTCACACCCCCTCAGGTCCTCTTTGGATTCCAGCACAATGCATCAAACCATACCATTACGTGGCTAGGACCCAACCTGGTACCAGAAATGAAGGAAGTGACCCTACAGGACTCGCTGCCCTGGATGATGCGGCTTCCTCGGACGACAAGCCCTGGACATTACCTGGGGGATGCTGAAGAAGGCAACTCAGGAGGCGGAATGAATCCTGCTCTGGACACAGACACCATTCACTCCAGATAATCTGTTCCTTGCTATGCTCTCTGTTGTACGTTGCAACTCATATAGGGTATTGATCCTTCATATGCTCTTGCTTTGTCTGCAACCTATACCTGCTACACTCTATTGGGCTCATATCTTAGATCCACCTTTCTTTCACCCTGTCACCTGGGCAGACACCTCCTTCTCAGCCTTTAATAACGTAACTGCTTGGCTAGGAGGGATAGATTTACCCCCAGTGGGGTCCATCATTAATGGCACACATTAGACTAAGGTGCCAGGTAACACTACATATCATCCCACTATCCTCCCACTGTGTGTAAGTTATAAAGGGTGTAACCCTTACTGCGTACCTGCCCAAACACACTTATGGCTACGTCATGACAAAGGAAATGTCTTAACATTCCTAGCTGCAGGTAGCCTCAAACCGGGCGATGCAATCAATGCCACTTTCCCAAACATTCCTTCCTGTGCTAAAGAACAAAGCTGGGAAAGTAATGGATTCCACTTTAGCTGGGAGGTCTGTCATGGGGAACAAGCCTATACCCTCCAGTTAGGCAATTGTAACATCTTAGACTGGAGGTGCCACAGCCATTTGCAGGGAAGCCTTACTGATGTCCTCATCCATCATGGCATCAATCACAGTTTTGTAGCCACATCCCATTCCCCTATGATTTGGGCCAATGTGGGGGTGGATATTTCCGACCCCAAGTAAAATCCATGCCACCCCAAGACACTCTGTGGTGCCTGGGACATCTTAGCACCTCCTTTGACACCTGGCATGGGACATACCATAATTCCAGTCACAACTATACTATAACCTTTATTCATAATCACACTGATCAGTGCCTGATTTGCACTACCCATCCATATGTTTTCTTTATAGGAGCTAATATTTCTGTTATACCCCGAAACTCCACGTTTGTGACCCAGGTGCAGGGACAGACTTGGTTTGCCTCATGTATTACTAATTACAATATATAATTTAAATATTACTAGAGTCATGGTATTAAGGAGACAATCTGAGGCATTCCCACCAGTCAATTTGACATGCGATTGGCAAGGTTCCTCTGCCCTTGCCACCTTAGAACGTGCTCTGTCCCAGATCAGACCCAAAAGATTCATAGACACATGTGTAGCCTTTATAGTCTCAGTCATAGTCATCCTAGTAACTGCTAGTGTGGCTGTAGCATCTATTACTGAATCAGGAAAAACAGCTGCTTTTGTAGATAATTTGGCCAGAAATGTTTCTAATGTACTTCTCTTACAGCAAGGTATAGATCAAAAGATTCTTGCACATCTGCAAGCCCTTGAGGCTGCCCTTGGAATATGTGGGGGAGCGACCAGATGCACTGGCATTCCAACAGCAGTTAAACTGTGACTGGGAGCATAAACATATCTGTGTCACTTCTCTACCGTGGAATCAATCAATACATAGTTGGGATGAGGTGAAACAACACCTCTGGGGAACCTTTCATGACAATTTAACAGCAGACATAAGGCAACTTAAAAATACAATTTTAGAATCCCTTCATACTGTAGATCTATCTACACACCCAACAAACAGCCATATGGAAGGGTGTGCAAGATCGTCTCTCCTGGATAGACCACCGCTCCTGGGCATCACTCCTTGAGTGGAAAAGAATGTTGCTAATTATACTCATGTTTGTCTTATGTTATTTACTAATTTTAGGATGCAAAGCCGGAATAAGAGCAATGACCACCATTGCTGACAGACCAGTTGTTGCACACACATGTACTCTCCAGCTAACAAGACTGAATGCAAAAAACAGAAAAGGGGGAGCTATAGGGGATCAGTCAGTGTGGTTGGAAAAATTGTAAGATGAAGTTATAGGATATAGACACAAACCTTCTTGGAAGGCCAGAAGGTTTGCATAACTTCAGTAAAGGATTTTTCTGAAATCCTTTTTACCCCTAATCCCCTTTACCTTGAGTTGATAACAATAGAGCAGATAACATGGGAATGTGGGGGAGTTTATCTGAATACCTTGTTTACTCATGTGGTTCTAAGACCAACCTTTGATTATCCGCAGGTGCATGATTGCGCTCTACTTGGGGGCGGGTCGGCAAAGTTAATTACCCACAGGTGTGTTGACTCAAAGCCTTTGTCATTAAGCCTGTGCTGAATAAATGCTGTCAGGGCCAGCTAGTCAAGGCCTGCATTGTCACAACTCTTTCTGTGCATGGCCTGGCCCCTTAGCTGCTCTGTCACTGAATATTGGTGTGAGTATGTTATTCATCTGCCATGCAGCTGGGGTCTGCAGGACAGATCCCTGCAGCTGGGGAAGGAGGCATGGGACTCTGGGAAAGGGAGGCAGTCACTTAGGCCTGGAACCAAGGGGCCAGGGGCCTGGGAAAGCAACAGAGCCACACAGTGACCTTGCTACCCCATTTATGGGCCAGCCACCACCTGCCCTCATGCCCAGGGTCTTTCTGCAGATGGAGCTGAAGAGCCAGAAGGCTCGGTCTGCAGCAGCAGCAAGACCAGTACCTGAGTCACCTGCAGCAGTATGTGGCCACCTATCAGCAGCTGACCTCTGAGAAGGAGGGGCTGCACAACCAGTTACTGCTGTAGACCCAGTTCGTGGACCAGCTGCAGCAGCAGGAAGCTCAAAGAAAGCAGTGGTCAAGATGGCCTGCCAAGAGTTGCGGGAGACCCAAGTGAGGGAGTTGCTCAGGGCGGGGCCCTGAGGGGAACGACCTGGCGACCTCTGTGCCTTCTCACTCTCTTTCTTGGCCCCTTAGGAGTGCCTGGAAGCTTTCAGCCAGCAGAATCAGCAGCCTCAGGCCCAGTTGAGCCTCATGGCTCTACCTGGGGAAGGTAGCGGAGACTGCTCACAGAAAGAGAGCCCCAGGAGGAAGGGATAACTGTTAGCAGCATAGGATTGAGGAGTTGAACAGACTTTTAGAACAGCTGGTCATTATGCCAACCAGGTGTCCACACTAAGTTAGGCACCACTATGGTGACCTCCTGGGAGCAGGGGACCACCAGGTTGCCTAAGGATGGTGAACTGGTCCAGCTCAGAAATGGAGCAGGTCAGAACTCCCGTGCCTATTGGTAGTGGGACTGCACCTGGGCAACACGGCAAGATCTTGGCTCTTTAAAAAATAATGAGGCCGGGCACGGTGGCTCATGCCTGCAATCCCAGCACTTTGGGAGGCTGAGGCGGGTGGATCACGAGGTCAGGCGTTAAATCAAGACCAACCTGGCCAAGATGGTGAAACCCCGTCTCTACTAAAAATACAAAAATTAGCCGAGTGTGGTGGCAGGTGCCTGTAATCCCAGCCACTTGGGAGGCTGAGGCAGAGAATTGCTTGAACCCAGGAGGTGGAAGTTGCAGTGAACGGAGATCGCGCCACTGCACTCCAGCCTGGACAACACAACGAGACTCCATTTCAAAATAAAGAGCTGCTCATTCCCCGCTAGGGAGGGACTGGCCCTGGGTTACACAGTGAGAGTTGGGGCAGAGGTGGGCCCACTCTACCGTTGTTGGGTTGTCTGAGGACCTCTCTGGCCACCCCCAATAGGAGATGGACTGGACAGTGAGGAGGAGGTGGAGGTGCCTCAGCCCATGCCGAGCATCCTGGAGGACCTAGAGAGCCAGAAGGCCATGGTGAGCCTGACTCCCCCTGCCCCACCTTTGCTGCCTCCCTCCGTGGTCCCTCCCAGACCCCCTTCTGCTCTTGGGTTCCTGGCCTTCTGATTTCTCTGGACCCTCACCCCTTCCCTGGGAGCCAGTGGTCGGACACCATTTCACCTGCGACTAACAGGTGCGTCGTCTGAGGCCCCCCAAAGCAAAGACTGCTCTCCACCTCCCTGCCCTGTTTGTCCTGTGTATCCCCCTATAAGAATGCGTACCTCTTGCCTGCAGGGGGCATTTTTCAACTCAGCTGTAGCTAGTGCCCAGGAGGAGCAGGCACGGCTACGTGGGCAGCTGAAGGAGTGCACTGCCAGCGCATGGCTCATCTGCTGGCCTCGGCCCAGAAGGAACCTGAGGTGGCAGCCCCAGCCCCAGGAACTGGGGGCAATTCCATGTGTGGGGAGACCCACTGGGCCCTGCAGGCGGCCATGGAGAGGCTGTAGGTGAGTGAGTCCAGGCATGGGCCAAAAAGGGTTGGGGGCAGGCAGGTCGCTGCCTTAATGTGACCCCATTATTTTGGCTCCAGAGCCGCTTTATGGAGCTCATGCGGGAGAAGGTGGACTTGAAGGAGATGGTGGAGGAACTGGAACATCGCTTCATCTAGCTGTCTGGAGAGACAGACATCATCGGGGAGTGGGAAGCCAGGGCACAGCAAGGAGAGCTGCACATCGGTCAGAGGGGCCCCAGCGTCTGAGACCTGTCCTCCTGTAGGAGAGTACATCGCAGTGTACCAGAGCCAGAGGGCAGTGCTGAAGGAGCAGCACCAGGAGAAGGAGTGCATCGGCAGGCTGGCCCAGGACAAGGGAAGAGATGAAGGTAGGGCGTGGAACATCTCTGCAGGGGTGGGGGTGGGGATGGGCTCAGGCACAGGCAGAGCAGCTGAGCACCCCTCCCTCCAGGTGAAGCTGCTGGAGCTTTTTGCGGCTTGTGAGCGACTGCAACGAGTAGCATGGAAGATCCCTGGCAGCTGCCCAGAACCCTGCTGATGAGCCCACTCCAGAGGTCCCAGCCCCCCAGCAGCTTGGGGCTGCTGACAAGCAGGGTAGTGAGTAGAGCCCTCAGGCAGGGTGGGCACACAGGAGGGCTCGCACAGCGCCCTGCCTCCCTCTCTCCAAAGATCTTTGCGAGGTGAGCCTTGCCAGCAGCGGGAAGCCTGTGCAAGGAGAGGCAGGGAAGGGTTCTCCCTGCGGTAACCCCACTGCGCAGCAGATCATACCGCTGCTTTATGGAGATGCAGAACCTCCAGGAGCACCCAAGCTTGGGCAGCAGCCCTTGCATTCCTTTTTTGTACCAGACTGCCGAGAACGATGAGGTGAAGATCACCATCATCTAAAAGCCGGCCACTGTCAGCAAAATCTGGAGAAGTGGGGCTGGAGGCTCTGCCTCTACTGTGTCCCTACCACCCCTTCTCAGTCAACCCTTTACCCTTACAGTAGCAAGCATAAGACCCCTGTCTAATGTGGAGAGACGGGTGGAGATGAGGTGAAGATCACCATAATCTAAAAGGCCACTAAATAAAATAAATTTTAAAAAGGTATGGGATTTTTAAAACATGTATGGGATTAAAGAAGTTATGGGATTTAAAATGTTATGGGATAAAAGTTATGAAAGTTATGAAAAGTTATGAAGCCAGACACGGTGGCTCATGCCTGTAATCCCAGCACTTTTGGAGGCTGAGGTGGGCGGATCACTTGAGGTCGGGGAGTTCAAGACCAGTCTGACCAACATGGAGACACCCTGTCTCTACTAAAAATACAAAATTAGCCGGACGTGTTGGTGCATGCCTGTAATCCCAGCTACTGGGGAGGCTGAGGCAGGAGAATCGCTTGAACCAGGGAGGCGGAGGTTGCAGTGAGCCAAGATTGTGCCGTTGCACTCCAGCCTGGTCAACAAGAGTGAAACTCCATCTCAAAAAAAAAAGGTATGAAAAAGGGCATAAAAAAGGATAAAAATGTTTAAAAAAAACAAAAAAAAAAACCAGGCCACTGTCAGCAAAGCCTGGAGAAGTATGGGGCCAGAGGCTCCGTCCCCATCATGTCCCAGCCACCCATTCCCAGTCACCCATTCCCAGTCACCCATTCCCAGTCACCCCTGTACCCTTACAGTAGCAAAGTAAGACCCGTGTCTAATCAAGGGGAGGCAAACATGCAGACCCTTTCCCTCCTTGGCCAGAGCAGACTCCTTAAATTTCTGGATGATTATTGTTTTCAGAGTCAGGCTCCTAGAATTGGCTTGTTTGGAGGAGGCCTGATGGCCTCCTTAACTCTCACCAAAGGAATTTTTTTCCTTAGGGGGGCTCCCATCTTCTTACTCAGAGAGGCAGCTGAGGCAGGACAATGGGGCTTAAGGAAGACCAGGTGAGGGCACGGGCTCTGGGGTGGCCCCCCTTCCTCAGTGTACATACTGTAGCTGTGTAACATTTTGTATATTCCAGTGATAGGGCCACCTCCTGTATCATACATAGCAGAGGTTGGGGCTAGCATATGGGGAGGAGGTTCTAATAGTTATTTGGGGCTGGAAAACTTATTTATTGATAGCATAGGGGAAGGAGACAGATGGGGTTGTGGCACCATGGTGATGTGACTCCTGTTTATTTTGCTTTTTATTTTGGAATGTATTTAGCCACATACTGCTTGGCCTGGTGTATTCCTGTTTCCCTCACTGGGTCATGAAATTTGTGCCACAGAACGGGGAGCCCCAAAGTGTCTGAGCATGTCCAGCTGGGGTATTGGGGACTTTCCAGGCCTGTTACCTGTATGCTGCCTGGTAACACCTGGGGAATTCCACAGGGACTGCCATAGCGCCTATGGGGGACCGTGGGGCCCTGACGGCCAACAGCCTCAGAAGCCTGATTTAGCAGTGGCAGGGAAGGCAGGTGCCAGCATCCAAGGGCACTGACTTCCATCCAGCCCAGGTGTCTTCCATTTTGTTCCCCTGGCTCCCTCGCCTGTCTGTGCCTGGATGACCCGTAGTGTCTCTGCAGGTTGCCAGCTGCCCTGCAGGCGCCCTCCAATCTGAGTTCATGGCTCTGCCCCCTAGTGGCCAGAGCCGGCTTCACAGGATGAGAGCCTGCTAAGCTCCAGAGGCTTTCCAGGACACGTGTCCCTTGGAAAGGATGTGGTCTTTTCACCGCTCCCAATAGCACCCTAGTAGTGGGTTGGCCCTTCCCTCCCCTGAGCTCCACAGAGAACACAACCAGCAGAGGACACATTCTCCGTCACCTAGCAATGGGTTTTATTCCCAGCCAAGGGACAGCAGGACTGGTAGAGACTGTCAGGCCACACAGCTGTCTGCACAGCACCCCCATGCTTGTCGGGGGGCAGGAGGGATGGTGGGGGCTGGCTGTCCACAGGCCAGGCATGACAGGGAGGCTCACTGGAGGTGGTGGACTTTGGATGGTGATTGTTGGGGGACAGTGTTCTCTTGTAGTTGGACCACAAGACTCCACAAGGACCGTACAGTGACTGATTCCCAGCGCTAGAGGCGAGGCAGTCAGCCACGTGTAGGGGTGTATACATATATATGAGTATTCAGAGAACAGGGCAGGGGCATATGACAGAGGGGGCACAAGTTTTCCCCAACAGTCATGCCTGGATGTGTCAACTCACCACTACAGATGAAGGGGGCTGGTTTTGGGGCTAGGGGAGCCACTGTCAAGTCACAGAACAGTCGTCCAGGCAGTCTTGGAAAGGAAGGTCTCAGAGAAGAGGAGGGATCTGTTTAGAGGTGGAAGAGGGCCCTGGGGCTCTCAGGGTAGGATGGACTTACCTGACCCCATTGGCTGGCAGTTGGAGAGAGAGAGAGTAAACGGAAGAGAGAAAAGCGAGGCGAGAGCTGGTAAGGCAAGCGCAGCGTGCTGCAGCGGTGGTGGGAGGGCCAGGGAGGGGAGGACACAAGTGCGGATGTGGCAAGATTCCTGGAAAAGAGGGGCTAGAAGGGAAAGGGGAGGAAGATAGAGGGAGGAGCCGCAGCTTCACAGGTAATGCCTGGCGGTGGCCTCTCACACGGCACCTAGGCTAATGTACCCACAGTTCAAACTGATACTCAGCCCCCTCGGGCTTCCCACTTGTCACCCTGTCTTTCAACCCACTGGCCCAGGGCCACTCCTGGCTTTGGGGAGCCCTACACAACAGCCAGCAGGCCTGACAAAGAACATTGCTTGAACCAGGAGGATGAAGCTAAAAGGGATGCATGGCTGGAGGGAGTGACAGAGTCCCCTCTAGGCAGTCAGAAAGCCCAGGACCCTGTGAAGGGACCCTGGGGGAAGTGGGGAGGGCAGGCAGCCGGATGCCAGTGGCCATAGATTTACAAGTCTAAGAGGGGAGCCTCAGCTGGTTGGGGGGCTACAAGTCGCATAGGTGAGGCTGGGCCCTTCCTGCTGGAAAAAGAAGAGCGAGAGCAGCAGGGGAAGCCTGGCTAGAGCTCAGCCAGACCAGTAGGCACTGTCGTCCCCTTGGCTAAATAGCATAGGCGACCCATAAGAGCAACAGGCCAAGGTGCCTGAGCCCACTGGCTGGCTATGGTCCTTCAGCTGGGGCCAGGGACACTGCCTTCAGTCACATGCTAGCAGGTATGAAGGTACCTGGGAGGGAGGCAAGACCCTACACTAGCAGGTATGATGGTACCCAGGAGGGAGGCAAGAGAAAAAAGACCTGGCTCGGTGGCTCACGCCTGCAATCCCAACACTTCGGGAGGCTTAGGTGGGTGGATCACCTGAGGTCAGGAGTTCAAGACCAGCCTGGGCAACATGGTGAAACTCCGTCTCTACTAAAAACACAAAAATTAGCTGGGCACGGTGGCACATGCCTGTAATCCCAGCTACTTGGGAAGCTGAGGCAGGATAATCACTTGAACCTGGGAGGCAGAGGTTGCAGTGAGCCGAGATCGTGCCATTGTACTCCAGCCTGGGCAACAAGGGTGAAACTCTGTCTCAAAATTAAAAAAAAAATTAATCTTAAAAACTTAGCCAGGTGTGGTGGTGCACACCTGGGGTTCCAGCTATTTAGAAGGCTGAGGTGGGAGGATTGCTTGAGCCCAGGAGGTTGAGGCTGCAGTGAGCCATGATTGTGCCACTGCGCTCCAGCCTGGGCAACAGAGCAAGAGCCTGCCTAAAAATAAATTTAAAAAATTTTAAAAAATGAGAAAGATGGGAGGAGGGCGATTGCATTTGATTTTTTCTAAACTTTAATTGAAATTTAGCTTTTCCTTCCATGGTGAATGTTGCTAGGAACAAACCTCATTAGTGTTAGCAGCACCTGTTACTTTGTTACTAACAGAAATCACAGATATTCTCATATTACACTGCAGCTGTTGCAGACATCTTGAGATAGCATTTTTGCTCATCATTACCTCGAAATTATAGTAATTAGACCCAACTTTGGATCTTGTTCTTTAATGTGCCAATAAAGCATATCATGTAATATCACAAATATTTTCATAAACTTTATTTTGATATAATTTATTTCCATTGCTCTCTGTATTTTGTACACTTAAAAAAAAAAATCTATTCCGAGCAGTCCATAGGCTTCCTCAGATACCAAAGAAGTCCATGGCACAAAAAGGCTAACGATGCTGGGGTCTAACCCAGAGTAGGTTTGCTGCCAAAGTGAGGTCCTGGAAGCATTCAAATGCAAAGAAATGTGTTTCTGTGATTTTCCATGAGACACTCTCTCTCCACCTCCCTTTCGGGTAGGATACTTTTATGGGCAGAACCTGGTCATTTTCCTAAGAAGACGAAGGCTTTGTGTACAAAAAGGGGTAGAGCCCAGAATGGCTATGGCCCAGAGGTGAAGATTCCAAAGTCAGACAAATAAAGGGGGTATCTCTTTATACTCAGTAGAAATGTGGGGCTGAGGAGGGGCAAGGCCCAGGTGAGCTCCATGAAGAAGGGTTGGGGTAGGAAGGTAGAGGGACAACTCTGGGAATTGGAGGTTGCAATGAGAAGAGATTGTGCCACAAAACTCCAGCCTGGGTGACAGAGCGAGACCCTGTCTCAAACAAACAAACAAAGAGGCTTCCCGAGAGTTGTTCTGTTATTTACAACATTTTACAAAACAATGTAGGTAAAGAATAAGGCTAATCTATATCAGAGAAACAAAGGCTACAGCTGCCTAGGTTGTAACTGCCTGTTTTTTGTTTTGTTTTGTTTTTGATTCAGGTGCTACAATCACATTCCTTTAAGGCTGAGAATATTTTAAAGTTCCAACAATTCATATTTGGAGTTATTTTCTTTTTCTTTTTTAAAAAATTGAGACAGGGTCTTTCTCTGATGCCCAGGCTGAATTGCAGTGGCATGATCTCAACTCACTGAGGCCTGTGAGATCAAGTGATCCTCCTGCCTCAGCCTCCCCAGTCGTTGGGACCTCAGGTATGAGCCACCACACCTAACTAATTTTTTTTTATTGTTTGTAGAGACTAGGTTTCACCATGTTGCCCAGGCTGGTCTTCAACTCCTGAGCTCAAGCAATCCTCCCACCTCAGCCTCTCAAAGAGGTGGGATTACAGGCATGAGCCACTATGTACAGCCAGAGTTAATTATTTTCACAGTGGAAAGTTTCTTTGAGCCAAGTTTGAGAATTGCAACCCTGAAGACATAGATTTAAGTTTCCTTGAATATATGCTCCAACTAGCAGCAGTTACAGTTGGTTTGTTTTGTTGGTTTTTGGGGTTTTTATTGAGACAGTGTCTTGCTGTTGCCCAAGCTGGAGTGCAGTGGCATGATCATTGCTCACTGCAGCCTTGACCTGCTAGGCTCAAGCAATCCTCCCTCCTCAGCCTCCTAAATAGCTGGGGCTACAGGCTCAAACCACCACTCCTGGCTAATTTTTGTATTTTTTTTATAGAGTCAGGCAGGGTTTTACCATATTGCCCAAGCTGGTCTTGAACCCCTGGGCTCAAGAAATCCACCCACCTCAGCCTCCCAAAGTGCTGGGATTACAGGGAGGAGCCAACAAACCTGGCCTGGCCACAAGTAGGTTTTTAAAGGAAAAGAGGGCCGGGCATGGTGGCTCACACCTGTAATTCCAGCACTTTGGGAGGCTGAGGCGGATGGATCACTTGAGGTCAAGAGTTCGATACCAGCCTGGTCAACACAGTGAAACACCCTCTCTACTAAAAATACAAAAAAAATTTTAGCTAGACATGGTGGGGGGCGCCTGTCATCCCTGCTACTCGGGAGGCTGAGGCAGGAGAATTGCTGGAACCCAGAAGGCAGAGGTTGCTGTGAGCCAAGATCGCACCATTGCACTCCAGCCTGGGCAACGAGAGTGAAACTCCATCTCAAAAAAGTTCTTAAATTGCTTACCAAGACTTTAAATTGGTTCATTAAAATAACATAAGCTATTTATTGGCTATATGTTGTTCTTTGTAACAGAAAATCCAGGAACATGAAGATAGTGAATGAGGGTATACTGTGCAACTTGTGGTAACATTTTAAGTCATTTGGGCTAGGCTGGGTGGCTCACACCTGTAATCCCAGCACTTGGGGAGGCTGAGGCGGGTGGATCACTTGAGATCAAGAGTTTGAGACCAGCCTGGCCAACATGGTGAAACTCCGCCTCTACTAAAAATACAAAAATTAGCCAGGTGTGGTGGCATGTGCCTGTAGTCTCATCTACTTGGGAGGCTGAGGCAGGAGAATCACTTGAACCTGGGAAACGGAGGTTGCAGTGAGCCAAAATCACGCCATTGCATTCCAGCCTGGGTGTCACAGCAAGACTCTGTCTCAAAACAAAAAAAACAAAACAAAACAAAAATAAACATTTTAAGTAATTTGTTAGCTACTCTGGAAACTACAGAGTAAGAGATAAAAAACCAAAATGCCTTTAAACAACCCTAGACATGGGTGGGAGAATGTGACTTATGTCTTATTCTCATGTCTCTCTGGGTCTAATACATTTTATATACCTCACATTTTCCAGACTGCTCTGAGCTACTTTTCTTTCTCATAGTCATTCTATTTTCTCCAGTTAAGTTATAAAATCTAAAAACCCTTCCCAAAACAAAAGTTATAAGATCTCTTACTCCAATCAAGTAAAGAATATTTTATAAATCTTACATCATAGAGCAGCCATCGTTTCTATTTATCTTTCATCCTTTAAAATATGCTATTTTCAGACCAGGCGTGCTGGCTCACGCCTGTAATCCCAGCACTTTGGGAGGCCGAGGCAGACGGATCACCTGAGGTTAGGAGTTTGACACCAGCCTGGCCAACATGGTGAGACCCCCGTCTCTACTAAAAATACAAAAAATTAGCTGGGCGTGGTGGGACTCTCTTGTTGTCCCAGCTACTCAGGAGGCTGAGGCAGGAGAATTGCCCAGGAGGCAGAGGTTGCTGTGAGCCTAGATTGCGCCACTGCACTCCAGCCTGGGCAACAGAGCCAGACTCCATCTCAAAAAAAAAAAAAAAAAAAAAAAGATTTAAGTTTCTTTTTCCTTTCCTCATGACTTACATACCCTTTGATCAAGATTATTCTTGTTCTTGGCTTCAGCTACCATTATTCGTAAACCGGAATTTCCACCCAAAACTATAACTTTACAAAATTTCCACTGAGAAATCCTCAGAAAGCCTTAACAGCAAGAAATTCAGCAGGATCTTATCTCCAAAACTGCCTGTCCAACTATATTACTTAACTAGTAGTGTGCCCCAAGCAAAAACCTCAATTACCCTCAGTGTTTATCCTTGATTTAATCTCTAGCATATGTGCTTTACCTTCTTTCACCTCTAATGATACTGTCTTACCTCTCACCTGAAATAATGCCACCACCTTCTCAATGCCCTTTCTGCCTCCATTCTATTCTCCATCCTCTGAACTGACAGCATAATTGTCTGTAAATATTTTTCTAACTCAGAAATATGAACATCTTCCCCAATTTACCCATCATAGAGGTCTTCAGGACTCACTATTTCCTATAAAATGATGTCCATATATTTACATTTACAAACTCATCTCCCTCCAACCCTTTTTTTTTTTTTTTTGAGACGGCGTTCTGCTCTTGTTGCCCAGGCTAGAGTGTAGTGGCGCAATCTTGGTTCACTACAACCTCCACCTCCTGGGTTCAAGCAATTCTTCTGACTCGGCCTCCCAAGTAGCTGGGATTACAGGCACCCGCCACCATGCCCAGCTAATTTTTGTATTTTTAGTAGAGACAGAGTTTCACCATGTTGGCCAAACTGGTCTCTAACTCCTGACCTCAAGTGATCCACCTGCCTGGGCCTCCCAAAGTGTTGGGATTATAGGCCTGAGCCACTGCGCCTGGCCGAAACTCATAGTCTTGTCTGGTGAATGTTTAACAACTAGATCTCTAGGAGAAAAAGCCCTGCTTTCTGTGTTGTAAATACTGTCATCATGGCTAATTTCAAACTACCCTTGTGGACAAAAAGAATCAAAGTCTATAAACTATCTGAAGATATTTATTCTGAGTGAAATATGAGTGACCATGGCCCATGACACACAGCTCAGGAGGTCGTGAGAACATGTGCCCAAGGTGGTAGGAGTGCAGCTTGGTTTTATACATTTTAGGGAGGCACAGATATCAATCAAATACATTTAAGAAATACATTGGTTTGGCTGGGCGTGGTGGCTGACGCCTATAATCCCAGCACTTTGGAGGCTAAGGCAGGCGGATCATGAGGTCAGGAGTTCAAGACCAGCCTGGCCAGTATGGTGAAACCCAGTCTCTACTAAAAATACAAAAAATTAGCTGGGTGTGGTGGCATGCACCTGTAGTCCCAGCTACTTGGGAGGCTGAGGCAGAAGAATTGCTTGAACCCAGGAGGCAGAGGTTGCAGTGAGCCAAGATTGCACTACTGTACTCTAGCCTGGGTGACAGAGTGAGACTCCATCTCAAAGAAAAAAAAAAATACATTGGTTTGGCCAGGCACGGTGGCTCACGCCTGTAATCCCAGCACTTTGGGAGGCTGAGGAGGGCAGATCATGAGGTCAGGAGATTGAGACCATCCTGGCCAACATGATGAAACCCTGTCTCTACTGAAAATACAAAAATTAGCTGGATATAGTGGTGTGCGCCTGTAGTCCCAGCTACCTGGGAGGCTGAGGCAGGAGAATCGGTTGAAGCCGGGAGGCGGGGGTTGCAGTGAGCTGGGATCGCGCCACTACACTCCAGTCTGGCAACAGAGCGAGACTCCATCTCAAAAAAAAAAAAAAAGAAAATAAGAAATACATTGGTTTGTTCCAGAAAGATGAGACAAGTCAAAGGAGAGGATCTTCCAGGCTATAGGTAAATTTAAACATTTTCTGGTTGACAACTGGTTGAGTTTGTCTACAGACCTTGATGTTCTTTCTGGTTAAGATAAAAGATTGTGGAGACCAAGGTTCTTTTGAAGTCTTAATGTGGCTGCCCTTAGAGACAATAGATGACAAATGTTTCCTATTTGGACCTTTAAAAGGTGCTAGATTCTTAGTTAATCTCTTTAGGATTGAGAGGGCCTGTAAGAAAAAGACCTAGCTATGTTAATAGAGATTCTTTATAGATGCAAATTTCCCCCCACAAAGATGGCTTTGGGCCATTTCAAAATATGGCAAAGGAATACGTTTTGGGGTAAAATATTTTGACTTTTTTCTTTGTCACTGATAAAACAGGATGAGGTAAAGAAGCTGGCCAAACCCCATCAAAACCAAAATGGTCATGAAAGTGACCTCTGGTCATCCTCACTGCTCACTAAACACTAATTATAATGTATTTGCATACTAAAGAAACTCCCATCAGGGCCATGACAGTTTACAAATGCCATGGTAACATGGAGAAATGACCCTATATAATCTGAAAGGGGGAGGAACTTTGAGTTCCAGGAACTCCCTGTACCCTTATTAGAAAACTCATGAATAATGTACCTTTTGTTTAGCATATAATCAAGAAATAACCATAAGTATAGTTGGGCAGCCCATGCTGCTACTCTGCTTATGGGGTAGCTATCCTTTTATTTCTTTACTTTCTTAATAAACTTGGTTTCCCTTTACTCTGTCAGCTTGGTCTTGAATTCTTTTCTGCAGAAGGCAGGAACCCCAATTTGGGAGTCACCCTACCACAACCAACATAGCTACAAATATCTGCAGAGTTAGGTTTTGATATGGACAGGAGACGGAAATACTGGGTAGAAGAAGGTAGTTCCCTGGCAAACGACCTACTCTCAAGCCTGGAAACCCGCAACCCTAAATGGGAACAGGCATTTCTGTTTTTGTGCTCAAAAGTTGCGTTTTGGCCTGCCACACCCCCCTATCTTGTATGCATAGAAACCCCAAACCCCAGGCTTCACAATCAGACAAGCAGACAAGGAGATGAACAGAAGAGCAGAAGAACGGCAGAACAGTACAGCAGAGAGAAGTAGTGACTGAACTCCAAGAGGAGTTCCTCTCGGGGGCGGTCAGAGGAGATTGGCCACTGGGTGGCCAAACTCCAGGGGAAGATCATCTTCCCACTCTATCACCTTTCTTGCTTCCCATCCATCCCGTTGAGAGCCACCACCACCACTCAATAAAACCCCCACATTCACCATCCTTCAAGTCCGTGTGTGACCAGATTCTTTCTGGATGCCTGGCAAGGACCTGGATACTAAGAGGGTACTGAACTGGTTAACACTTAAGCCACCTGTGGACAACAAACCTAAAAGAGTGCAGTGTAACACATGCCCACTTGGGCTTCAGGAGTTGCAGGTACCCACCCCTAGACGCTACCATGGGGCCAGAGTCCAAAAGTGCTTACCCCAGCTTCTGCACTTGCCCATCTGTGTGCTCCTCCTCCTGTAAGGGGTTTGTGTGTGCTCGGTGGCCGAACAGATGAGTCACACCCCTGTGTACTTCGTGCATTGCTGTTAGTCCTGTGAGTGAAGTCAGGGAAACCTGCTTCAGTTTTAAATTCAAGCCTTTGATTTCAGGGTCCATTCTTTTAAAAAAATTAAATGGATTTATTCACATCTTGGAAATAATACCTCCACTATAAGTCTGTCACCAAATGAATTACTCCTTCCTCTGTGTTCTTATAACACTTTGCTTGTTTTTGGTAAAGTTACTAATATCTAGCTTTATTGAGCTTGGTATATATTAGGGAATTTGTTAAACAGTAGGTACTAATAATATTATCTCTTAACACATGAGATCACTGAAACTGAGAAAGATTAATTAGATGAAGTTTACACAGTCACAAAGTGGCCAGCATTTGAACCAGAGTCTACTAACAGAAATGAAGGTCTAAGTAACATGAATCTGCCTTCCAAGCCAGGCCGTTAACTCTGATGGCAGGAACAGAGTTTTTTTGTTTTTATTAAGGCAACCCCAGGATACTTGAACAGTGCCTGGTTTATAATCTATGATAAATGTTAAGTGTAGTTGGCCGGGTGTGGTGGCTGACGCCTGTAATCCCAACACTTTGGGAGGCTGAGGTGGGCCGATCACATGAGGTCAGGAGTTCGAGACTACCCTGGCCAACATGGTGAAACCCCGTCTCTACTAAAAATACAAAAATTAGTCTGATAATCCCAGCTAATCGGGAGGCTGAGGCAGAATTGCTTGAACCTGGGAGGCAGAGGTTGCAGTGAGCCGAGATCGTGATGCTGCACTCCAGCCTGAGTAACAGAGTGAGACTCTGCCTCAAAAATAAAATGTTGAGTATAGTCAATCTACACATCTATCCTTTCCAGTCTTCAAAAAGGGCCAGCTTATTGGACTACATGTAAACTACCTCCCACCTAATCCCCAAGATGTACAACCACACATCTTGCTAATACATCCCTCAGGGTGGTACAATTTCTTTTCCTGTTGTAGATATCACTAATGTTAAAAGAAAAACTTCAGCCAAATTAAAGCAGTTTAATTTAACAACGAACGATTCGTGAGTCCGGCAGCCGCCATAATCACAGCAGATTCAGAGAGATTCCAGCACAGCCACATGCTGGAAGAAGATTTCTGGACAATAAAAGGAAAGTGAGGTCCAGAAAATGGAAGTGAGGTACAGAAACAATTGGATTGGTTATAGCTCAGCGTTTGCCTTATTTGAATACAATCTGAACAACTGGCTACATTTGGCCAAAACTCAGTGATTGGCACAGGTGTGGGCTATGGTTGGTTTATACCTCTGCTTATTCTCGTAAGTTTATGATGTACAGAAAAACCTTTAGGCCAAAGTCAATTATGTAAGGAGGTAGCTTTAGGCTAAACTTAACACTGCGTGATTTTTTTTTTTTTTTTTTGAGACAGTCTAGCTCTGTTGCCCAGGCTGGAGTGCAGTGGCTTGATCTCGGCTCACTGCAACCTTTGCCTCCCAGGTTCAAGCAATTCTGCCTCAGCATCCTGAGTAGCTGGGATTACAGGCGCCCGCCACTACGCCTAGCTAATTTTTGTATTTTTTGTAGAGACAGGGTTTCACCATGTTGGTCAGGCCGGTCTTGAACTCCTGACCTCAAGTGATCTGCCTGTCTCGGCCTCCCAAAGTGCTGGGATGACAGGAGTAGTCATTTTAATCCCTGAAAATGTTAGCTCTGTTTGGGGCTGGGTAGGGCAGAGCTGTAGAATTGTAATAGTTTTCCCTATTTTAACAATTTCCTTCCTTCCTTACAGAAATTTTCACATGATATTTACATCTTTAGGTACAACCTAGTGAAGTGGGTAAGGCTGCTGATTAACCTATTTCACAGATGACTAAAATGAAGCTAAAAGTAAAGAAATTATTTTCCCCAGGATAACAGCTAGAAAATACCAGAGCCAGGAGTTGAATTATAGGCCTTCTAATTCCTAGGTCCTAGACTATTAGGAACCATTGTCAACCTTTACTTCCTTTAGGATAGCAATAACCAAGGGAAACATTAAATTGCCACATTCAGGTAAGGGAAAGGCTGAATATCTTAGCAAAAGAAAAAAAAAAAAAAAAAACAAGAAAAACCAAAGGAAGAATATGAAGAAAGGTGAGTAGGTCAAGAGAGCAAAGCAAGCAGAGGAGTTAATGGCCCATACTTAAACCATTCTGAGGCCAGGTGCAGTGGCTCACGCCTGTAATCTCATCACTTTGGGAGGCGAGGCGGGTGGATCAGGAGGTCAGGAGTTCGAGACCTATTGGCCAATATGGTGAAACCTCGTCTCTAATAAAAATACAAAAATTTGCCGGCAGTGGTGGTGCGCACCTGTAATCCCAGCTACTCAGGAAGCTGAAGCAGGAGAATCGCTTGAACCCTGGAGGCGGAGGTTGCAATGAGCCGAGATCGCACCACTGGACTCCAGCCTGGGCGACAGAGCGAGACTCCTCTCAAAAAAAAAAAAAAAAAAAAGCAAAAAAAAAAAGTCTGAGGAAATGAAAAAGGGAAGTAGGACATAGAAAGACAAATCAGCCACGGATCAGAGATGGAGGCAGGAACAACATCAGCGGAGGGGAGGAAGGAGGGAGGAGGGAGTATTAAGGCCAAGAAGGTTGGTGGATTGGGAGTCAAGGGCCTTGTGTCGCGATGTCTAAAAGGGACCCTGGCGCCAGGGCCGCAAACCTCCCGCCCCCGCCCAGAGCCCGCCCAGAGCCCGCC
>NW_012104343.1:291689-297672 GCF_000951045.1 Mandrillus leucophaeus
CCCGGCGCGGCGTCTGGGGGCGTCCCGGGTCCGCTCTGTGTGGTACTGCGCGGAGGCTGGTGGTGGCCTGGTGTCACCCAGGTGCCTGGTTAATGTGCGGGGCTGCAACTCGAGCTCGGTGTTCGTTCCCCTTGGAGCAGAGCGGTTCCGTTAACCGAGGGCTTCTGGCGCAATGTGGACTCTTAGTGGAGGCTGTGTTCTCAGTAAAACGTTAACCTTGTGATTGTTCTTCTGAATTCCTCCCACCTTGGCGTTCCCGCTCTGAGGCATCAGAGGGTGTGCCTGTTTGCACAGTTAGGATTTGTTTTAGGTAAATAAGCAGAGTTCGCAGCTTTGGCGAGTTCTTTCTGGAGTCATAAGACCCACATCATTCTTACTGAACTTTTTTTTTTTTTTGGTTTTTGCTCTTTTTCCTCTGCAACTCTAAAATTCAGGGAGTTAACATCTGTGGTGATTAAACCCAAGACATGTCATTCTCTCCATTTCATAATGCGGTTTTAGTCAGAAACATGACTCAGTAAGGCTGGCAATTTGTTACTGCTCTTGGCTTCTCCATGTTTGTCTCAAGGCAGGCTAAATGTAGGATCTTGTTCCAAGTTGTTACCAGCGAACTCAAAGCGCTTGGTTAGGATCCCTTTCTGTTCTATTTGTAAGTTAATTTTAACTGATTTTGGGAAGACACTTGGTATGATGATAGACTCGTATAGTAAACATAATTCTTGATTCCCCAGATTGTCTTATACCACAGGTTATATATTGGGAACAGAATTACTACTTGTGTGATTCAGCAAATATTTTCCTCACTTATAATATTGAATAAGATATAGCACTTTTTAAAAAAAGTAGCAAAGTATAGCAGCGTGTGTGTGTGTGTGTGTGTGTGTGTGTGTGTGTGTGTGTATATAGTATTTTTTAATAGTAGAGACGGGGGTTTCACCATGTTGGCCAGGCTGGTCTCAAACGCCCAACCTCAGGTGATCCGCCCTCCCGGCCTCCCAAAGTGCTGGGATTACAGGTGTGAGCCACCACGCCCTGCGTGAATGTATATTTCTTAATGTTACCACTCATTGGAAAGTTTCTTTTAAAATTATATATATGGTCCAATTCTGAACTATCTTATTTTGGAAGGTTTTATCTATTTTTAATTTATGTCCTCCAGCCTTTCTCATACACAGCTCCACAAGAAAATTCAGATCTGCAGAAAATGATTTGAATGCCTATTTTCTCACTCGTCCAAGGATGATGCTGCATAGCTAGTACCACTCTAGATGCTTAGAAGAACAGCAAATTAAATCAACAAATAGTGCATTAGAGTTTAATTCTTTTATAGAACTCCATTTGAGAGAGGCTCTTAAAAATTAATAGCATGTATACCAAAGTATAATAACAAAATTAAGAACAAAGATGTAATGGCTTACTGCATGAGATAGAAAACACCCATATATTGAAAATTGAGTCCTTAGGACTAATTTTTATTTTGTTATTTATTTACATCTTTTTTGAGATGGAGTTTGGTTCTTGTTACCCAGACTGGAGTGCAATGGTGCAATCTTGGCTCACTGCAGTCTCCGCCTCCTGGGTTCAATCAATTCTCCTGCCTTAGCTTCCCAAGTAGCTGGGATTACAGGCATGCGCCACCACGCCTGGCTGATTTTTTAATTTTAGTAGGGACAGGGTTTCTCCATGGTGGTCAGGCTGGTCTCGAACTCCCACTCTCAGGTGATTCACCTGCGTCGGCCTCCCAAAATGCTGGGATTACAGGCCTGAGCCACCGAGCCTGGCCCTTAGGGTTAGTTTCTAAATCTTTATGATTTCTAATAGCTGTGTGATAAGTAATGTGATGAGGATTTTTTTGTTTTTTCAGAGATGAATTTTTGGGACGCTTGAATTTTCAGTTATTTCATATTTCAAAACATCCTTAACTCAGGTGACTAAAGAGTATCAAATTCTTATTTTTGGTTAATAAGTTAATGTTAATGCTAATTGCTGTCATCTCCTAAGAGAAATAGTTATTCAGAAATCTAAAGGCAGCTCATAATTGACAAAAGGCGGCAAGTGTTGTGATAAATTACAGTTACTCAGGTAGGAATGAACTTTTGAAATTACCTGGTTCAAGTTTAATTTTGTGGAGTATCCAGTAATGAAGATGTCACTACATTGACCTAGTGGTCTGGGATCCAGTAGAATACAGTTTACCAGGAAATAAACATACTACTTTCTAATACTAGACATCACATGAGGCCTGTGTATGCAACCCATTGCACCTTCTCAAAGGAGACCTTTCCTGACCAGAGTTTAAAATTGTGAGCCCCCATACTGCCAGTCCTCTTGCTTGTGTTATTTTTCTCCATAGCACTCATGCTTGTCTGTCATACATATTTATTTCTTTATGTATTTATTTGTCTTTCTCCACTTGAATGTAAACTCTATGAGAGCAGGCATTTTTTTCTTGAGGCTGGCATAAAGTGGATACTCAACAACTATTTGTTGCTTGAATGTGGATACATAACATGAATGAGCTTACTTTCTCTTACATTGCTCTTTTTTTACTGAGGCAAGACTACTGCCAACTTTCTTACAGACTTGGTAATCATCAGTTTCCCTGTGGCTTTAGAAGGCAGTGAGTAATTGAATCATTAAATAAATGTGGTGCCTTTGGAGTCCTGGAAAATGACCTAGTTCTTATAGGGGTTTATGTGAGGGGTCTTCCAGTAAAGAAATGACCTAGTTATTGTATGGGGGGAGGGGTTCTGCCAGTAAGGAGGAAGACTATGAACCAACATGAGAAAGAGCACTCACTTTTAGCCTTGAGGTTGAAATCTAGTGCAGTTGCAAGATTAAAGCCATCTTTGCCTGTATGAAGGGACTTGAGAAGCTGGTATATTGGGAAAGTATGAAAGAGGAATTGTTCTTAAGAGATTAACAAATGCTTTAAGTCAATGCTGAACTATTTGAGAACTGTACATCTATATACTTGTTTCTTGCCTAATACTTTTTATTCCAAGCGTCTCTTGAGTTGTTAATAAAAAGTTTATCTACTTGAAGAATCTGAAATGAGGACAAGGAGTGTGATGAGGGGGCAGGGGGAGGTTAGAGTAGTGACATTTTTCCAACGTGAAACAGGAAAAGCTTTTGAAGGAGAAACTGCCCCGATTTTTCAAACTGTAATAGGACTGAATATATTTTGGGAAGATTTTCTAGGAGAGTAGTTTTTCACACGGGAATGGAAACTTCTAAAGAAAAGTCGTAGCAAATGTGAGAAAGGAAATAAAAGCAGAAGCTACCTTTCAGCTCAAGACCTTAGTGTGTGTATGTATGTATGTGTATACACAGGTACACATGTGTGAACAGGCGCTTGCAAATTGGCAAAGTGGACGTATATTTAATTAAGCCAGGACCTGAAAAGGGGTACAGACGCTGTCCTGTCCTTCACTCCCTTAGGCTGAGGGCATACTCTGCTCTCCACAAGAGTTGGGAGAGAGTTGACTGGGCAGACATACACCTCACCTGGGTGGAGTCATTATATAGTTTAAAGCAGCGGTTGTCAACCAGGGTCAATTTGCCTCCTAGGGGACATTTAGCAGTGTCTCGAGATGTTTTTAATTGTCAAGACTTGGAGGGGAGGATAGTACTACTGCCATCTAGTGAATACAGTCCAGGGATGCTGCTAGACATTCTACATTGCACAGCATATTCCCCCACAACAAAGAATTATTTGCCCAAATGTCAGTAGTTCCGAGATTGAGAAACCAGTTTAAAGTGTACAGGTGTGTGTCATATGATTGAGCTAGGGTTCTGTGCTGGTAAAGTTGTTTTGCCTGCAAACATCAGAAACCCAATCTATTTAAGTAAAAAGGGAAATGTAACAGAAAGCAGAAGAATATCTGAACAACCAAATTAAGGAAAGAACAGGAACCGGCCAGCTCCTGGAATCTCTTTGGAAGAGTTCTTGGACCTTCCTCTTAAAGTAGCAGTAGGGTTTTTTTTTTTTTTTTTTTTGAGACGGAGTCTTGCTCTGTTGCCTGGGCTGGAGTGCAGTGGCCGGATCTCAGCTCACTACAAGCTCCGCCTCCCGGGTTCATGCCATTCTCCTGCCTCAGCCTCCCGAGTAGCTGGGACTACAGGCGCCTGCCACCTTGCCCGGCTAGTTTTTTTTTTTTTTTAGTAGAGACGGGGTTTCACCGTGTTAGCCAGGATGGTCTCGATCTCCTGACCTCGTGATCCGCCCGTCTCGGCCTCCCAAAGTGCTGGGATTACAGGCTTGAGCCACCGCGCCCGGCCATCAGTAGGGTTTTTTAATCTCGGCACCATTGACATTTTGAACTAGATAGTTCTTCGTTGTGAAGGTTGTTCTGTGCTGTGTAGGATGTTTAATGTTTCCAGACATTGCCAAATGTCCCATGGGAGGCAAAATTACTCCTGGTTGGGAGCTACAGCTTTAGAGTGCTGGCCTATCTTCCATAATTCCCAGTCTCTGATCTCTCCTGTCAGGTTTCAGAATCCCGAGGGAGAGCCTTTGTAACCCAATTTTGTCTATCCATGGTTCAATTAGCAATGGCAAAGGGTTGTACAGCAAAAATATGGTAATGGAGAGAGCTATTTTGAGTTAGGCTTGTTGCTCCATTTGTCATCTGTAATAGGCACTGCACTAAATTAGATTTCCAAGGGCCTCATTTGCTACGTTAAGGAAATTGAACTTCATCCTGGGGGTGAGGAGTGACTACTAATAAAGGTAAGAGGGATATGCTCATAAAAGCAGTTTCATTTTTGAAGTCTAGGGTTTAGGAGCAATATCTGGGGTGGAAATACGGAGTCTACAAATGGACTTTGAGTAACTTAAGTAGAAAATGGGGCCAGGTGTGGTGGCTCATGCCTTGTAATCCAAGCACTTTGGGAGGCCAAGTCAGGTGTATCACTTGAGCCCAGCAGTTTGAGATCAGTCTGGGAAACATGATGAAACTTGTCTCTACCCAAAATAGAAAAATTAGCCAGTCTCATAACCCGGTCTCAAAAAAAAGAAAAAAGAAAAAAGAAAAAAATTCATTATGGACAGTCGGAAGGGTTAAACACGTACAGGATTTTATGTCTGAATGGCAAAGTGATGAGAAGGATTAGAGTGCCTCACTTTATGTTGATGGGATAGGCTACTAGATTGAGGCTATATAAGGAAGGGGAGGACAGGGCAGCAGCTGATAGCCTGGAGAGAAAAGGAAAGAACTATCAAAGGACTGAGAATGCTATCTAGGTGGAAGAGTAATGGAGTAAAAGAATGAGATAATTGGAAGGATTGGAGATTTTGTCTGAAACTGCCACATTGAAGTTTAAGATTTTAGAAGTGAAGTAGATCTGGTTTAGGAAAAGCTATCAGAGGCTGGGCGCCGTGGCTTACACCTATAATCCCACCACTTTGGGAGGCCGAGGCTGACGGATCACCTGAGATCGGGAGTTCAAGACCAGTCTGACCAACACGGTGAACTCCTGTCTCTACTAAAAATACAAAATTAGCCGGGCGTGGTGGCACATGCCTGTAATCCCAGCTATTCGGGAGGCTGAGGCAGGAGAATTGCTTGAACCCGGGAGGCAGAGGTTGTGGTGAGCCAAGATCATTCCACTGCATTCCAGTCTGGGCAACAAGAGCGAAACTCCATCTCAAAAAAAAAAGAAAAGAAAAGAAAAGAAAAGCCATCTGATACGGCCATAGAAGTGAGTTGCTGAAGAAAAGTTAAGGTGCATATAATTGGAGATCAATACTACTAGGTCTAAAATCTTTCCAGTACTGACCGTTCCTAAAAGGAAATGCAGTGTAGCTTATTTAGTCTGCCAGACATTATTTTTTCAAATGCTAACTTCACATCATTATTGATAGGCTATTTGTATCATACACTTTTATGGTAAAGCTCAATAAATAATTTTTGAGAATTTATGTATTTCAAGTTTTTGAGCACATATATGTGTGCTCAACATATATATTATATGTGTGCAC
>NW_012104343.1:297722-299757 GCF_000951045.1 Mandrillus leucophaeus
TGTCTGAATGGCAAAGTGATGAGAAGGATTAGAGTGCCTCACTTTATGTTGATGGGATAGGCTACTAGATTGAGGCTATATAAGGAAGGGGAGGACAGGGCAGCAGCTGATAGCCTGGAGAGAAAAGGAAAGAACTATCAAAGGACTGAGAATGCTATCTAGGTGGAAGAGTAATGGAGTAAAAGAATGAGATAATTGGAAGGATTGGAGATTTTGTCTGAAACTGCCACATTGAAGTTTAAGATTTTAGAAGTGAAGTAGATCTGGTTTAGGAAAAGCTATCAGAGGCTGGGCGCCGTGGCTTACACCTATAATCCCACCACTTTGGGAGGCCGAGGCTGACGGATCACCTGAGATCGGGAGTTCAAGACCAGTCTGACCAACACGGTGAACTCCTGTCTCTACTAAAAATACAAAATTAGCCGGGCGTGGTGGCACATGCCTGTAATCCCAGCTATTCGGGAGGCTGAGGCAGGAGAATTGCTTGAACCCGGGAGGCAGAGGTTGTGGTGAGCCAAGATCATTCCACTGCATTCCAGTCTGGGCAACAAGAGCGAAACTCCATCTCAAAAAAAAAAGAAAAGAAAAGAAAAGAAAAGCCATCTGATACGGCCATAGAAGTGAGTTGCTGAAGAAAAGTTAAGGTGCATATAATTGGAGATCAATACTACTAGGTCTAAAATCTTTCCAGTACTGACCGTTCCTAAAAGGAAATGCAGTGTAGCTTATTTAGTCTGCCCGACATTATTTTTTCAAATGCTAACTTCACATCATTATTGATAGGCTATTTGTATCATACACTTTTATGGTAAAGCTCAATAAATAATTTTTGAGAATTTATGTATTTCAAGTTTTTGAGCACATATATGTGTGCTCAACATATATATTATATGTGTGCACATATATATATTTATGCCCACACAGTGGGCATTAGAGATACAAAGATGAGTAAGACATGGCTTCAGTTTGTGGGAAACCTCAGTGATTCCTATTCTAATATAAGAAGCATGAGTAGGATCACTAACTGTAACCTGTTTCTAAATTGGACTGCTTGTCTGGCATTGCGGGTGATGTGAAAAAGGAAGAAAAAAATAAAAAATAAACTGTTGCCGTATGAAATTTGTGAGATTTTGCAACTGGGAAAAAAAACTGATTTAAATATTGTTTTTTGGATTATCAATTTACTTGGGTAGGTTTGAAGTGTTGTTTTTGTTTGTTTGTTTTGTTTTTTTGAGACAGAGTCTCGCTATTCCCCAGGCTGGAGTGCAATGGAGCAATCTCAGCTCACTGCAACCTCCACTTCCTAGAGTCAAGCAATACTCCTGCCTCAGCCTCCTGAGTAACTGGGATTACAGGCAGGCACAACCACACCCAGCTAATTTTTGTATTTTTAATAGAGATGGGGTTTCACCATGTTGGCCAGACTGGCCTCAAACTCCTGACCTTGTGATCCACCCACCTTGGCCTCCCAAAGTGCTGGGATTACAGGCATGAGCCACCGTGCCCAGCTGACAGTATTCATTTTTAAGTAATCTCTAATAATGTGGATTTTGACACTGTATATACTAGTTGCTTATTTAAAATAATTTAAAGAGTGCCTGCCTTGTACCCGCTATTGTACCATACTGCTGGGGATGTAGCAGTTCACACACTAGGCAAAGATTCCTGCGCTCGTGGAGTTTACATTTTAATCAGAAACAGATAGTAAGTACATAAGTAGGTGAAATACATAGTACAGTATATCAGTGTGTTAATGAGAAGTACAATAAATTGGGCATGGGGTTTGCAATTTTAAATCCGGTGATTGGGAAGACTTAATTGACAAACTAATATTTGAGGCCGGGTGTGGTGGCTCACACCTGTAATCCCAGCACTTTGGGAGGCTGAGGTGGGCAGATCACTTCAGGCTAGGAGTTTGAGACCAGCCTGGCCAACATGGCGAAATCCTGTCTCTACTAAAAACACCGAAATTAGCTGAGCGTGATGGTGCGCACATGTAGTCTCAGCTACTAGAGAGGCTGAGATGGGAGGATTG
>NW_012104343.1:300902-303278 GCF_000951045.1 Mandrillus leucophaeus
GATCCACCTGCCTCAGCTTCCCAAAGTGCTGGGATTACAGACCTGAGCCACTGCGCCTGCCCGAATGTTAGATATTTAATTGGAGATGTCTTCCTTTTTATTTGTGATCTAATTTAGACTACATATGTTTTAGTCTGACAACAATGGAAGTATGTTTGTGGCTATCCTTTGGCTTACGCAATAAATAATTACTGAGAAGTGAATTGTGTGTTGAATTTTCAGGGGTGGATTTTTTGGTATTGGGGTTTTTTTTTCCCTTTTAAGTGCATGTACTACAGTAGTCCTCCTCCATGGACAACACATTTCAAGACCCCCAGTGGATGCCTGAAACTGCAGATAGTACTGAACTATATGTATATTGTGTTTTTTTCTTTATGTACATCCCTCTGGTAAAGTTTAACTTATAAATTAGTCACGGTAAGAGATTAACAAAAACTAATATGAAATGGAACAATTATAACAATGTCTGTATATTATAATAAAAGTTATGTGAATGTGATCTCTCTTCCTCAAACTATCGTACTGTACCACAGGTAACTGAGACCATGGAAAGGGAAATGTTAGGTAAGGGAGGACTGCTGTGTACAGCAGGTGTCTTTCTCTTTCATATTAATTTCTAACTAAAACTGGATACTGATTCTTGTTGGGTGCTTGGTCTAGGAGATGTTGCAATATTACCATACAAGAATCCTGGAATCAGAAGGTATTTGTTCCTATCTCAGAGAAGGAAATTATTAAAACATTGACATTTGTGACTTGTCCAAGGTCTCACAGATAGTGTTGAATGGTAAAGTCACTGATCCAGTACCCTTTTCATTTGATTTTTCTATGCTACCTATTAGGGTGTTTCCTACTCACCCCCACCCCACCTTAACTACTTTATTGCTTTTGTTTTTACCCAGCTCTCCACACCACTCTTGTTTTACCATCCTGCTGCAGTATCCCTTAGGAGATTCTTTTATGACTTGAGAATCATTTGACTCTGCAGTCCTTTGAAGTTAGAGGAACATAACATTTTGACTCAGCATTTCTTGAAAGTTGGGGGATGTCTCAGGCCATTCTGTGTTGCTATGAAAGATTACCCGAGGCTGGGTAATTTATTTTAAAAGAGAGGTTTTATTTATTTTTTTGAGACAGAGTCTCGCTCTGTCACCCGGGCTGGAGTGCAGTGGCATGATCTCGGCTCACTGCAAGCTCCACCTCCTGGGTTCATGCCATTCTCCTGCCTCAGCCTCCCGAGTAGCTGGGACTACACGCACCCACCACCACGCCTGGCTAGATTTTTGTATTTTTAGTAGAGACAGGGTTTCACCATGTTAGCCAGGATGGTCTCGATCTCCTGACCTTGTGATCCGCCAGCCTTAGCCTCCCAAAGTGCTGGGATTACAGGCGTGAGCCACTGCGCCCGACCTATTTATTTATTTTTGGGACAGTCTTTGTTGCTAAGGCTGGAGAACAGTGGCACAGTCTCAGCTCACTGTAACCTCCACCTTTCAGGCTTAAGCAATTCTTATGCCTCAGCCTCCTGAGTAGCTGGGATTACAGTAATGTGCCGCCATGCCTGACTAATTTTTGTATTTTTAGTAGAGATGGGGTTTCACCATGTTGGCTAGGCTGGTCTCAAACTCTTGGCCTCAAGTGATCCACCCGCGTTGGCCTCCCAAAGTCCTGGGATTACAGGCGTGAGTCACTACGCCCGGCCAAAAAAGTTTATGTATAAAGACAAGAGGTTTATTTAGCTCATGGTTCTACTGGCTGAGAAGTTCAAGAGCATGGGGCTGGCTTCCAGATAGGGCTTTTATGCTGCATGACAACATAGTGGAGAAGGTAAGGGGAAGCAGACACTTGAAGAGGGGAGAACCTGAGGGATGTCCTGGCTTTATAACAACCTACTCACGTGGGAACTACTTTATTTGCTGTGAGAGCTTACTACTGCAAGAACAATACCAAGCCATTTATGAAGAATCTGCCCCCATGACCCAAGCACTTCCCACTAGGCGCCACCTCCCAACACTGTCACATTGGGGATCAGATTTCAACATGAATTTTGGTGGGGACAAATAAACCATATTCAGACACTTGCAGGGAAACATAATTTTTCTTTTTTTTGAATAATCTTCCTTTTTTGCAATATTACACTTTGCCTTAGTATTGCAGTTTAAACACTTTTTAAATAAGTCGATCTGTTATTTAATATGTGTTTTAAATTCTGCATATTGTATGCTTAGGATGAATAATTTGTTAAAATTAAATATTGGTATTTAACAGTGGGTATGGCTGGGCGTGGTGGTTCACGCCTGTAATCCCAGCACTTTGGGAGGCCAAGGCGGGCAGATCACCTGAGGTCAGGAGTTCGAGACCAGCCTGGCCAATATG
>NW_012104343.1:304073-315176 GCF_000951045.1 Mandrillus leucophaeus
GCCTCCCAAAGTGCTGGGATTACAGGCTTGAGCCACCGTGCCCGGCCGTATTTACTCTTTTTCTACCCAGAAATACTACTAAGAAAGAGGTCTGGCTTCTTTTTACCACTGCCAGTATGGCATCAAATGTTGTTTTCCTTTACTGTTGTCTATTTCTAAATCTTTAAAAAAAATTTTTAATAAATTTAAAAAATACATTTTTTAAAAGTTTAAATTATTTATTTATTTATTTATGTATTTTTTGAGACAGGGTCTTGCTCTGTCACCCAGACTGGAGTGCAGTGGCATGATTATAGCTCACTGCAGCCTCGACTTCCCACGCTCTAGCAATCCTCCCACTTCAGCCTCTTGAGTAGTGGGGACCACAGGTGGGCACCACCATGCCTAGTGAATTATTATACTTTTGATAGAGATGTAATTTTGCCATGTTGCCCAGGCTAGTCTCAAACTCTTGAGCTCAAACAATCCACCCACTTTGGCCTCCCAAAGTGCTGGGATTACAGGCATGAGCCACTATTTGTAAATCTTTTGTGTGTACTTTTGTTGTTAGGGATGAGTATTTGGGAATAAACTTCACGATACCAGAAAATTCAGTGATTTTAAGGTTTGGCAAAAACTATATATATATGTACGTATGTATTTTTTTAAGATGGAGTTTCTTTCTTGTCGCCCAGGCTGGAGTGCAATGGCACGATCTCAGCTCACTGCAGCCTCCACCTCCTGGGTTCAAGTGATTCTCCTGCCTCAGCCTCCCAGGTAGCTGGGATTACAGGTGCCTGCCACCGTGCCCAGCTAATTTTTGTTTGTTTTTAGTAGAGACGGTTTCACCATGTTGGCTAGGCTGGTCTCGAACTCCTGACCTCAAGTGATCCACCTGCCTTGGCCTCCCAAAGTGCTGGGATTACAGGCGTGAGCCACTGTGCCCAGCCCAACTTGTTACTTTTGCTGTGCTGCAACTTTATATATAACTAAAATGCACTATAAAGAGGGGCATCCATAAAATGTAAGATTTATCTTATTTTTTGATTATTCCTGTTGGTAGATTATTCATTTCTACCAGTACTTAAGGAAGGTTCTGTAAAATATACAAATAAAATTAAGATATAGGAATGTCTTCTGGAAACAGTCTTGTAGATGGCTGAATAAATAGAATTCAGAATAGATAATGAGTCTTATGAGAGTCACAAGCAAAACGCTATGCAACCTTAACAGAAAGAGACACAGTGAAACAGAGGTGGTCTGAATGTCAGAAAAGCTTGTAAAGAAGTGAAATAAGGCCAGGTGCAGTGGTTCACACCTGTAATCCTAGCACTTTGGGAGGCCGAGGCGGGCGCATCACTTGAGGTCAGGAGTTCAAGACCAGCCTGGCCAACATGGTGAAACCCCGTCTCTGCTAAAAACACAAAACAATTAGCTGGGTGTGGTGGCGCATGCCTGTAATCCCAGATACTCAGGAGGCTGAGGCAGGAGAGTCAGTTGAACAGTGGAGGCCTCAGTGAACTGAGATCATGCCACACTGCACTCCAGCCTGCGCAACAGAGTTAGACTCTGTCTCAAGAAAAAAAAAAAAAAAGAAAAAGGGCATAAATGACAGCTTGAGAGTAATAAAATAGTTATTAAATCTGTTTTCCTGAACTAGGGCATGTATACAAAGGAAATATTTAAGGCAAATATCCAGAGAAGTTAAGGGTAATTTTTTAGGTCCTCCAAATTTGGCTGCAATTTTATTTTCCAATATTACAATTTTCTCCTTTTTTTCTACCCATCTTTTGTTGTCTTATTCCTGCAACCAAATTGTCTGCATCTCTTCATAATAGGCCTTCATCCCTCAGCTTTATTTTAGTAGTACGTTCTCCATGGGCAGCTTTAATGAGGCTAATCATTGGCCTTCTCCATTTTAAAACTCCTTTAGGTCTTAAAGCATATCCTGTTTGTTTTATTAAAACAAATGCTTTGTTAATTATGTGGATAGTCATCTCTTGAAGGGCAGAATCGCCCTGATAATGTTTTAGAAGCCAGGGACTTTGCTTGTCTTGTTCACCATTGTATCTTTAGCATCTGCCACAGGACTGCAGTACATAGTAGTTGTTCCAAAACATTTTTAACCGACCGGAGAAATAAATTTGTACTACTTTGGCCTCCATAGAATACATAGAACATAAATTGGTTGCCCTGAACACATTTTTGGCAGGTTTAACTAGTTGACTCTTATCCAGAAAATTTAGATTAAAAGCTTTTTTCCCCCCACGAATACTATAATTTTCCAATTTATTTTTGAGTATATAGATATGGCCTATTGCTGGATATCTCTTTGGTTTGTGGATTGTTTTTTATGGGTAGCTTTATGCCTCAGTATTCTCAGTGAAATGAGAATTACAATTAAAAGTGGGGCTTTTGGTACTTAAACCAATTTGATAATCTGTATGTGTAGATTGCTTGCTTTGTAGATTGCTTGTCTTAATTCATTTCATATAATGTAAATTATACAGTTCAGCCTTTGTATAACTTCTGCGACTTAGTATCTCATTTTTGTTAATTGACAGTTTAATATAAAATTAAAAAGATAATATGAATGTAATTGGGGAGTAGTAATAACAGTGAGAGAAAATGAAGAAAATCCTAAATGGTTAATTCATCTTAGAATTTAGGCAGTGTGCCTTTAGTTAATCCAGTGTGAAATGCAACTGTATTTTTTTTCCAAAGTGCACCACAGCTAAATTTTTTTTTTATCATCATTCCTTTCCTCTTCCTTCCCTTAAACTTGCTCCCTTCTGTGTCCCCTGTGTACCCATTCCCTGCAGCGTTCCCTGCTGGCTGTGGTGGAGATTGGTGTGCTGTGAATTGCATAATCACCCAAATGAGTACCAGAGGAGTCTAAGAAACCCTGGCAACTGACTGCTTGCTTTCACCAGGAATAGGGACCTTTTTCTGAATTTCCTGCCCTCAGGTAATACTTCTATTCCCCATCCTTTTTTTTTTTCCATTCTATAAATGCAAGCACTTAATATGCCTGGCATAAAGATACTTTGAGAATATTTTCTTACTGTTTTAGTCAGGTATCTATTTCATTTTCTTTACTATGTAGCTAGAGGCTCATGTAATTCCTCTCTGAGTGTCTTCTTTCTTTTTTTTTGAGACAGAGTCTTACCCTGTAGTCAATGTGTTTTCTAACAGATAAGGTTTGGCAACATACTTAAAGTTATAACCATCTCTTCCTGATGTTGCAAGACAGTTTTGTAACTTCCTGCCAGCTATTTGGAAATAGTAGTTAGCATTTGATCTACTTTTAAATGAATGGGTAAGGCTTCTTAGTCTAATGTAATTAGTGAGGTACAAGGTTCTTTTGATAAAGGGGCTGTTTTGAATAATTCTCTCATTCATCATTGAGGGATTTAAGAATTTATTTTGTGTATTTAATGTTAGTTATAATCTTTATCAAAGAGATTGAAATAAGTCTCACAAACAGCAGTACAAATGGGATTCTTTTTTTTTTTTTTTTTTTTTTTTTTGAAGCGATTGGAGTGGTGGGGGGGGATAAGGTGTTGCTCTGTTGCCCAGGCTAGGGTGCAGTAGTGCAGTCACTGTGCATTGTAACCTCAAACTCCGGGGCCCCAGTGATCCTCCTGCCTCAGCCACCAGAGTAGCTGAGACTATTGGCACGCACCCCATGCCTGGCTGTGTTTTTAAGTTTTTATAGAAATGAAGTCTCACTATGTTGCCCAGGCTGGTCTCAGAACTCCTGGGCTCAAGCAGTCCTCCCACCTAGGCCTCCCAAAGTGCCGGGATTACAGGTATGCACCAGCATGCTCTGCCAGGATTCATTTTTGAAGAGTTTAAGGGTTTTACCCCATTCTCTTCTACCCTCTCCTCTCCTTTTAAAAATTTCATTATCAGGGATAGCAGTTACATTATAAAACCAAGTTCTTGGAAATGGTGCTGAATTTCTTTCAATTTAGGACTCAGTGAAAAACCTAGAAACTCATATCACTGAATACTTCTAATTCTTGGGAACTTTATCCACATAAATACTTTGAACTTCCAAAAGTCTTGTGATGAATTGTTAATTAAATGCCACAAGTAGAATTGTGCAACTTATTACACACTTACATAAGAGTAATGGACAATTGATAAACTTGTTGGATGTATGCTAACTAGCAATTGTATAGGCCTAGTGACCTAAATATTGTTTTACATTCTTGTCTGCATTGATTCCATGCTTTCCTTTTGCAATCTGGATCTCAAACAGAATTGCCAAGGGAAAGGTGCCAGGCTTTAACTTCAGGTAGAAACCTTTGAGATTCACTTTAATATATTAATAGTTAAAGTCTTTTACTGTTTAAAATGGCTTTCAAGGATGGTTCTGATTTTGTGTATACCTCTAGCAAATCCTCTGAGACACTTGCTCATGAAGTATAATCACAACTGTAGCCCTTTGTTTTTTCTAGATTATACCGCCTTAAAACATATCTTTTTTTTTTAACCTGGTTTATGCTTAGCTTATTCAAGGTGAAGTGTATTCCAAGTTTTAACCACAGCTATCCATGTGTTGAATTATTCAAGTCATCTACCAAGATTAATTCCTTTTTCTTCTTTACCTTCCTATTTTAATCAGTCACGATTATATTGAAATAACTATTGAACTTATCCTCTTTATCCTGAACCTAGGACATAGCAAGTTGCTTGGAATAAAGTGGATGTCAGTAAGATTTGAATATCTTTCATTACCAGATTTTATTAATTGTTTATTGCATCAGTTGTTGCAACTAAACACTAAGTATTTTCATGTCCTTTGGGTCTCATACTTCTGTATTCCATCCTTGGCGCTGTTAAGAGAAAGATGTTTCCAAAATGCTAATCTTAACATTTAATTTCTTGCTAAAAATCTTTTAATGGCTCCTGTTTAAGCTTTTTTTTTAATAAAAAATTTTGTTTATAACAGTAGAATTTTTGTGCCCAAAGAGATTTTAAAATAGAACTTTACTATGTAAAGTAGACAAAAGTAGAGCTCCTCTGGTTGAATCAGTAATTGGACGGTGGGTGGTGGTAGTTCCTCTGGCATATTCTTTTTTTTTCCTTGTCTCACCTGGGTTGAACCATGAGCAGTCTTCTTAGGGGCACTGTGGGAACAACATTGATGTATAGGTTAAAACCCATATTCCTTGGCGTGGAAAACAAGAGTTCTTCATGATCTGGCTTCAGTTGGCTTCTCAAGGAATATTGTTTCTTTCCAAACTACCTGATGCCTTATCTTATGTCTGTGCCTACTGTGTGTGACCCTATAATCTTGAACATGCTGCTGCTGCCTCTGCCTGAAATGTCCTTCTCTCTGCCTTATTCACTTGGCAAAAACTTACTGTTAAAAACATAGCTTGAGTGCTGCCTACTTTTATGAAGCCTTCCCAAAGTCTTCTTTACTATTTTCTTTATTTTAATAGATAGAGTGCCTTACTCCTTTGCCCTGGCTGTTCTCGAACTCCTGGGCTCAAGTGATCCTCCCACCTCAGCCTCCCAAAGTGTTGGGATTACAGGCATGAGCCACTGCACCTGGACACCTACTTTACTATTAACAGAATTGATCATCACCCTTTTCCTTGTGACTCTATTTTATCCTGTTGCCATTTTTATTGTATGACCTATCACATAGTACCTAGCACATAGTAAGATCATAACATATTGCAATGATTTATTTATACGCTTGCTTCTAATAATAAAATGTGAAGTTCTTGAAAACAGTAACTATTTCTTATTTGTGTTTTTTTTTTTATAACTATTTCTTATTTGTTTAAATTTCCCAAGAGCCTAATGAGTGACTGGCAAATAGTAGGCACTCAGTTTTTGCTATGAAGGATATATGTCTAGTTGTGTCAGATCTTCTGGTATTTCAATAAAATCTAGATGCCCAGATTTTCTGCCCTGCCCCCCTCACTCTATTGCCACTCACTCTGTTGCCCATGCTGGAGTGCTATGGTGTGATCACAACTCACTGCAGCCTTGACCTCCCAGGTGTAAGTGATCCTCCTGCCTTATCCTCCCAAGTAGTTGAGACCACAGGTACGCCACCATGCTCAGCTAATGTTTTATTTTTTCTAGAGATGGGGGTCTCCCTATGTTTCCCAGAGTGGTCTCGAACTCTTGCCCTCAGCTAATCCTGCCTTGGGCCTCCCAAAGTGTTGGGATTGTAGGCATTAGCCACCATACCCAGCCTGATGCCCAGATTTTCTTTTTTTTTTTTTGAGATGGAGTCTCACTCTGTCACCCAGGCTGGAGTGCAGTGGTGCAATCTTGGCTCACTGCGGCCTCTGCTTCCCACGTTCTAGCGATTCTCCTTCCTCAGCCTCCCTAAGTAGCTGGGATTACAGGCGTGCACCACCATGTCTGGCTAATTTTTGTATTTTTAGTAGAGACGGGGTTTCACCATATTGGCCAGGCTTATCTCGAACTCCTGACCTCAGGTGATCCGCCCATCTTGGCCTCCCAAAGTGCTGGGATTACAGGAGTGAGCCACTGTGCCCGGCCTTAATGCCCAGATTTTAATGTAAGGTCTACCCATGTATATATATGGACCTTTATATGTGTGTGTGTGTGTGTGTGTGTGTGTATATATATATATTTAGGCAGGGTCTCACTCTGTCACGCAGGTGGGAGTATAGTGGTGTGATCATAACTCAATTCAACTTTTAACTCCTGGGATCAAACAATCCTTCTGCCTCAGCCTTCCAAGTGGCTAGGACTACAGGTATGTGCCACCATGCCCAGCTAATTTTTATTATTATTATTTTTTGAGACGGAGTCTCACTTTGTTTCCCAGGCTGGAGTGCAGTGGAGTGATCTCGGCTCACTGCAACCTCTGCCTCCTGGGTTCAAGTGATTCTCCTGCCTCAGCCTCCTTGAGTAGCTGGGATTACAGGCGCGTTCCACCATGCCCAGCTAATTTTTTTTTTGTATTTTTAGTGGAGATGGGGTTTCACCATGTTGGTCAGGCTGATCTCGAACTCCTGACCTCGTGATCCATCCTCAGCCGCCCAGAGTGCTGGGATTACAGGTGTGAGCCACCATGTCCAGCTAATTTTTTTTTTTTTTTTAAATATTTTGTAGAGACAGGATCTCAGTGTTGCCCAGGCTGGTCTCAAACTCCTGGTGTCAAGCAGTCCTCCTTGCCTCAGCCTCCCTCAGTGCTGGGATTACAGGCATGAGCCACTGTGCCCTGCCTAGGTCTACCCATTTTTAATGGTTTTTATTTATTTCTTTCTTTATTTGAGAGACAAGGTCTCTCTCTCTCTCCCAGACTGGAGTGCAGGGTGTGATCATAGTGCACACTTAAACGCAGCCTCAAACTTCTTGGCTTAAGTGATCCTCCTGCCTCAGCCTCCCAAGTAGCTAAGTCTACAAGCATGCACCACCATGCCTGGCTAATTAAAAAAAAAAAAATTCTTGTAGAGATGGGGTCTTGCTATGATTCCCAGGCTGATCTTGAACTCCTGGCTTCAAGCAGTCTTTCTGTCTTCTGCCTTCCAAAGTGTTGGGGGTATAGGCATGAGCTACAATGCCTATCCTATTTTAAAGGTTAACAACAAATTAAGATTTTTAAAAACACTGTGTGGGCCAAATAGTATCTGTGGGCAGATAGCTCACAGGCTGCCCGTCTGCATTCTTTCATTTTTTAAATGTTTATTTGGAAAAACCGGTTATATGAGATTGATTTTTTTTCATTACATGTATAATTACAAAAATAACCAAGTCAAACAAACTCTGTGTAAATTGAGAATGCATTAAAAAAAAAAAAAACTTTTTTTTTTTTAACCATTTAAACCATTGGGAGCATGCTTTGATTCTTGTTCCATTAACATTGTAGGTTTTATTTTAAAAAAATTTATGCCTTGACATTAATCAAACTCAAAGAGCCTGTCCGTCAGAAGTTCTGGAGGCCCAGACTTGCAACAAGTTTAGTGGGTGAGGACTAGGGTGGCGGTGGGCAGTCTTGGGACTGAGCCCTCAACATGTGCGATGTGGGATCTGATACCATCTCCAGATAGACAGTGTCTGAACTGAATTACAGGGCACCCAGCTGGTGTCCACTGTTTGGTGTGTGGGGGAGAAAATTCCACACACATGATCACGGAATTTTTCTGTGTTGATGATTATTGTTGTGTGAGCAGAGGAAAAACATGGTTAGAGAGTTTCCCTATACATCACAACACTCAGTTCCTTCTAAAATACCATATATATATATTTTTTAATTTATTGTTTTTGGCTCTGTCTGCCCTGACTGTAGTAAGCCCTGCAGCGCAAAGATCTTTGTCTGTCTATTCTCTCATACATCCCAAGCACCCAGATTGGTGTCTGCCACATAGTAGGTCCTCAGTAAATATTTGTTGAATGTACAACACCTTTAATCTCTCAGACACTCTGCTAGGGACTGAGGACAAGATCCCTGCTCTCCTGGAGTTGATCTTCTAGTTGGGGAGAAGCAAACTTGTAAGAAGGCAAGTAATTGCAAATTCTGATAGACCAGGAAGATCAAAGTGGATGAAGCAAGCAGAGCATGAGAGGGGAGGAGAGAGGAGAGAAGCTGCTCTGAAGGGGTGATGAGTTAGGGTAAACCTAGGAGATGAGAAGGATGAGAGGGTGAAAAGCATGCCAGGCACAGGGAGCTTCTTGTCCAACTGTTCTCAGGGGAGAAAAGTTTGACCTTCTCTAGGAACAGACGGAGAGAAGGCAAGGGATCCTAAGGGAGATGGTGCAAGGGCTTTTGGGCTTTGGGGGAGTTTGGGGTTTATCTAAAATGTAGTAGAGAAAAGGGTTCTTGAAGAGTTTTCAGCAGGGGTGGGTCATGTGGGATTTGTGTAAAGCAGGGAGCAAACTACAACTCAAGGGCCTGCTTTGGCTCACTGCCTATTTTGGGAAACAAAGTTTTATTGGATCACAGACACACCATTAGTTTGAGCTACAAAGGCAGAATTTATGAAAAAGAAAATGTTTATACCTGGAATATATGCTAAGTCTTACAAATTTATACTGAAAGCTCCTTGAGGGTAAGAGTTGCCATATATTGCTACAATGCCTAGTAAATGCTCAGTTTTTAAATATGGTTGAATTGAAAATTTATCAGTATGATAATGGAATGGTAACTAATCCTAAAATACCTCTTAAATTAAAATTGTACAGGTTTAGTTATAGTCTGGGCTGTACTTTAATGAGACCTTCAGCATTTGACTTAACCTCTCTAGGCTCGACATTCTCTGCTATAAAATGAGGAGGTTGGATTAAATTATTTGATATTCTTTGTAGTATGAGGACTGCCTATGTCTCTACTTTTTTTTTTAAGCTTAGAATTGCTTCTAGTATCTTCATTGGATGGCAGATGCAATGGGGTGGTTTTCAAAAGGCTATGGTTCTAATACCTTATATGTTTTTATTCCCTTAGATTTTATTAATAGTTAACAAGTTCATTTATTTTATTTTATTATTTGAGATGGTGTCTCGCTATGTTGCTCAGGCTGGTCTGGAATTCCTGGGCTTAGGTGATACCACCTTAGCCTCCTGAGTATCTGGGATTACAAGCAGGTACCACCATGCCTGGCTAAATTCATTATTTTTTTAACATTGTTTAACACAACAAAAAACGCACAAATCATAGGAGAAAAAAATAGTCCATCAAAATTAAAACGTGTGTCCTTCGAAAGACACTGTAACTACAGAGCAAACCATAGACTGGGAGAAAACAAATATAAGGAAATCTCAAACTCCCGACCTCACGTGATCCGCCCCCCACCTCGGCCTCCCAAAGTGGTGGGATTACAGGCGTGAGCCACTTTGCGAGGCCTAGTTTGCATTTTCTAGAATTTTATATAAATGTGTATTTTTTTTCCTGGCTTCTTTCACTCAGCATAATTATCTTGCAATTAATGTATTTTGTTATATGCATACCTTCTTATTGCTGAGTATTCAGTTGTGAATATGCCACAATTTATCCATTTACCTATTGATAAATATTTGGGTTGTGTCCATTTGTCAGCTATTAGAAATGAATCTATTATGAACATTCATGTATAAATCTTCATGAGGACATAGGACTTTCTCTCTCTCTCTCTCTCACTCTTCCTCTCTCTTTTACATAATTGTATGTGCTATGCTTTCATATGAAGGACCTAAGATTTTCATTCCTTTTAAGTAAATTCCTAGTAGTAGAATGGTTAGGTACATGCTAGGTATATGTATCACTTAAAAAAAATTCCAAACAGCTTTCCAAAGTAGTTTCAACTTGATTATTTTACATTCTCACAAATATGTATATGAGAGTTCCAGTTGCTCCATATCTTCACCAATACTCAGTATGGTTAGCCTTTTTAATTTTAGCTATTTTAATGGATAAGTAGTGGTATCTTACTATGGTTTTTAATTTACATTTTTCTGATGACTAATGTTGGGCATCTTTTCAAGTGCCTGTCTGCCATCTGTGTCTTCTTTGGTTCCAGAGTCCCTTTAAATCTTTTGCCTATTTTATTTTTTATTTTTTTCTTTTTTGAGATGGAATCTTGCTCTGTCACCCAGGTTGGAGTGCAGTGGTGCAATCTTGGCTCACTGAAACCTCCACCTCCTAGGTTCAAGGAATTCTTCTGCCTCAGCCTCCTGAGTAGCTGGGATTAGAGGCGCCTGCCACCACACTCAGCTAATTTTTGTATTTTTAGTAGAGATGAGGTTTTGCCATTTTGGCCATGCTGGTCTCAAACTCCTTATCTCAGATGATCCGTCTGGCTAGGCCTCCCAAAGTGCTGGGGTTACAGGCGTGAGCCACCGCGCCTGGGCCTTTTGCCTATTTTATTAGTGAATTGTCTTATTTTCAAGTTGTAAGAATTAAAAAAAAAAACTGTAGGTACAAGTCGTTTTTCAAAGCTTCGGAAATATTTTCTCCCAGTCTGTGGTTTGCCCTAGATACAGTGTCTTTCGAAGGGCAGAGGTTTTAATTTTGATGGACTATTTTTTCTCCTATGATTTGTGCTTTTTTTGTTGTGTTAAATCTGCCAAACTCAAGGTCACCAATATTTTCTTCTCTATATTCCTTCCTTCCTCCCTCCCTCCCTCCCTTCCTCCCTTCCCTCCTCC
>NW_012104343.1:315297-321716 GCF_000951045.1 Mandrillus leucophaeus
GCCTGTGTCCCTGCCTTCCCTTCCCCTTTCCCTCCCTCCCTCCACCCCATACCTCCTTCCCTCCCTTCCTTCCTTCCTTCCTCCCTCCCTCCCTCCCTTCCTTCCTCCTTTTCTGAGATGGAGAGTTGCTCTGTCGCCCAGGCTGGAGGGCAATGGCGCAATCTTGGCTCACTGCAAACTCCGCCTCCCGGGTTCACGCCATTCTTCTGCCTCAGCCTCCCGTGTAACTGGGACTATAGGTGCCCGCCACCACGCCCGGCTAATTTTTTTGTATTTTTAGTAGAAACGAGGTTTCACCATGTTAGCCAGGATGGTCGGGATCTCCTGACCTTGTGATCCGCCTGCCTCAGCCTCCCAAAATGCTGGGATTACAGTCGTGAGCCACCGCGCCCGGCCATTTTCTTCCATATTTTAAGAAGTTTTAAAGTTGTAGTTCTTAGATTTAGGTCTGTGATAATTTAGAGTTAATTTTTGTTTATGAGGTGAGGTAACTGTCAAGGTTTTTTTGTTTTGTTTTGTTTTGTTTGTTTGCCTACGGCTATAACAGCATTCTGGTACCGTTTGTTAAAAATATTTTCATTGACTTGTTTTTGCACCTTTGTTGGAAATTAGCTAACCGTAAATTTGGGTCTATTTCTGGACTCTGTATTTTGTTGCATTTATTATTTATTTACACCCACGATTATTAGACTGCCTTGATTACTGTAGCTTTTAGATAAGTCTTGAAATTGGCAGTATAATGTTTCCAACTTTGTTCATCTTTTTCAGAGTTTTTTTTTGGATATTCTAGGTCTTCTGCATTTTCATAAAAATTTTAGAATCAGTATGTCATTTCTCTCAAAAAAGAAACCTGCTTGGGTTTTGCTTAGGGTTGCCTTGAATCTCTAAGTCTTTTTGAGAGACTTGATGACATTTAAACAGTATTGAGTTTAACCCACTAATATGTTTTATTTCTTCATTTATTTAGATCTTCAATTTCTTGAAACAGTATTTTGTAGGTTTCAGTTTCTAAGTCTTGCACACCTTTTGACAAATTTATCCCTAAAAATTTCATATTTCTTATGCTAATGTTAATGGTACTTTAAAATGTTCAGTTTCTGATTGTTGCTACATATAGAAACATAATTGATTTTTTTTTTTTTAATTTTATTCTATTTTTGAGACAGAGTCTTGCTGTGTTGCCCAGGCTGGAGTGCAGTGGCATGATTTCGGCTCACCGCAACCTCTGCCTCCTGAGTTCAAGCCGTTCTCCTGCCTCAGCCTCCCGAGTAGCTGGGACTACAGGTGCGCGCCACTATGCCCGGCTAATTTTTGTATTTTTAGTAAAGACAGGGTTTCACCATGTTGGCCAGGCTGGTCTTGAACTCTTGACCTTGTGATTTGCCCGCCTTGGCCTCCCACAGTGCTGGGGTTATATGCATGAGCCACCACGACCAGCTGATTTCTTTATTATAATTTTTGTTGAGTGAAATTTACATACCCTAAAATGGATAAACTTTCCATAATCAGTCTGATTTTTAAAAAATAAGCGTTTAATCTTAGAATAGTTATAGATTTATAGAAAAGTTGTGAAGATAATATAGAATTCTCATACTCAACATGCAGTCTCTCTTATTAGCATTTTACATTTGTATGGTTTGTCACAATTAACTAATGTTGATAATTATTAGATATCATTAGCCATACTGTGTTCAGATTTCCTTAGTATTTCTTTTACCCAATGTCCTTTTTCTGTTCCATGGTCCCATTCCAAATATATTACATTTAGTCGTCTTGTCTTTTTAGGCTCCTCTTGGTTGTGCCCATTTCTCAGACGTTCCTTGTTTTTGATGACCTTGAGAGTTCTTTTGTTTTGTTTTGAGATGGTCTCACTCAGTCTTCCAGACTGGAGTGCAGTAGTGTGATTATGACTCAATGAGACTCGACCTCCTGGGCTTAAGCGGTCCTCCCACCTCAGCCTCCTGAGCAGCTGGGACTACAGGCATGTGCCACTACGCCTGGCTAATTTTTTACTTTTGTAGAGAACATAAGCCACCGTGCCCAGCCAACCTTGAAAGTTTTGAGGAGACCTGGCCAGGTGTTTTGTATAGTTTTCTTTCAATTGGGGTTTGTCTGCTGTTTTCCTTTAAAAAAAAATTCAAAAATTTGTATAAAATTACTAATTTTTTCTAGGACCGAGAGAAATGCAAATTTCAACTGTGTCAAACTATCTTTGGTTGCTCTTTAAAATCAATACACATATAGTCCAGGATTGATAACAGTAGTATAAAAAAAGGCATTCTTTGTATCTCCTCCATGATAAATCTATGATTTTAAATCTGATGCATACAAATGAGTCCCCCAGATAACTTCCTAAAATGGAGAAATGGAGATTTCTAGACCCTGCTCCATATCAAGAGCACCAGAATCTCTGGGAATGGGCTTGAAATGGAGTAGTTTTAAAAAGCACCCCAAAGGCCAGGTGTGGTGGCTCACGCCTGTAATCCCAGCACTTTGGGAGGCCACAGCAGGAGGATTGCTTGAGCCCAGGAGTTTGAGACCAGCCTGGGCAACATGGCAAGACCCCATCTCTATTAAAAAAAATAAAAATGAACTGGGCATGGTGGTGCTGGGCATGTTGAGGAGGTCGAGGTTGAGGGAGGAGAGGTTGAGGCCTGGGAGGATCACTTGAGCCCAGGAGTTCAAGGCTGCAGTGAGCTGTGATCACACCCAACTGCACTCCAGCCGGGGCGACAGAACGAGACTGCCTCAAAATAAAAAGTTCTGCGGGTAATTCTGAAGTCACTAGTGTATGTCTACTCTTTTTCTTAGGATTAGATTGGTGTTAGGGGTTTTTGGCAAGAAGACCACAGAGGTTAGTTAAGAGCTGTTTCATGTCAAATCAAGGGTACATATTATCAATGTGTCTTATTATTGTTGATGCTGACTTTGATAACCTGGCTGATGTAGCATTAGCCAGGTTCTCCACTGTAAAGTTACTCGTTTCCCCTTTTTCATACTGAACATTTTGGAAGGAAGTATGTGCAGCCCTCACTAAAAGAATGAGGAGTTATGCTCCATCTCCCTGAGGCTAGAATATCTATGTAAATTTTTTGGAACTTTTCTGCCAGGGAGATTTCTCTATTTTTTCCAAGTTATTTATTTATTTAATTATGTGTTTGTATTAGTGTAGACTTCTGTATTTTTATTTTATAGTTTGTGTTGTTATCCAGTACTGTTTTATTTATTTCGTTGCTCAGGTTCTTTCAGCTTTGGCTATTGGTAATTCTTTCATATGGCTCCTCTGTCCCTTCAACTGATTTATTTTTATATTGGCCTTATATCCTACAACATTGCTATACTCATTTTTTAGTTCTGGCAATGTCTTTAATAATTCTGTATGATTTTCTACACAGGTGATCATGTCGTCTGGGAAAAATAATTTTACTACTTTTCAAAACCGGATGCCTTTTATATTTTTTTCTTACCTTATCGTGTTGGCTAGAACCTTCAATACATTGTTGGAAATAAGTGATGAGAGCAAACACCCTTGCCTTGTCCCTGTCATAGGGGAAAAGCAGTTTTAGTCTTTTCTCATTACGTGTAATTTTAGCTGTAGAGTTTTTGTAGATGTCCTTTAGAGTTTTGGGGAAGTTCTCTTCTGTTCCTGTTTTGTTGAGAGTTATTTTTTCATGAATGGGTGTTGACTTTTGTAAAATGCTTTTTTGGGCTCTATTGAGAACATGATATAATTTTACCTTTTTTTTTTTTTTTTGGAGACAGGATCTTGCTCTGTTGCCCAGGCTGGAGTATGGTGGTGTTATCTAGGCACCAGCTCCAGCTCCTGGGCTCAGATGATCCCTCTTACCTCAGCCTTCTGAGTAACTTGGACTACAGGCCCCTGCTACTATGCTTAGCTAACTTAATTTTTTGTACAGATGAGGTCTCACTATTTCTGGGCTCAAGCGATCCTCCCATGGCAGCTTCCCAAAGTGTTGGGATTACAGGCATGAGCCACTGTGTCTGGCTAGATTTTACTTCTTTTTTTTTTTTTTGAGACAGAGTCTCATTCTGTCACCCAGGCTGGAGTACAGTGGCACAATCTTGGCTCACTGCAACCTCCACCTCCTGGGTTCAAGCGATTCTCCTGCCTCATCCTCCCGAGTAGCTGGGATTACAGGTGTGCACCACCACATCCAGCTAATTTTTTTTTTTTTGTATTTTTAGTAGAGATGGGGTTTCACCATGTTGGCCAGGCTGGTCTCAAACTCCTGACCTCAGGTGATCTGCTCACATTGGCCTCTCAAAGTGCTGAGATTACAGGTGTGAGCCACCTCGCCCGACCTAGATTTTACTTTTAATGTGGTGAATTGCATTAGTTGGTTTGTGGTTGTTAAGCCAACCCTCATTTCTAAAATAAACACTTGGTGAAGATGTATTATACTTCTGTTTTTTTTTTTTCTCAGACAGGATCTCACTTTCTCACCAAGGCTGGAGTGCAGTGGCAGGATCACAGCTCTGCAGCCTCAATCTCCCCGGCTTAAGCGATCTTCCTACCTTAGCCTCCCAAGTAGCTACAGGCGTGTGCCACCATGCCTAGCTAACTTAAGAATTTTTTATAGAGACGAGGTCTCACTATGTTGCCCAGGCTTGCCTGGAACTCCTGAGCTCAAGTGATCCACCTGGCTTTTTGGCCACCCAAATTGCTGGGATTGCAGGTGTGAGCCACGATGCCCAGCCTATACTTATTTATTGTTTTAAACTTTAGTTCGTACCTTGGCTTGTGAAATCATTTTAGTTATGATCACTATTTTATTTTTTGAGACAGAGTTTCACCCTTTCGCCTAGGCTGGAGTGTGGTGGTGCGATCTCAGCTGACTGCAACCTCCGCTTCCCAAGCTCAAGTGATTCTCCTGCCTCAGCCTCCCAAGTAGCTGGGATTACAGGCGCCTGCCACCACATCTGGCTAATTTTTGGTATTTTTAGTGGAGACGGGGTTTTACCGTGTTGGACAGGCTGGTCTTGAACTGCCAACCTCAGGTGATCCACCTACCTCAGCCTTCCAAAGTGCTGAGACTACAGGCATGAGCTACTGCTCCTGGCCAATCACTGTTTTAAAAGACTGAAATAGAACATATCAGACTATTAAAATATTGCTTCATGAAATTTTGGACCTTTTTTTTTGTTTGTGTACTTACTAAGTTGTTATGTATAGTGTATTTCTTGCCTTAGGTTATGTCAAAAAATTGGAAAATCCCTTAACTAATTCACATTGTGAGCCTGGAGATAATGGAGTACTTCAGATAATGAAGTGTTGTATTAAAAGAGGTACACCTGGAGTGACAGGAGTGTAGGTGATTAAAGGAGAAAATGAAGAAATAGGACTTTCTGTAGAAAAGCCTTGATCTCGTGTCATGGTTTTTATCTTTGTCAGTTCGTTTATGGCCTTCTCTGCATTGATTATTCTAGTTATCCATTCTTCCATTCTTTTTTCAGGATTTTGAGTTTCTTTGCGCTGGGTACGTAGTTCCTCCTTTAGCTCTGAGAAGCTTGATTGACTGAAGCCTTCTCCTCTCATCTCGTCAAAGTCATTCTCCGTCCAGCTTTGATCCGTTGCTGGTGATGAGCTGCATTCCTTTGGAGGGGGAGATGTGCTCTGATTTTTTGAATTTCCAGCTTTTCTGCCCTTTTTCCCCATCTTTCTGGTTTTATCTGCCTTTGGTCTTCGATGCTGGTGACGTACTGATGGGGTTTTGGTGTAGGTGTCCTTTCTGGTTGTTAGTTGTCCTTCTAACATTCAGGACCCTCAGCTGTAGGTCTGTTGGAGATTGCTTGAGGTCCACTCCAGACCCTGTTTGCCTGGGTATCAGCAGCAGAGGCTGCAGAAGATAGAATATTGCTGAACAGCGAGTGCTGCTGTCTGATTCTTGCTCTGGAAGCTTTGTCTCAGGGGTGTACCCCGCTGTGTGAGGTGTGAGGTGTCGGTCTGCACCTAGTAGGGGGATGTCTCCCAGTTAGGCTACTCAGGGGTCAGGGACCCACTTAAGCAGGCAGTCTGTCCCTTCTCAGATCTCAACCTCCGTGCTGGGAGATCCACTGCTCTCTTCAAAGCTGTCAGACTGTACCCAGAGGTGGAGTCTACAGAAACAGGCAGGCCTCCTTGAGCTGCGGTGGGCTCCACCCAGTTCCAGCTTCCCGGAGGCTTTGTTTACCTACTTAAACCTCAGCAATGGCGGGCGCCCCTCCCCCAGCCTCACTGCCGCCTTGCAGTTAGATCTCAGAATGCTGTGCTAGCAATGAGGGAGGCTCTGTGGCATGGGACCCAGAATCTCTGGGACACATTTAAAGCAGTTTGTAGAGGGAAATTTATAGCACTAAATGCCCACAAGAGAAAGCTGGAAAGATCTAAAATTGACCCCCTACCATCACAATTAAAAGAC
>NW_012104343.1:324961-348393 GCF_000951045.1 Mandrillus leucophaeus
TGGGAGTTATACCTGATGTAAATGATGAGTTGATGGGTGCTGACGAGTTGATGGGTGCAGCACACCAACATGGCACAAGTATACATATATAACAAACCTGCACGTTGTGCCCATGTACCCTAGAACTTAAAGTATAATAATAAAAAAAAGTAATAATAATAAAAAAGAAAAACCTTGATCTGTTTCTTAGTTTTGATTGAAGGGATCTTTATGGTTGCATGATGAGGTCCATGGGCTATGAATGGATTTAATTAGTTACAGATAATAACTTAGTGATCCTAGCCAAAGTACTTGGCAGTCTGTCAGATTTGGGGAAGTTTTTCTGAAAACATCTTCTCTTGTATGACTTTAAAATGTGGTTTTAAGGTATTTTCCCATCTGAAAGTATTGTTTTGAATAAAATCAAACAGAAGCTGTTAAATTAATTTGCTTGCTTAAAGATACTGGTTCTTATAAAAACTCTTCATATGATAATGAGAATTTCATCCTTGTAGGGACACATAGTCTTGAGACACTAGCTAGTGATTTCAATTACTGGTTCATATTAAGGATGTGAGTTGGGCCCAGCTGACGAGAATGGAAAATAATGGACAAGAATCTTTTCAGTACCTTTCAGTTCTAAAACATTGTGGCTATGTGTTTCTCAGTCACTGTCCATTATTAATTTATAAGTTTGATCCCAAAGTGGTCTATTTGTTTCAAATTTCTGGAGGAAAGAATATGATTGAATAGCCTAGATGCCATGTCAACCTGTAAATCAATCACTATAACCAAGGAAGTATGTTAAAAAGTATCTTAGATGTGCATCTTTCCTCTGTGTATACAGTTTTTCCCAGAAGAATGAATTGTTGTTAGCTGGGTAGCCACTCCAAGAGGTATTTATTAATAACAAGCTAAATAATTGAATTATAACCATTAAATATTGAATTATAGTGTTGAAATAATTTATTTTCTAGGTGACTAAAATTAATCATTTTCTTTAAGGCAGTGGTTCTTAGCATATTTTGTGTCCAAAACCCCCTTTGAAAGTCTGATAAAATATTGTAGACTCCTTGAAGCCTATCTAATACCTGCAGATTAAGAGTATCTACTTTTTAAATTTATTAATTAAACAATCTAACGTGCATTGGTAAATTCCCTGTAACATCTAATTTTTCATGTTATACCATGAAATATTGAATAATGGGAATTGTTTTTTTCTTTTTTTTTTCTGAGACAGGGTGTCGCTATGTTGCCCAGACTAGTGTCAAACTCTTGGCCTCAAGTTATCTTCCTACCTTGGCCTCCCAAAGTGCTGGGATTAGAAGCCTGAGCCAAACTGCCTGGCCTGTATCTTAGTCTTAATAATTGTGAACACTTACTGAGTTATTACTCATATTGGGGATCATAACTAGCATTTTACATGTTTTGGGTTAATCCTTAAAACAACTCTGTGAGGCAGGTACTATTATCCCCATGTTACAGATGAGGAATCTGAGATATAGTTTAAATAGTAAGCAGTAGGTAGCATTTTACCTCTTGTTGAGATGATACTTTTTTATTTTTTTATTTTTTGAGACAGAGTCTCACTGTCTCCCAGGCTGGAGTGCAGTGGTGCAATCTCAGCTCACTGCAACCTCTGCCTTCTGGGTTCAAGCGATTCTCCTGTCTCAGCCTCCAGAGTAGCTGGGATCCACACCCGGCTAATTTTTCTGTATTTTTAGTAGAGACGGGTTTCACCATGTTGGCCAAGCTGGTCTCGAACTCCTGATCTCAAGTGATCCAACCACTTCGGCCTCCCAAAGTCCTGGTATTACAGGCGTGAGCCACCGCGCCCGGCGGTGATATGAGATTCTTTTTGTGTGTGTGACAGGGTCTTACTCTGTCATCCACGCTGGAATGCTGTGGCACTATCGTGGTTCACTGCAGGCTTGACCTCCTGGGCTCAGGTGATCCTCCCACCCCAGCCTCATGGGTAGCTGGGACTATAGATGCGTGTCATCATGGCTGGCTAAGTTTTGTATTTTTAGTAAAGATGGGGTTTTGTCATGTTACCCAGGCTGGTCTTGAACTCCTGGGCTCAAGCAATCCACTTGCCTCAGCCTCCCAAAGTTCTGGGGATTACAGGCATGAGCTCATGTGCGCCTAGCAAGCTGAGATTCTTTTTTTTTTTTTTTTTTCGAGATGGAGTCTCGCTCTGTCACCAAGCTGGAGTGCAGTGGTGCAATGTCAGCTCACTGCAACCTCCGCCTCCCGGGTCCAGGCAATTCTTCTTCCTCAGTCTCCTGAGATTCTTGACTTTTTGTGCATTTATTCTTTCTTCCCTTAACCAAATTATAAATCTTTGATTATATGGACCTTTTGTTTTGTTTTGTTTTGCCCTTAAATGTTTACTTAGTACAGTGCACATAATTTAGACCCTGATAATGGTGTATTGATTGTAAAATGTATAATCTAAATCAAGTCTATTTTTTTCATTTGCTTGGAAATTTTATTGAATTGTTAGCTATTATTTCTGTTTTTTGTTTTGTCTTTGAGACAAAGGCTCTGTCACTCAGGCCTGGAGTGCAGTGGCACAATTATGGATCACTGCAGCCTTGACCTGCCAGGCTCAAGCGATCCTCCAAGCTCAGTCCCCTGAGTAATGGGGGCTACAGGAGTGTTCCACTATGCCTGACTAATTCTTTTTAAAATTTTTTGTAGACACAGGGTCTCACTAATATAGTGGCTCACTAATATACAGACCAGCCCAGGCTGGTCTCAAACTCTTGGGCTCAAGTGATCCTCTCGCCTTGGCCTCTCAAACTGCTGAGATTTCAGGCATGAGCCCCTGCTCCTGGCTAAATTACATATATTTTAATCCTCTTCATTTTTTACTTTTGCTATTGGCAGGCCAGTCTTTTTTGGTTTCTCTTGAACTTTTGTCTTTATAAAAGTGATACACGCTTGTTATAGAATACTTATACAGAAAAGTATAAATAAGGAGAAGTAAATCTAGGCTGGGTGTGGTGGTTCACACCTGTAATCCCAGCACTTTGGGAGGCTGAGGCAGGAGGTATCGCTTGAGCCCAGGGATTCGATATCAGCCTGAGCAACATAGTGAGTCCCTGTCTTTAAAAAATAACTAGCTGGGGCTGGGCACGGTGGCTCACGCCTGTAATCCCAGCACTTTGGGAGGCCAAGGTGGATGGACCACGAGGTCAGGAGTTAGAGACCAGCCTGACCAACATGGTGAAACCCTGTCTCTACTAAAAATACAAAAATTAGCCAGGCATGGTGGTATGTGCCTGTCATCCCAGCTTCTCAGGAGGTTGAGGCAGGAGAATCGCTTGAATCCAGAAGGCAGAGGTTGCAGTGAGCCGAGATCGTGCCACTGCACTCCAGCCTGGGTGGCAGAGCAAGACTGTCTCACAAAAAAAAAAAAAAAAAAAGAACTAGCTGAGTGTGGTGGCATGTGCCCATGGTCCCAACTGCTTCAAAGGTGAAGGTTGCAGTGAGCCAAAATCAAACCACTGCACTCTAGCCTGGGCAACAGGGTGAGACCGTGTCTCAAAATAAATAAAATAAATAAACAGATTAGCTGGGTGTGGTGGTCCCAACTACTTGGAAAGCTGCGGTGGGAGTATCACCTGAGTCCAGGAGGTTGTGGCTGCAATGAGCCATGATCACACCACTGCACTCCACCCTGGACAACAGAGAGAGACCCTGTCTCAAACACAAAAACAAAAAAATCTAAAACTCCACCAGCCATAGGTAGTCATGGGATTTTATGATGCATTTTTTACATACTAGAAATTATAGCACATAATTTTGTGACTTGAATTTTCATCAAACATTATAAGCATTTCTTTATATGATTGGCAACATATATTACTTGATAAGTATGTATTAATAATATGGAGTATTATGATTAGATGGGTTATCCTTCTTGGGACATTTAGATTGTTTTCACTTTTTTTTTCTTGTAAGTATCCTTGAAATGAACATTCTTGTACATACCCAATCAAGGTATTGCCTGATTTCTTCGCTAACCATGTTTCACCTCCATGCCCATATTCCTCCATGCCCAAGACTAAGGATATATAGTCAGATGTTAGAATATATAGTCAAATGTTCTATTTTTAAGTTATTCAAATTAGTCTGTTGTCCATCCTTCCTTCCCTATAAGTATTATAGATTACAGTATTTCTGATACATTTTTCAATTCCGCTTTATATCATGTTCCCTCCCGTCTTAGAACCTTTATGCATTTTATTCCTCTGCTTGGAATACTTTCTTTCCCTACCCCGTTTTCGTCCTTGCCTAGTTAACAACTTCTCTTCCTTTAAAAGTTCCTGTTTCAGAGAAGCTCTGGATTAGAACCCCTGCTATATTCTGTCTTAGTTGTGCCATTTGATCTGTCTCACCAACTAAACTGAAAACTCCACAAGGGTAGGGACCTCAAGTGTACTGGTTCCCAGTATGTGTGTCTGCATAATGAATTCTCAATACATACTTACTGAGTGTTGTCTTCTGGCTCTAATATTCTGCCTCAGGGAAGTGGCAGGGTTTTTGTTTGCTTGTTATCTATGGCTAGGAGTGGCAGCCTATGAGAAAGTGTCATGGTATTGAATCAGGCATGATCAGAAGCAAGTGTAATACAGCTCAGCATCATTGGTCAAACACATGTGTTAAATGATTGTTGTATTTCTCAGTTGACATCCTGTGAGAAGATATGAATTCACATAGAATCTGGCTCAAAAATTCTGGTTTGGAGTCACTGGAGAAACATGAGTTTATTGATTGGTATTCTTGTTGACAAGTAGGGCATGTAAATAACCCAGTACATACTATTGCTGTATATTTAATTTCCAAAAAAAGTAAAGACTAACTCTTGTTAGCCAGTAGTTTAGTTTTTTCAGCAATTTCACTTTTGAAAACGTATTTGTTGGACATAGTAATTTTTTATTTTTCAGGGTTGTTTGGAAGATAAAGTAATGTATTGAATGTATTTCAAAGTAGATGTGTAATTTATAATATCATTGTTAGTTGTGATATTAGGCAAGTAAGTTCAAGTTTCTCCTTATGTTTACTCATTCAAAAATGAGGGTAAAATCAGTATAGATCCTAATAGGTTATCATGGGAACTAAATGAAGTAGTTGTGTATATGCCAAGAGCTTGGAACACAGTAAACCCTTGGAAAATGCTCACTGTTATGTTAATTATTTCCAATCTTTTTTTTCTTTTTTTCCTGAGACAGGGTCTTGCTGTGTCACCCAGGCTGGAGTGCAGTGGCACAGTCTCAGCTTACTGCATCCTCCACCTCCTGGACTGAAGCGAAACTCCCACCTCAGCCTCCCGAGTAGCTGGGACTACAGGCATGCGCCAACACGTCCAGCTAATTTTTTTGTATTTTTAGTAGAGACCAGGTTTCACCATGTTGGCCAGGCTGGTCTTGAACTCCTGCCCTCAAGTGATCCGCCCTCCTCAGCCTCCCAAAATGCTGGGATTATAGGTGTGAGCCACCGTGTCTGGCTGCCTTTGTCATTTCTTTGTGTTACAAACATTCCAGTTATAGAGTTAATTACTTTAAAATGTACAATAAATTATTGTTGACTGTAGCCACTTTTTTTGCTGTTGAATACTGTATCTGTCTTAGTCCGTTTTCACACTGCTATGAAGACATTCCTTGAGACAGTAATTTACGAAGAAAGGTTTAATTGACTCACAGTTCTGCATGGCTGGGGAGGCCTCAGGAAACTTACAATCATGGTGGAAGGTGATGGTGAAGCAAGGCACGTCTTACATGGTGGCAGAGAGAGAGAGAGAGAGAGACAGAAACTGCCAAACACTTTTAAATCATGAGATCTTGTGAGAACTCACTCCCTAACTATCATGAGAATGGCATAGGAGAAACTGCCCCCATGATCCAATCACCTCCCACCAGATCCTTCCCCTGACGTGTGGGGATTACAATTAGAGATGAGATTTGGGTGGGGACACAGAGCCAAACCATATCAATATCGTATTCATTCTACCTAATTGTGTTTTTGTATCCACTACCCATTCCCACCCCCGCTCCCCCCAACTACCCTTTCCAGCCTCTGGTAACCATCATTTCTACTCTAGATCTCCATGAGTTCAATTGTTTTAATGTTTAGCTCCCACAAATGAAGAAGAGTGTGTAAAGTTTGTCTTTCTTTGCCTGGTTTGTTTCACTTAACTGTAATGTCCTCCAGTTCCATCCATGTTGTTGCAAATGACAGGATCTCATTCTTTTTTATGGCTGAATAATACTCCATCGTGTATGTGTACCACATTTTCTTTAACCGTTTGTCATTGATGGACATTAGGTTGCATGCACTGCTATTTTTAGTGCTCTGTATATTTGAAAAAATGACTCTGGAGTGTACTAACTGACACATAAATAAATGTCAATGTATATTCTCTTTCAGATTTACCAAAAATTTATCTCCTGACAAGATAAATCTAAGTACCCTTAAAGGAGAAGGTGAACTGAAGAATTTGGAGTTAGATGAAGAAGTGCTCCAGAATATGTTGGATTTGCCGACATGGCTTGCTATCAACAAAGTTTTTTGTAATAAAGCATCCATCAGGGTGAGACTTTGATATCCGTGGCTTGATATTTGTAGAAGGACTTTTATGTTTTCTTTCTATATTTTGGCTCTTTCTTTTAAAATACTTAATTTTAGATAATTCTGTAAAAACATTTTTATTAATATAATTTCAAAAGAAAGATACCTTTGCATAAAGTTGTGCCTTATATTTAAAGGCATATATTAACTACTTTATAGGTCTTAATTTTTGTTTAAATGTGATTCCATTAATATTTTTAAATTATTAATTTGTTAATAATTGCATCCATTTGGTACATGTTCAAAGATAGTTTTTTCTTAAGTTTTATTGTCAAATGGGACAATCTAAACTTGTAGTGAGTTGCTGGGCATGGTGGCTCACACTTGTAATCCCAGCACTTTGGAAGGCTGAGGTAGGCAAATTGCTTGAGCCCAGGAGTTTGAGACTAACCTGGGTAACATAATGAGACTGCATCTCTACTGGAAAAAAAAAAAAATAGCCCAACATGGTAGCACATGCGTCCGTAGTCCCAGCTACTTGGGAAGCTGAAGCAGGATGATCAGTTGAGTCTAGAAGGGTGAGGCTGCAGTGAGTCATGATTGTGCTACTGCACTCCAGCTTGGGTGATGGAGTGAGACCCTGTCTCAAAAAAATTTTAAAAAAGTAGTGAGTAAATACTTTTTCAAATGAAGACATGAGAACTAATAAATTTGCAGTTTTATCCCTTTTCTTCATTAGTTTCTTTTTCATTTTGAGATTTTTTTTTTTTTTTTGGAGACAGAATCTTGCTCTGTCACCAGGCTGAACTGCAGTGGCGTGATCTCAGCTCACTGCAACCTTTGCCTCCCAGGTTCAGGCGATTCCCCTGCCTCAGCCTCCCAAGTAGCTGGGATTACAGGCACCTGCCACCATGTCTGGCTAATTTTTTTGTATTTTAGTAGAGATGGGATTTCACCATGTTGGCCAAGATGATCCTCAATCTCCTGATCTCGTGATCCACCCACCTTGGCCTCCCAGAGTGCTGGGATTACAGGTGTGAGCTACCATGCCTGGCCCATTTTGAGAATTGTAAGGGTTTCTGTTTATTGTTAGTATCATTCCTATTATTATTATTATAACTTGTTATTCTACTTACCTTTTTTTTTTTTTTTTTTGAGACGGAGTCTTGCTCTTGTCGCCCAGGCTGGAGTACAGTGGCACTGTCTTGGCCCACTGCAACCTCTACCTCCTAGGTTCATGCGATTCTCCTGCCTCAGCCTCCCAAGTAGCTGGAATTATAGGCACATGCCACCACACCTGGCTAATTTTCATATTTTTAGTAGAGATGGGGTTTCATCCTGTTGGCCACGCTGGTCTCAAACTCCTGACCTCAGGTGATCCACCACTCGCCTCTGCCTCCCAGCATGCTGGGATTACAGCATGAGCCACCATGCCTGACTGACTTCTACTTATCTTTAATCGTATGTCAATTTGTGTCACTTATTGGTTATTGGTCTTAAAGATGAGGCTTTATTTGAGAGTTGTCTGCTTAGTTGAAATACTGCTTGCTGATTGTTCCATAAAACTAAAATTTGGGCTCCTAAGAAAAGATTATAGAAAAGTTCCTATATCCTTTGATGGTCACTTTTAATTTTTGTTCTACCCTTTGGAAACCTAAATATCTACAAAGACTTGACACTTTTATTTTAGTAATTTTTTTCTATTTCGATAGCTTTAGAGATACAAGTGGTTTTTGTTTACATGAGTGAATTGTATAGTGGCGAAGTCTGGGATTTTAGTGCACCTGTCAGCTGAGTAGTGTACTTTGTACTCAGGAAGTAGTTTCATCCCTCACCCCTCTCCTACCTTACCCGCCTTCTGAGTCTCCAAAGTCCATTATGCTACTCTGTATGCCTTTGCATACCCATAGCTCACCTCCCACTTAAAAGAACATGTGGTATTTGGTTTTTCAATTCCTGTTACTTCACTTAATATAATGGCCTCCGGTTCTTTTCAAGTTACTACAAAATACGTTATTTTGCTCTTTTTTTTTTTTATGGCTGAGTAGTATTCCATGGTATTTACCACATTTTCTGTATCCACTCGTAGGTTGATGGGCACTTAGATTGATTCCATATCTTTGCAATTGTGCATTGCGTTGCATTAGACGTGTGTGTCTAGGTATCTTTCTTTTTTTTTTTTTTAATAGGATCATGTTTGGAATGAGGACCAGAGTCTTTTTGATATAGTGACTTCTCTTCCTTTGTTTGGATAGATACCCACTCAGTAGTGGGATTGCTGGATCAAATGGTAGATCTACTTTTAGTTCTTTGAGAAATTTCTATATTGTTTTCTATTGAGGTTGTACTAACTTATATTCCTACCAGCAATGTATAAGCATTCCTTTCTCATCACTTCCGTAACAACAGCTATTGTTTTTCAACTTTTTAGTAATGGCCATTCTGACTGGGAAAAGGTGGTGTCTCAATGTGGTTTTAGTTTGCATTTCCCTTGTGATTACTGATTTTCAGTATTTTTTCATGTGGTTGGCCATTTGTATATCTTCTTTTGCAAAATGTCTGTTCATGTCCTTGCCCACTTTTTAATAGGCTTATTTGTTTTCTTCTTGCTGATTGTTTGAGTTCCTTGTAGATTTTGAATGTTAGTCCTTTGTCAGATGCATAATTTGTGAATATTTTCTTTGTCAGATGCATAGTTTGTGAATATTGACAATCTGTAGGTTGTCAGTTTACTCTGATGATTATTTTTTTGTTGTGTAGAAGTGTTTTAGTTTAATTAGGTGTCATTTATTTTTGTTGCATTTGCTTTTGGGGTCTCGGTCATAAATTCTTTGCCTAGGCCAATGTTCCGAAGAGTTTTTCCTAGGTTTTCTTCTAGAATTTTTATAGTTTCAGATCTTAGATTTAAAGCTTTCATTTATCTTGAGTTAATTTTTGTGTACAGTAAGAGATAGGGATCCAATTTCATTCTTCTACATGTGGCTATCCAATTTTTCCAGCACCATTTATTGAATATGGTGTCCTTTCTCCAGTTGTGTTTTTGTATGCTTTGTCAAAGATCAGTTGATGGTTAGTATTTGGCTTTATTTCTTGCTTCTCTATTCTGTTCCATTAGCCTATGTATTTAGTTTTCCATTGGCCTGTGTATTCTGTTCAATGGAACAGAATACTTTGCTCTGTTTTGTCCCATTGGTCTATGTGCCTATTATTATACCTGTTCCATGCTGTTTTGGTTAGTATAGACTTGCATAATTTGAAGTTGGGTAATGTGATGCCTCCAGGTTTGTTCTTTTTGCTTAGGATTGCTTTGGCTATTTGGGTTCTTTTTTGGTTCCATATGAAGTTTAGGGTTGTTTTTTCTAATTCTGTGAAAAATGATGTTGGTACTTTGAGAAGATTTGCATTGAATTTGTGGATTGCTTTGGGCAGTATGGTCATTTTCACAGTATAGATTCTTCCAGTCCACAAGCATGGAATGTATTTCCATTTGTTTATGTCATCTATGATTTCTTTCCACAGTGTTTTTAGTTCTCCATGTGGAGATCTTTCAACTCCTTGGTTAAGTATATTCCTACGTCTTTTTTTTTTGTAGTAGTAGTAGTTATTGTAAAAGGGATTAAGTTCCTGATTTGATTATCAGCGTGGTTTTTGTTGGTTTGTAGCAGTGCTAGTGATTTGTGTACGTTGATTTTGTAACCTAAACCTTACTGAATTTATTTATTAGATCTAAGAGTCTTTTGGAGGCAAAACTTGACATTTTTATTACAGGGTATATTTCAACATTATATATTTGATGTTTCCTACATTTTATATTAATGGCCTAACTTTTGTATTTATCTTGAATATTTACAAAATGATTGCTCAGAATTCTAGGATTAAACAGGTTGTTAAATGGACAGAACACTGATTATGTTTTGCTGGGAACTCTTCGTTTAAATTATGATATTAAGATTTGTTTTAAGGATTGTTAAAAAAAAGATATTTAAAATAACCTGAAATTGGCCGGACGTGGTGGTGCACGCCTATAATCCCAGCACCTTAAGAGGCTGAGTTGGGTGGATCATTTGAGGCCAGGAGTTAGAGACCAGCCTAGCCACCATATCAAAAACACTGTCTATACTAAAAATACAAAAATTAGCCGGGTGTAGTGGCACTTGCTTGTAATTTCAACTACTGGGAGGCTGAGGCAGGAGAATTGCCTGAACCCAGGAGGTGGAGGTTGCAGTGAGCTGAGATCACGCCACCTCACTCCAGTCTGGGCAACAGAAAGAGACTCTGTCTCAAAAAAAAAAACAAAAAAAAGAAAAGAAAAAGAAAAAAGAACTTACAATTTCTAATCAAAAGATGACAGAAGATACAGCTAGTAATAATTTCTTATATAAAATGGGTACATCTGATTTCAAAAGTATGAGTGAGTTGCTCAGTTTATTTTGTAATTTAAGAAAAGTGATTTTATATAATTTGTTGTGTCTGTCCTATATGAATATAACACCTGTATTGATTACTGTTTACATTATTTTCTTCTTAGTGATACATCTTAAAAATTTTTCATTTGTAGATCCCATGGACAAAACTGAAAACACATCCCATCTGTTTGGTGAGTTCTGAAGCCTCTTTAGAAATAAACATTTTTATATATACATTATCTAGCTACTCTGTTCATAGTAAACTTTTGTTTCATGGACATATAGTCTGGATTTTTCACCAGTTAGCTTTCATTTTATTTTGATAGGACTCAGATTTTTCATCCTTTAAATGAGAAGTTTTAACGTTAAAGTAGGAGCATCTTTAAAGTGTTTCAGGTCTAGAATACTATGTTCTAAATTGGCATAGTATTTTATTGCATCATTCAACTCTTTGTTGATGTACCGTGGGATTATTCTTTCAATAACATTTGATCCAGACTGTCTTTGTTTCTCCTTTTACTGATCTAGTAAATTATGAAATATGTTCTTTAATATACTTTGCTTTTTAAGGAAAGTTGAAGAAAATCAATCATTTGTTCATTCATTCATTTAAAAAATATAATGATCAAGAACATGAATAAAACAAGACAGTTTCAAATAATAATAAATGCTATATGTGAAATAGAGAATGAAGAATGACTGGAGTTGTGTTAGTGATGACTATTAAGGACATTAGATCTTTCTCCAAGGAAAAAAGTATCACCCTGAGAAAGAACTTTTTCCATTATGGGGGTGTTTATTTTTTTCACATTTCCTGCTTATTTTATATTTCCTATAGTTTTGTGTCTCATAGCTCAGATCTTAGATTGTAATAAGCTTTTGGGGGTAGTTCAATCCTATTTATTAAAATATAATTTTATCAATGAATATATCTGGGAGTAGAAATTCTGTTTTCATGAAATCTGATGATTTCAGTAGTTAATGGCTATGCCTTGATTCCTCCCCGCTCCATACATCTGTAATACACATAGTTTTTCCACTAGATAATAAATGCCTTGAGAACGGAGTGAGTGCTTTGTGTTTTTTTGGCATTTGTCTTTTTAGACCTGTAAAGAGACACTTAAATGACTCTGCTCACTTACTGTTTACTTTCTTCCTAAGGAAAAATGAAAGAGAAAATAATCTTACATAATACTTTAATAATATACATAAAATAAAGAATCTAATTGTTTACATTTTAACGTTTTTATTAGTCCCTGGATAAAGTAATAATGGAAATGAGTACATGTGAAGAACCAAGAAGCCCTAATGGCCCATCGCCAATTGCAACTGCTTCAGGACAAAGGTAAGCTACTTCTGTTCATCTGCATGACTGCCAAAGGGAGTTATTTTCTATAGTCAACTCCGTTATTGGCAGTAACAGTACATTTAAAAAAAAAAAAAAAAAAAGCCTTAACCTCAAATTGCCTCTATTTCAGTCAGCTCTCCCATCAAACATTTTGCAGTTTTAGTTATATACATTGCAAAGTTGCAGATTTGACTTTTAACTTCCTTTATTCATCTTGTTTTCCTTGCTATTATTAAATAATAGTGATTAATGGCAGAGCAGCAGCAGAAAATGGAAGCAGAAGAATTTAGGCATTCTATAAATAAGAGAGCCTCTGATCAGTTTCTCTGCATATCATTTTGTGTGCATCAGTGGAACTTTTATGACTCTTCAGAGTTAAGTTGGGAGGCCAGGAGTGGTGACTCATGCCTATAATCCTATCACTTTGGGAGGCCGAGGTGGGTGGATTGCCTGAGCTCAGGAGGTTGAGACCAGCCTGGGCAAAACGATGAAACCCTGTCTCTACTAAAATACAAAAAACTTTATGGGCATGGCACTGTGCACCTATAATCTCAGTTACTTGGGAGGCTGAGACAGGAGAATTGCTTGAACCTGAGAGGCAGAGGTAGTAGTGAGCCAAGATTGTGCCATTGCACTCTAGCCTTGGCGTGCAATGGCAAGACTGTCTCAAAGGAAGGGAAAAAAAAAAAAGAATTTAGTTGGGCTTGGTGCAGTGGTCCACGCCTGTAATCCCAGCACTTTGGGAGGCTGAGGTGGGCGGATCACCTGAGGTCAGGAGTTTGCAACAAGCTTGACCAACATGGTGAAACCCCGTCTCTGCGAAAAATACAAAAATTAGCTGGGCGCGGTGGTATCCGCCTGTATTCCCAGCTACTGGGGAGGCCAAGGCAGGAGAATTACTTGAACCTGGGAGGTCAGGGCTGCAGTGAGCTGAGCTTATGCCACTGCACTCCAGCCTGTGTGATGGAGAGAGTCTCTGTCTCAAAAAAAAAAAAGAGTTAAGTTGATGCCTTAAATTATAGACCTTTTGGGTGACTCTAAAATTCATTAAGTTTAAAATGTTTTTGCTTTCCACAGGTTATATTTTGATAGATGAAAATCGGATACTAATAAAGCAGAAGTATGGGGACCATTTCATAAAGCCTTTTTGAAATGTTAGAAGCTATTAAAAATTTTTAAATAATATATTGTCTGCTTTTTTGCACTCAAGTTAAATTTCGATCTAGTACTATACATGATTTTCCTGCAACAGGATTTCTGCATTATTTTTGCATTCACATCAGTTGTTCACATAGATTTTTAATGTGATTGATGCCTCTTTGTGTTGCGTCAAATGGCAGCTCTGAACATGTGTAGTATTCTAGGTGTTATGTAAAACCGTTGATAAAACTTTTCTTGAGGGTGAATGCATTCATGTGTGTACACAGACACACATTCACTCACTGCTCTTTTACAAAGGTTGAGCCACCTTTATGTTAGTGCATGCCATGAGAATACCTACAGTGCATGCCATGGGAATCTAATGGTGATTCATTCCACCATTAGATTTATCAGATGTGCAGGTTTATCAGATGTGCAGTTTATATTTGGACTACAGATACTAGTGACTGGGAAAAGAGCTTTCATGTTAACTTCTTTGTAATGTAGCATCATCCAGCAACTTCAGATTTTACAGGTTCAATTATGATTCCAGGTTTCAGAGAATAGTTGTTGGCCTTTAGGTTGGCTAGAGTCAGAAAGAACTAAAATGAATCATTTTGTCCTTGTGTGCTTAGTATAGTCGATAGTGTCCTCTCTAATTCTTGTTTTTATAGTATCATAAGCTTTATAATTTTGACTTTGTAATCATGTGATGATTTAAACTATTTAAATCATCCTCATACTTTGATACATGGCAGTGTGGTTAATCTGTTTCAGCATTTTTCAGACTTGCCTGATTGTAACAGTCATTTAGAGTGCTTATTAAATCTACAAAGTCTCTGAAGCTCCTTTTCTTGAATTTCTGATTTAATAGGTCTGGAATGGATATCAAGAGAATGAATACATTCATTGAGTGGTGTTCAGAGTAAAAAAAAAATGGAATATGAATATGTATTTTTGGGTCTCACTCCGTTGCCCAGGCTGGAATGCAGTGGCACGATCTTGGCTCACTGCAGCCTTGACCTCCCAAGCTCAATCGATCCTCCCACCTCAGCCTCCCAAGTAGTTGGGACTACAGGTGCGAGCCACCATACCTGGCTTGTTTTTTGTATTTTTTGTAGAGATGGGGGTCTCCCTGTGTTGCCCAGGCTGATTTTAAATCCTGGGCTCAAGCAGTCCTCCTCCCTTTGCCTCTCAAAGTACTTGGATTATAGATGTGAGCTACTGTGCCCAGCCAAAAAGTCTTTTACATTTTAAGAAGAGTATTTAAAAAAAAAAAATTGTGCAGCTCTGAGAACCAGAAAAGGTTTAGAGAGTGAGAAGAGTGTTTTTTAAAAAAAATTATTTTTTATTTTATTTTTTTAGACAAGGTCTCACTCTGTTGCCCAGGCTGGAGTGCAGTGGTGCCATCTCAGCTCACTGCAACCTCCACCTCCCATACTGAAGCGATCCTCTCAGCTCAGCCTCCGAAGTAGCTGGGACTACAGGCATGTGCCACCATGCCCAGTTAACTTTTTTGTGTTTTTAGTAGAGACGGGATTTCTCCTTGTTGGTCAGGCTGGTCTCAAACTCCTGGGCTAAAGTGATCCACCTACCTTGGCCTCCCACAGTGCTAGGATTACAGGTGAGAGCCACCATGCCTGGCTGAGAATAGCATTTTTTTATTTTTTATTTTTATAACTTATGTCTAACTAGACTAGATCATTGTGTTTGAGGTTTGTTTTCCTTTTTTTTTTTTTTTTTTTTTTGAGATGGAATCTCTCTCTGTCACCCAGGCTAGACTGCAGTGGCACAATCACAGCTCACTGCAACCTCAACCTCCTAGCCTCAAGTGATCCTCCTACTTCAGCTTCCCAGTAGCTGGGACCACAGACATGCACCATCATGTCCAGCTAATAAATTAATCAATTAATTAATTTTGAAACAACATCTCGCTCTGTTGCCGAGGTTAGAGTGTAGTGGTTCCATCTCAGCTCACTGCAACCTCTGCCTCCTGGGCTCAAGAGATCCTCCCACTGCAGCCTTGTGAGTATCTGGGACCATAGGCGAGTGTTACCATGCTCAGCTAATTTTTAAATTTGCTACAGAGATGAGGTCTCTCTGTGTTGCCCAGGCTGGTCTTGAACTCCTAGATTCAAGTGGCCTCCCAAAGTGCTGGGATTACAGGCATGAGCTACCATGTGTGGCCTTTTAAAATATTTTGTGGAGACAGGGATCTTGCTATATTGCCCAGGCTGGTTTCGAACTCCAGGTTCAAGAGATCCTCCTGCCTTGGCCTCCCAAAATGCTGAAATTACAGGCGTGAGCCACCAGGCCCAGCTTAGATTATTGTTTTAATAAAAAACATTTATTTTTTTCAATATAAAAATGAATGATAAGCTGGGCCTGGTGGCTCACGCCTGTAATCCCATCACTGTGGGAGGCCAAGGTGGGCAGATCACCTGAGGGCCAATATGGTGAAACCCCATCTGTACTAAAAATCCACAAAATTAGCCAGGTATGGTGGTGCGTGCCTGTAATTCCAGCTACTCTGGAGGCTGAGGCACAAGAATTGCTTGAACCTGGGAGGTAGAGGTTGCAGTGAGCTGAGATCATGCCACTGCACTCCAGCCTAGGTGACAGAGTTCAGACTCTGTCTCAGAAAAATAATAATAATAATAATAATATGGTGTTGTGCAAATTATCTATCTATCTATCTATCTATCTATCTATTTATCTATCTATCTATCTATCTATCTATCTATATTTTTAGAAAGAGTCTTTCTCTGTCACCCAGGCTGGAATGCAGTGTTGTGATCTCAGCTCACCACAACCTCCACCTCCTATGTTCAGGTGATTCTCGTGCCTCAGTCTCCCAAGTAGCTGAGATTACAGGCATATGCCACTGTGCCCAGCTAATTTTTTGTGTGTGTGTTTTTTTTTTAGTAGAGATGGGGTTTCACTGTGTTGGCCAGCCTGGTCTTGAACTCCTGGCCTCAAGTAATCTGCCTGCCTTAGCCTCCCAAAGTGCTAGGATTACAGGTGTGAGCCACCATCCCCTACCAGCAATGTGCAAATATTAATAGAACTTTTAAAGATTAGTTTTGTCATTAATGTATTTTATTTTACTTTGTTTTTCCAGTGAATACAGCTTTGCTGAAAAAGTAGTTGAGGGAATTACTGTTTCTGTAAATTCTATAGTCATCAGAATTGGAGCAAAAGCCTTCAATGCTTCATTTGAACTTTCTCAGCTTCGGATCTATAGTGTAAATGCACACTGGGAACATGGAGATTTAAGATTTACTCGTATTCAGGATCCACAGAGAGGAGAGGTAACATTTTTTTTCTTTCTTTTTCAAATGTTTCATGTAGTGACAAGTAAAAGAGAACGATTAAAGAAATCACATCTCATGGTTGCCTTTTAACTTTGCATTTCTCTATATTACTTTTTTGGGGGAGGGTGCGGGGGAGACAGGGTCTCACTCTGTAGCCCAGGCTGGAGTGCAGTGGCGCAGTCACGGCTCACTGCAGCCTTGACCTCCCTGGGCTCAGGTGATCCTCCCACCTCAGCATCTTGAGTAGCTGGGACTAAAGGCATGTACTACTGCACCCGCCCAATTTTTGTATTTTTGGTAGAGACAGGGTTTTGCTATGTTGCCCAGTCTGGTCTTATACTGGGCTCAAGCTGTCCACCTGCCTTGGCCTCCCATAGTGCTGGGATTACAGGCCTGAACCATTGCACCCAGCTCTCTGTATTACATTTAATCATTCAGTTACAAAATGTGCACATTTTAATGCTTTTACTGTAGTAAATCTTTCCATTTAAAGCCCTATTTTAACTTCTCAGCTACTCAGAATTGAATTTTTTAATTCCCCAAACTAAAATATGTTGTTTAGTTCTTTCTTGGTAACATGATTTAATGCATTTGAGCTTTACATTAACTGAATTGCTTAGAATAAAAGCATTAACAGCTTTACATATGATGAATATGAATATGAAGATGTGTAATTGACTTTGATGGAATAATACAATTTACAAAAATAAAAACATGGTGAATATATCTAAAATGTCATTTGAAAATTAATTGAGAATATACATTTGCTTTGTTTTTAAACTACATTTTTCTCATTCTGTTTTGTATGAGTAAGCGAAGTTAAATCTCTGTGTTCTCCTTAGGTTTTGACTTTTAAAGAAATAAATTGGCAGATGATAAGAATAGAGGCAGATGCCACCCAAAGTTCACATCTTGAAATTATGTGTGCTCCTGTTCGATTAATAACCAACCAATCAAAAATCAGAGTCACACTTAAAAGAAGGGTGAGTCAACAAGATTACATTTTGGATTCATGTGTTAACTCTTGGATTTGACTTTTCGATTTGTGTGTTAACTATTAGTTAACTGTAGGAAATTTTAAATAATGTCTTAGGTGAAATATTGGCATACTACCAGTGGCATATTAAAATAATGCAAAATAAAAGGAGGTATGGTTACTCAGATAATATTTATAGAAAACTGGTATAATGTTCTTCAGTCTTAGGTTTAATAGATTTTTCAAAGGTTTTTTGTTGTTGTTTTTATTTTTATCTTATTTTGTTTTTTTTGAGATGAGCTCTCACTGTATTGCCTGGTCTTGATTGCAGTGTCATGATCAAGGTTCACTGAAGCCTTGACTTCCCAGGCTTAAGTGATTGTCCCACTTCAGCTTCCCAAGTAGCTGGGATTACAGGCACGCACCACCATACCTGAATAATTTTTTAAGTTATTTGTAGAGATGAGATCTCATTGTATTGCCCAGACTGGTCTTGAGCTCCTGGACTTAGGTGATTCTCCTGCCTCTGCCTTATTTTTATTTTTATTTTTGGAGATGGGGTCTTGCTGTGTTGCCCAGGCTGGAGTGCAGTGGCACAGTCCTAGCTCACTGCAGCCTCGAACTCCTGGGCTCAAGGGATCCTCCTGCTTTAGCCTCCCAAGTAGCTGAGACTACAGGCATGCACCACCATGCCTAGCTAATCTGTAATTTTTTTTGTAGAGACAGGGTCTCACTATGTTGTCCAGGCTGGTCATGAATTCCTGGCTTCAAGCACTCCTTCTGTCTTGACCTCCCAAAGTGCTGGTATTATGGGTGTGAGCCATGATGCCTGGCCTAAACATTTTTATTTTTGGTAAATTGAATATATTTCTCAGTTGTCAAATATTTGTTGAACATTTACTGTCTTATAATTTCATTTCTTCTATTGAGTCTTTGAATATAAGTAATTATATAATTTATTAGCTATAAATGCAAAATTAAGTTATATAAGTGCTATATAATTTGTACAAGGATTTGTCTGTCTTTTGTTACCACTGCTTCTCTAGTAGTAGGAGATATTCCTTTCATATTATAGGAACTCAGTAAATACTACCTTTTTTTTTTTCTTTGGAGACAGAGTTTCCCTCTGTCACCCAGGCTGGAGTGCAATGGCACTGTCTCCACTCACTGTAACCTCTGCCTCCTGGGCTCAAGCAATTCTGCCTCCACCTCCCAAGTAGCTGGGATTACACAGGTGTCCACCACCACACCTGGCTGATTTTTGTATTTCTAGTAGCGACAGGGTTTCCACCATGTTGGCCAGGCTGGTCTCGACCTCCTGACCTCAGGTGATCCACCTGCCTTGGCCTCCCAAAGTGCTGAGATTACAGGCATGAGCCACCATGCCTGGCCAGTAAATACTTGTATGAAGGAAGAATCCATATTTAATTCTATTCAAAAAGGTTTTGAAAACGTTTTTTGAATACAAATGTATTACAAGGTTTATATCTTGGCTTAATTTTATAAAACATGTTTTTTTTTCCCCTACAGTTAAAGGACTGCAATGTCATAGCAACGAAGTTAGTTCTAATATTGGATGACTTATTATGGGTTTTAACTGATTCCCAGTTGAAAGCTATGGTACAATATGCAAAGTCTCTTAGTGAAGCAATAGAAAAATCAACAGAACAAAGGAAGAGTATGGCTCCTGAACCTACACAGGTATGCTGTAAAATTAACAGGAAAAATACTTACTTTACATGAAAGTAGTTTAAAAATTAGAAGGATTTGTTGGTATTTTCTTTAAGAAACAGATTGTGAGGCTTTGAGTACAAGAATCTTCTTTATCTAGATATCTTCTATGTAATTTTATATAAGTAGTAGCTATATGAAAACAAATGTATTTGTATCTGTTAGTGATTATTTTGTTTAGAGCTCTGTATTAGGCACTAAAGTTAATGATGACATAAAAGTATTTGATGTTTTAATACCTCTGTTTAGGAAGTTAAAAGAATACAGTTTTAGAACTACTAAAGTAAAAGCAAATGAGGAAAATCCTGGGTAATTATAGGCAAGAGAGGACATGTGAGAGTTAATTGTGCAGAGAATCAAAGCTGTAAGGAATTGCTGAAATTGAACACAAAACTTCTGTTGGAGTTGTCTGATGGCTGGGGCAAGAACAGGGACAAGCATAATGAGCTATTTATCACCTTCTTAAAAGTGATTATTAGTTTGTATGGAGCATTATTAGTTGGTATGGAGAGGAAAAGTTTTTCTAGTCTTTCCCAGTAGTAAGTTCTGAGTACCAGTACATCAAGGTCTTTATAGAAGAGACAATGATGATTATAATGGATAATATTTTTAATAATTTTAGGCAAAGTATAAATGAATTTTTATATCTACCTCTAGTAAAAACTTAACTAGATATTATAAAATTATACACCTATGAAGCTATTTCCTTGGAAACAGTATTATATATCTCAGATATATAGCTTGTTGGTGATCCAGCTTTGTACATGGGAATGGCATACATTTAGGCTTTCTTTGTTTTTTGAGACAGAATCTCTCTTTAGCTCAGCCTGGAGTTCAGTGGCACAATCTCAGCTCACTGCAACCTCCACCTCTCAGGTTCAAGTGATTTTTGTGCCTCAGCCCCCCACATAGCTGGGACTACGGGTCAAGTGCCACCTCCTCCAGCTAATTTGTTCTGTAATTTTGTTAGAGACGGGCTTTCATTGTGTTGACTATGCTGGTCCCGAACTGCTGGTCTCAAGTGATCTGCCCATCTCGACCTCCCAAAGTGCTGGGATTACAGGTGTGAGCCACCACACCCGGCCTAGGCTTTCAATGAATATCACATTGGCATTATCTATTACCTGCCTACTATGTCCTGAGGTGCAGGGGTAGACACTATGATGTAAACATGAATATCATCTGACCCTGGCCTGAAGGACCTAGAGTATAAGGGTGAGTTAAATATGAAACAGATCTTTGTAGGTGGGAGACGGGCTCATGTCTGTAATCCCAGCACTTTGGGAGGCTGAGGCAGGAGGTTTACTTGAGACCAGTAATTCAAGACCAGTCTGGGCAATATATTGAGTCCCATCTCTACAAAAAATTTAAAAATCTCCCAAGTGTGGTGGTGGTGGCATATACCTGCAGTCCTTAGCTACTTGGGAGATTGAGGCAGGAGGATTATTTGAACCCAAGAGGTCAAGCCATTGCAACACTGCACTTCAGCCTGCGTAACAGAGTGAGATCTGTTTCCAAAAAAAAAAAAAAAAAACCAAACAAATCCCCAAATCATTGTAGTTCAACATAAATGTGAGCATGAAGAAGTAAGGGAAAGGGTTCTGTGTAGGGACTACGGAAACACAGAGAGGTTTTAATTAATTGCTTGCAGGGTGTGGAAAGGTTTCACAAAGAGGTTAATGAAATTATGTCTTAGAAATGAGTAGCAGTTCACAGGCAGACATGGGGAAAAGGTATTTCAGAAGACACAATAGAATCTGCAGAAATATCGTACTTTTAAAGAACATGATATTTTCTGATAAAGATAAGAAATCTGGTGTTACTAGAGTAGTGTTTTTAGGAGTGAGGTTCAAATGCCTCAGGATATATTACAGTTTTCCAAGTTTTATATTTTAAAGAAATTGAGTTCCACACATTCCACCTTAATGTGTATTCTTTCTTAAACTTGATCTGCCGGAGAATATGGTTGCATTAAGATGTCAGACTGGTTTTCCCTTTGCATAATGACTCTAATCCTACTTTATAAATGAAAGACATTATTATTCATCCTCAGTCTTACTAGGATTTGAACAGAAAGGGTTTGTAAAAACCCCTCTGGGAAACAAGATAGAGTGGCAATTTGAAATACTGCTATTCATGTTGGAAATTAATGGCTGTAATGACAAAGGAACAAACCAGGTGATTTTTAGTTGTTTTCAACACATGTGTAGGAAGATCAAATAATCGTCAGCCATAAGAGATTATTAAAATAATTTTTTATAGATCACTTTGTGAATCCTGGCAGGTAACTCAAAGGCATTGAAAGAATCAAGTCACATGGCTAAAACAAAACTGCTTTCCTTCCAATCTATCTATGTGAACGAGGTTTTCTAGAGCCTGTAGTCATAAAAACAAATAAACAGATATAGAAGTGAAGGTGAACTCTGTATTATTCTACCAATAAATTATCCATGAGGCATCTGCAGAATTCTCTGGGGGATCTGATTTTAAACATTTGGCAAACCACTGGGCTCTAACATAGAATAGTTTTCTTGGACTGGTAGCCTGAGTTGAAACAAAAGTTTGCAGTGAATGAAACATGTTGTATAATGTATTGAAGAATTTGGACATTTTCCTGTGGGCATTTGGGAGCCAGTGGAAGTTTTTAAGTAAGTTGAGGATAAGGAAGAGAGAAAAGTTGAGAACTTTAGAATGATAGTTGGTAGTACCATTAGCCAATAAGGAAAGGCAGAAGAAGGAAGTAGGTTTGATTAAGGGAGGTGAGGGTAAGAAAAGTCATTTTGAAGCTGAAAAAGTATAAGGAAAGAAGTATAGGAGAGTATTTTACAATATTACCATCATAGACATAAATACTATTCTGTTAAGGCTTGCAATGAAGATTTTGGTAGCTTAGGTTGTGATTAACAGAGATGGTGGTCGTAGTTAAAGACTGATAGATTGAATGTTGATATTACTATCTAGTTCTTATATGTGGATATGTTTATATAAAATGGAATATGGATTGGAAAACTAGATACATGGACAAAATTCTGTAATTTCACTCTGCTAATAAAACCTGTGCTACCATTTTGAGGTATTTTCTTACAGCTTTTTTCCCCAGCATACGTACTTTTTCCTAGTTGTAGTTAGTGGGCATATGCGAGTTTCTTCCATGTCTTTAGTCTTTGAAGCTATTATGTTTTGTTGCTCCATAGTATTTTATAGTGGATATACTTAACCGTTACCATAGAATTGCTTTCTTGGGTAGTAGTTATCATGTCACTACTTCAGATATCACACAGAATGTCCTAATCTGATTATTTCAGGTCCCAAGACAGCGTGTCAGAAAGTGAGTTAGTTAAACAGTGTTTCTTTGCTCATCTTTACAACTAGGCAGTTGTTTTCTATTATAAGTATTTGCTTAGCTTCATTTTATTCTTCTCTAAAAGAGAGAGAAGACTATTTTGAAAATTAAGAGTTGTTAACATTATTCATAGGGGCTAGGTGCAGTGTAATCCCAGCCCTTTGGGAGACTGAGGCGGGCGGATCTTTTGAGGTCAGAAATTCAGGACCAGCCTGGCCAACATGGTAAAACCCCGCCTGTACTAAAAATACAAAAATTAGCCAGGCATGTTGGTGGGATCCCAGCTACTCAGGAGGCTGAGGCAGGATAATCGCTTGAACCTGGGAGGCGGAGGTTGTTGCAGTGAGCTGAGATTGCGCGACTGCACTCTGTCCTGGGGAGTCTTGACTCCATCTGAAAAAAAAAAAAAAAACAAGATTTGGCCGGGCGCTGTGGCTCACGCCTGTAATCCCTGCACTTTGGGAGGCCGAGGCGGGTGGATCACCTGAGGTCAGATCAAGACCATCCTGGCTATCACGGTGAAACCCTGTCTCTAACTAAAAACACAAAAAAATTAGCTGGGCGTGGTGATGGGTGCCTATACTCCCAGCTACTTGGCAGGCTGAGGCAGGAGAAAGGC
>NW_012104343.1:348783-370020 GCF_000951045.1 Mandrillus leucophaeus
AAAAAAAAAAAAAAAAGCCAGGCGTGATGATGCACGCTTGTAATCCCAGCTACTTGGGAGGCTGAGACAGGAGAATCGCTTGAACCCGGCAGGCAGACGTTGCATTGAGCCGAGATCATGCCATTATACTCCAGCCTGGGTAATAGAGCGAGACTTTGCCTCAAAAAAAAAAAGGATTATTCATGAGGCAGAGAGCTTATAGTGGCTATTTTTTTTTCTTCCAGAAATAACACCCGAAAACCTGACTTTACCATAGTATTAAGAAAAAGGTTTGTAGGGAGATTATTGTTTATATTTTTATTTTTGTCAGTATTTATCTTGATTGAAGAGAGAAAACATAATGAAAGAAGTACTAGAGAGTATTTTAAATAGCACCATCATAGACATAAATACAGTCTTGTTATAGCTTTGAAAATGGGAATAGCAGGAGAAAAATTGTTTGACATCAGTTTAACAATTAATTCATAAAAAGTTTTCTGGAGTCTATAGTATTTAACGTTTTACAGCTGTATTTCACCTTTCTGTTTACTTACTGTGGGCTGCAATCATTTGCATGAAGAGATTCTCATTTACTAAGTATACTTTGCAGTTCTTTTACAGTATGATCATAGTTCTTCATAGATGTAATATATGTGAATATATATACACAAAATACGTATACTTTGATTTTCTTTAACTATCTTTCATTAATAACTTGTTCTAAATTTGAACATTGTTAATTTTTAAAGTGGACAATTTGGTCTCCTTTATCATCATTATAAAAATTCATGTACAGTTTTGTGGCTCATATGTCAGATAATCTTACATTATAGTTATGTATACAAAATCATTTTAGGCTATTAGAGGTTCATATATATTTTTATATGTCAGCAGTGTTCTATAGTACTTTTCTTTAGGGAGAAAAATATTTGAACTCACAGCCTATTTGTAAATCCTGTCTCCTTTCTGGCTTCTTTAGTTATTCAAGTTGAAAGAACACACCACATATTTTAGGAGAGGCACCAGAGCACTTAGAGTACTAAATAATATCACATGGGCTTCTACAAAGATGTGCTACGGGCTATCCAATTAGTCTCTTTTCAGACTGCTGATAAAGACATACCTGAGACATGGCAATTTACAAAAGAAAGAGGTTTAATTGGACTTGCAGTTCCATGTGGCTAGGGCAGCCTCATAATCATGGTGAAAGACAAGGAGGATCAAGTCCCATTTTACAGGGATGGCAGCAATCAAAGAAAGAAGGAGGAAGCTGCAAAAGCGGAAACTCCTGATAAAACCTTCAGATCTCGTGAGACTTACTTACTACTACAAGAACAGTATGGGAGAAACCGCCCCCGTGATTGAATTATCTCCCACCAGGTCTCTCCCACAACATGTGGGAATTGTGGGACTACCATTCAAGATGAGATTTGGGTGGGGACACAGAACCAAACCGTATCAAAATATGTAACAGTGTATACAGGGCCCACATTTGTTTTCTTTTTAATATATATAACTAGTAATACTCAAACTGCCTTTAAGAGTTAACTACATTTTCTAAACGGCTATAAATATGTTAAATATAACTTCAGATATTTACTGAGACATATTGGATTCATATTTGACTTGTGTATAGTTTTACAGTTTTTTTTTTTTTTTTGAGATGGAGTCTCGCCCTGTTGCCCAGGCTGGAGTGCAGTGACGCAATCTCGGCTCACTGCAACCACCGCCTCCTGGGTTCAAGCGATTATCCTGCCTCAGCCTCCCAAGTAGGTGGGATTACAGGCATGTGGCACCACGCCCGGCTAATTTTTTGTATTTTTAGTAGAAATAGGGTTTCAGCATGTTAGCGAGGCTGGTCTCGAATTCCTGACCTCAGATGATTTGCCTGCCTCGGCCTCGCAAAGTGTTGTGATTACGGGCGTGAGCCTAGTTTTACAGTTTTTAAATTTTAGTTTTATTTTTAGGTTATTCAGAAAATATTTTAGGGAAAATATATTATTGATGAAAAATAAAATGTATTATGGTTATTTTTCATGACTTTTCAACTGAAAATATTTAGATTTTTTTGTGTGTGAAATTTATAGTATTTAAATTGGCAGTGATAAGGCAGTTTCGAATCTTTTTAGAGCTCTACAGTAGTCGCATCTGCCCAGCAAGTGAAGACAACACAAACTTCAAATGCTCCTGATGTAAATGATGCAATTGTAAAACTATTCAATGACTTTGATGTTAAAGAAACCTCCCATCATTTAGTGATTTCTCATCTAGATCTACACATATGTGATGACATTCATGCTAAAGAAAAAGGTAAAATAATTTGCTTATTCCAAACTATTTTGGTTTTTCTAGAATTGACTACAAAACTGAATTGTTTATTAAATCTCTTGTGTAGGATGTCCTGAAAGATAATTTGTCATAATTGTGTTCATATGAATATATAGATGAAAGGCACAATTAGAAGCATATATTGGTATGAAATTTTATTTTGCTTAGTACTTAAGCTTAATTATTTGTTAGCTGTCAATGCTAACAATAAAATTAGCTTTAAAAAAATCAAAGACTGAATAGATGATGCTCTAGGAGGATAATGAAATATTAGACTTGCCTTTGAATTAACTTTTTCATAATGTTGATATTGTCTCCAAATTAAATTTTAGTCCATACTTAATTCATAATTATTTTTAGATGTGTTTCAGCATTGTAGTTTTTTTGCCTATTTTGAATAGAAGCACAACTGTGCGGCTGTTTGACATATTTTATGACCACCTCTCCTCCCATCCTTCCAAAATGTGATTAGGAAGCAAAATTCCAGTTAGGAATTTTCTTTTAGTTTTTGTCCCTGTTATTTTTCCTTATTTAGTAGACATAACAGGGTAATCAGGAAGCTGCCCGTTGCCGCTCTGAAAATACGTAGTTTTGTAATCTAGGTGCTGGGCATTTTTGTTTCTCTGCTGGAGGGTATCCCTAGCCCAGAAGCATGGAGGTGAGTTCAGCAGACCTACCTTATAGGCCTACCTAAGGACTATAATTCTCAAACTTTCGTGAGCATTACAATCAAGCTGAAGACCTTTAAACAATAGAGTTATCTGATCTCTGCGCCTCAGATCTGAATCAGGATCTATATCTATGAAAACTTTTGCCATGTGTTTTTAAGCTGAGAAAGTGAATATTGAGACCCTGGATACTTAGCAGTAGAAGTTACCCTGCCTTCATTAGACAAGGTAGCCTAAAAGGTTCCAACCTAAAAGGTTGGAGGGGCAAAGGTGAGGAAGATTTGGGGTTTGTGGAGGGATTTGTTATCTTTTCTTCTGACCACCATTGTATCATTTGACTTGTAGTTGGCATCTTTTACTTTAGAGATTTGAAAGGAAAATACAGAAAAGTTAGAACAAACCAAACTAAGAAAATGAGGTGGTCTAGATTAAGTAATAATAATGAGAATGGAGAAAGTGTTTTCTAAGGCCTTATATTCCTCACTATTCCCTCATAGAATAAATTGAATGATTTTATTTAGGAGGAAAACTTTTCCACCAAAATATCTCCTTAATAGTACAGGTCTGTAATCACTACTATTCTGAAATCCAAAAGGCTCTGAAATGTTATGTTTGTGAAAAACTCATTTGGTGGCAAAACCTGACTTACACCAATATATTGTTTTTTTATTCTTTGCCTACTTCTTATAAATATTTATGTTTTGCTGTTTTTATTAGTGCTGCCTCAGAACCTGCTGCGGGTGTTGCATGGTATATCCTGTATATACCATATCATATTAGTGTCGTGAAATTTGAATTATGAAACATTTGACTTTCCAAAGGTTTTACATAAGGGATTGTAGACCTGTGCTGGAAATTCTACTAGTTGAGATAAAATGGATTTTATAAATTGATATAGGGAGTGTATACATAGCTATGTTTCAGTTTGTATTTTTCTTTCTTCTGATTGATTTGCCCATTTTGTTTTAAAATTTGATATTTATGTTCATGTTACACCGATTTGTAATCTACTTTTGATCTGACTGTAGCTGCGTGGCTTTGGACAACTTACCTAACCTAACAGACTTTTTAATTTCCTTTTCTTTCTCTTTTTTTTTGAGATGGGGTCTCACTCTGTTGCCCAGGCTGGAGTGCAGTGGCTCGATCTCAACTCACTGCAACCTCTGCCTTCCGGGTTCAAGCGATTCTCCTGCCTCAGTCTCCCAAGTAGCTGGGACTACAGGGGCGTGCCACCATGCCTGGCTAATTTTTGTATTTTTAGTAGAGATGGGGGTTTCACTATGTTGGCCAGGCTGGTCTCGAACCTGTGATTCACCCGCCTTGGCCTCCCACAAGTGCTGGGATTACAGGCGTGAGCCACCATGCCCGGCCTTAATTTCCTTTTCAATAAGAGATAGGATGATATGGTATAGTGTTTAACATTTCCTGGGTTCAACTCCAAGCTTTGCACTTAACTAGCTGTATGTCCTTGGCCTCTTTGTGCCTCAGTTTGCTTATCTGGAAGATGGGGATAATAATGATTGTACCTATCAAATGGGGTTGTTATGAAAACCAAATGAGTAAGTATACCTAAAGTATTTAAAACAATGCCTGACATAAGGGGAGGCCTTGTCAATACAAAAGTTCTGCTAGTATCATCTCTGAACTCTACCAGGGCAGGCATTTTGCTATTATATTCTTACCTTTTATCCTAGTGCCTTATGAATGAGGGGGATTCAGTAAATACTCATCGGATTGAATTATATTTCCTAAAATCCTTAATGTGCTGTCATAAAAGAGAGATAGTTATTACTACTTGGACTCCAAGTACGCTAAAATTTTTTTGTGGTAAATCAAATCTTTCTGATAATTTACTTAATATTTTTTTTCCTCTTTTTTATCCCAGAGTCAAACAGACGTATTACTGGAGGGGCAATGCAACTCTCTTTTACACAGCTAACTATAGATTATTATCCTTATCATAAAGCAGGTGTGTATAATAGCTTCTTTAAAAGATATGTGTTGTTTTCAAATTATATAGGTCATTTATTTAGTTTAGTTTTGTTTTTATTTGTTAACAAGAAATGAGATGAAGAGATTGGTATTTTTCTCCTGGCAGTATTTTACTAAGAAAGTAGAATTGCCAGAGAATATAGTCATACAGTGTATATTGAGATTTATGTAGATTTTTAGAAATCATAATTTTTAGAAATTGACAGTTTTCCAAATAACCAATTTAAAACTTAAAAAATCGGGGTACAGAGGACATGTGTTTGTGCTATTTTGTTAGTTGTGACAAAAACAAGTTATTAATGTTTTAAATTTTTAAATGATTTATATATTTAAAAATTAGAAAAGAGTATGACGCTAAGAATGAAAAGAGTATGAAGCTAAGAATAAGAGTACGTTTAGCTAAATTATAAGATTCCAGATTTCATAGGCTCTTAACGGTCTAGTATTGGTAGATTCTGTCTCCCAAATAATGAAAAGAAAAAAAATATGATTATTGTGACCAAATTAATTTGACCTTATACCCATTTTTGCCTTTTGTTAGTATTTAGCATTCACACAAGTGAGAAAAACCAAACTAGAGATCATAGTTTTCTAGGACATTTAAAAAATGGTTAAGTTTTTCTGTTCACACATTTCTGTTTACACATTTTTTACCAATGTTTGTCATTTCTATGTTGGTACCTGATTAAATTTAAAGGTTTACGATTTTTTTTTTTCATTTTAAGTTTTCATTGCCAACATTCAATATAATAATTATCTTTTGAAGGATTTTTGTCTTATATACTATCCTCTTGACTCATAAATTAACTTACAAATGCATAAAATTTTTAACTAGATATTTATTTTGAAGAGTTGTAAAACATTCATAGAGCAGATTTTCTTGTTTTTTTTGATCCAAGGCCTCATGAGCGCAGTGGTGTGATCACTGCTCACTACAGCCTCCACCTCCTACCTTGGCCTCACAAAGTGCTGGAATTACAGGTGTGAGCCACTGCACCTGGCCTGATTTTATTGTCTTAATCCTTTGATGTGCATTTTTCTTAATTGCTACAGAGAAACCTGATAATTCTGATTTTATATTTTTCTTCCAAAAACTTAACTATGGCTGAGTACATCTTGAGAAGTTTTACTGGTTTCTTAAATGTTTTAATCATTATCATCCTATTATTTTTGTGGTTTAGGTTTTTGTTAGTTAACTTTATAACAAATCTTTGATGAAAGGATTTTATTTCTTTGATAATACTTTCTGGGATTAGTTTAATGGAGGTTTACCAGGTAATTGAGCATCCAGTGAAGGGTGATGAGTCCTATGGCTTTAAATTGAATCTTAGTGATTTTCTACTAGGAATGGGTACTAGATAGAGACTCCTCCAGATGATTTACTTTTGATATTCTTTCCCTCTGTTTCAAATGTTTTACTCATATTTCAGAATAACATGTAGGTGAAGGCTGTACATTTTTCAGATATCAAAGTCTTTCTTGAATAAATGACTATATCTCATTGGAAGCATTACTATAGTGTAATAGATGAAAATTGTACATTTTTCAATGAAATACCTGTTATTCATTTTACAGGAGATAGCTGTAATCATTGGATGTATTTTAGTGATGCAACCAAAACAAAAAATGGATGGGCCAACGAGTTATTGCATGAATTTGAGTGCAACGTTGAAATGCTTAAACAGGCTGTGAAGGATCATAATGTAGGTTCACCTCCTAAATCCCCAACACATGCCTCTCCCCAGCACACACAAACAGGTATTTTACCTATAATAACATATGGCATTCCCCTAATATTAAGGGTGTTTGTGCTCGTGTGTGTGTGTGTGAGAGAGAGATCATAATATTTCCTGTAAACAAGTTTTATTTTTTTTGTTTTTCTTTTTAATGTAGAGATGGGGTCTTGCTATGTTGCCTAGGGTAGTCTCAAACTCCTGGCCTCAAGCGATCCTCCCACCTTGGCCCTCCCCAAAGTGCTGGGATTACAAGTGTCAGCCACCATGCCCAGCCAAGTATTTTTTTTTTTTTCCTTTGAGACAGGGTTTCACTTTGTCTCCCAGGCTGAAGTGCAGTGGTGCGATCTCGGCTCACTGCAACCTCCGCCTCCTGGGTTCAAGCGATTGTCCTGCCTCAGCCTCCCAAGTATCTGGGATTACAGGCACATGCCACCATACCCAGTTAATTTTTGGATTTTTAGTAGAGCCAGGGTTTCACTGTGTTAGCCAGAGTGGTCTCAAACTCCTGACCTCAAGTAATCCACCCGCCTCAGCCTCCCAAAGTGCTGGGATTACAGGCATGAGCCACTGTGCCTGTCCTAAGCCAAGTATTTTTAATTAATTCTAAACCCCTGCATCTTTCGCTCAGACCAACATAGGCTTGTGGACCAAAGCACTTTTAAAATTAATACAGCCAATAATAGTCACACCCAAGTAGAATTTTTCTAGAAGATTTCTCTTTTCTTTTTTTTAGTCAACACATAATTGTACGTATTTATGAGGTACAGTGTGATACTACTACTTGATTTATTTTTTTTTTTTTCTGGCCCAGTAAGGATTGAAATGTGATATTTTGATACATGTATACAAATGTGTAACACTAAAAGCAGAGTAATTAGCATATTCATCACGTCAGACATTATTTCTTTATGTTGGGAACATTCGAAATCTGCTCTTACTAGCTATTTGAAAAAATAAATTATTATTAATTATAGTCACCCTATAAATGCTAGAATTTACTTCTCCTATCTAGGTGTACCTTTGTATTCACTAATCACCCGTTGTCTGTCCCTGCCCTCCCCTCCCCCATCCCCTCCACTTTCTCCTTCTATATAAATGTCTCATTTTTAACAAGAATCCCATTCCAAAGTTTCTGTAGAAGAGTAACTTAAATGTGACATGTGTGATTCTTCTTAAAAGAATAATAATCACAATAACTTATATCTTGTATTACTTTGTAATTTATAAAGTATGTCCACAAATATTATCTTGTTTGAAGTTAGTATTCACATGAATTTCTAGTACCTGCCTTAATAATAAAAGAGTGACTTTTAAAAATAATTTTGCAACAAATTGAATGGCGTTTTTGTTTCCAACAGAGAAGGACTACCCTCTGAAAGGGACATGCAGAACACCTTCAGTATTATCTCAACAATCAAAAGCCAAGCTAATGTCTAGTTCTGTTGTGGTTAGACTTGCAGATTTCAATATATACCAGGTATGTTTTCTTTTACAGTTAAATCTTCTCATAAACACTTTAGTATCTCATCTTAGCAACTCAAATAAATGCTATCATTTTATTTAAAGCATCTTTACAAGGTTTATGAAATGGCCATATTAGATGGCATAGAAAATATCAGTTTATTAATTTTTGATCATATGATTACTCAGAGTTAGCCAAACTAACTTTATAGGCACAGCCCTTAAGTTTGCCTAAATGCTTCCAACACAAAACAGCATGTTCTCATACAAAAACACATGGATGCATAGACCAATGGAACAGATTAGAGAACCTAGAAATAAAGCTGCACACCTACAAGCATCTGGTCTTCGACAAAGTCGACAATAACAAGCAGTGGGGAAATGATTTCCTATTTAATAATGTTGCTGGGATAACTGGCTGGCCATATGCAGAAGACTGAAATTAGACCCTGTCCTTTCACCACGCACAAAAATTAACTCAAGATGAAATGAAAGACTTAAATGTAAAGCCCAGCACTACAGAAACCCTAGAAGACAACTGAGGAAATAGAATTCTAGACATTGGCCTCGGCCAAGATCTCATGAGGAAGACTTCAAAAGTAATTGCAACAAAAACAAAAACAGACAAGTGAGACCTCATTAAAGAGTTTCTATACAGCAAAATAAACTATCAGCAGAGTCAACAGACATCCTACAGAATGGGAGAAAATATTCACAAATTTTTCATCTGACAAAAGTCTAATATCCAGAACCTATGAGGAAATTGAATCGACAAGCAAAAACCAAACATTAAAAAGTGGGCAAAGGACGTGAACACACACTTCTGAAAAGAAGACATATGTGCAGCCAACAAGCATATGAAACAATGCTCAACATCACTAATCAGCTGAGAAATGCAAATCAAAACCACAGTGAGATACCATCTCACACCACTCAGAATGACTTTTTAATAACTTAAAAAGTCACAAAAAATAGATGTTGGTGAGGTTGTGGAGAAAAGGGAATGCTTATTCACTATTGGTGGGAAGGTAAAATAGTTCAGCTATTGTGGAAAGCAGTTTGGAGTTTTCTCAAAGAATTTAAAAAAGAACTACCAATTGACCCAGCAATCACATTACTGGGTATATACCCAGAGGAATATAAATTTTTCTACCAAAGATACGTGCAGTTATACGTTCATGGCAGCACTATTCACAATAGCAAAGACATAGAATCAACCTAGATGCCCATCCTCAGTGCAGTGGATAAAGAAACTGTGGTACATATACACTGCAGAATACTATGCAGCCATGAAAAGAATGCAGTCATGTTCTTTGTAGCAACATGGATGCAGCTGGAGGCCATTATCCCAAGTGGATTAATGCAGGAAAAGAAAACCAAATATTGCATATCCTCACTTTTAAGTGGGAGCTACACATTGAGTGTACATGGACACAAAGAGGGAAACAGTAGACATGGGGTCTTGAGGGTGGAGGGTCGGGGGAGGGTGAGGATTGAAAAACTACTTAACGGGTACTATGCTGACTACTTGGGTTGTGAAATTATGTATACACCAAACCCCAATGACACACAGTTTATCCGTATAACAAATCTGCACATGTACCCCAAGAACCTAAAGCAAAAATTGGAAGAACAAAAACAAAGGCTGCAGACACCAACTACAACTTTGGGAGTTTCCAAAAACTACCCTCTGGTTCAATAATTCACTAGAAAGACTCACAGAACCACTGAAATATATTAAAGTCATATCCATTGTAGTCACATTTTACAAATTAGAACCAGCCATAGGAAGAGAAGCGTAAGGCAGAGTCTTTTTTTCTCCTCTGTATTAGTCCGTTTTCATGCTTCTGATAAAGACATACCCAAGACTGGGCAATTAACAAAAGAAAGAGGTTTACTGGACATACAGTTCCACATGGCTGGGGAAGCCTCACAATCATGGCAGAAGGCAAGGAGGAGCAAATCACATCTTACATGGATGGCAGCAGGCAAAGAGAGAGCTTGTGCAGGGAAACTCCCATTTTTAAAACCATCAGATCTTGTGAGACTCATTCACTACCACAAGAACAGCGCAGGAAAGACCTACCCCCATAATTCAATCGCCTCCCACCTGCTTCGTCTTACAACATGTTGGAATAGTGGGAGTTACAATTCAAGGTGAAATTTGAGTGGGGACACAGCCAAACCATATCATTCTGCCCTGGCCCCTCCCAAATCTTATGTCCTCACATTTCTAAACCAATCATGCATTCTTAACTGTCCCCCAGAGTTTTAACTCATTTCACCATTAACTCAGAAGTCCACAGTCCAGTGTCCCATCTGAGACAAGACAAGTCCCTTCTGCCTATGAGCCTATAAAATCAAAGCAATTTAGTTACTTCCTAGATACGATAGGGGTACAAGGCATTGGGTAAATACAACCATTCCAAATGAGAGAAGTTTGCCAAGCAGAGGGGCTACAGGATCCATGCAAGTCCAAACTCCAGCAGGACAGTCAAATCTGAAAGCTCCAAAATGATTTCCTTTGACTCCGTGTCTCACATGCATGTCATGCTGATTTTAAGAGGTGGGTTCCATGGTCTTGGGCAGTTCTGCCCCTGTGACTTTGCAGGGTACAGCCTTCCTCTTGGCTGCTTTCATGGGCTGGTATTGAGTGTCTGTTGGCACCTTTTCCAGGCACACGGTGCAGGCTGTCAGTGGATCTACCCTTCTGGGGTCAGGAGGATGATGGCCCTCTTCTCACAGCTCCACTAGGTGCTGGGTACCCCAGTGGGGACTTGGGCTTTGACCCCACTTTTCCCTTCCACACTGCCCTAGCAGAGGTTCTCCATGAGGGCCCTACCCTTGCAGCACACTTCTGTTTGGGCATCCAGGCATTTCCATACATCCACTGAAATCTAGGTGGAGGTTCCCAAACCCCAATTCTTGACTTCTGTGCACCAGCAGGCTCAGCACCATGTGGAAGCTGCCAACGCTTGGGACTTGTACCCTCTGAAGCTACGGCCCAAGTTCTCTTTTGGCCCCTTTCAGCCATGGCTGGAGCAGCTGGGATGCAGGGCACCAAATCCCTAGGCTGCACACAGCACAGGGAGCCTGGGCCTGGCCCACAAAACCACTTTTTCCTTCTAGGCCTCTGGGTCTGTAATGGAAGGGGCTGCCATGAAGACCTCTGACATGCCCTGGAGACATTTTCCCCATTGTCTTGGGGTTGACATTAGGCTCTTATGCAAATTTCTATAGCTGGCTTGAATTCTTCCTCAGAAAATGGAGTTTTCTATACCATTGTCAGGCTGCAAATTTTTTGAACTTTTATACTCTCCTTCCCTTATAAAACTAAATGCCTTTAAGAGCACCCAAGTCACCCTAGAATGCGTTGCTGCTTAGAAATTTCTTCCACCAGATATCCTAAATCATCTCTCTCAAGTTCAGAGTTCCACAAATCTCTAGGGCAGGGGCAAAATGCTGCCAGTCTCTTTGCTAAAACATAACAAGAGTCACCTTTCTTCCAGTTCCGAACAAGTTCCTCATCTCCATCTGAGACCACCTCAGCCTGGACCTTACTGTTCATATCACTTTCAGCATTTTTGTCAAAGCCATTCAACAAGTCTCTAGGAAGTTCCAAACTTTCCCATATTGTCTTGTCATCTGACCCCTCCAAACTGTTCCACCCTCTGCCTGTTATCCAGTTCCAAAGTCACTTCCACATTCAGGTATCTTTTCAGCAGTGCCTCACTCTACTAGTACCAATTTGCTGTATTAGTCTGTTTTCGCACTGCTGATAAAGACATACCCAAGACTGGGCAATTTATACAGGAAAAAAGTTTAATAGACTTACAGTTCCACATGGCTGGGGAAGTCTCACAACCATGGTGACAGAAAGCAAGGAGGAGCAAGTCATGTCTTATGTGGATGGCAGCAGGCAAAGAGAGAGCTTGTGCAGGGAAACTCCCATTTTTAAAACCATCAGATCTTGTGAGACTCATTCACTACCACAAGAACAGTGCAGGAAAGACTCGCCCCCATAATTGAGTCACCTCCCACCAGGTTCCTCACACAACATGTGGGAACTGTGGGAGTTACAATCATGAGATTTGGGTGGGGACACAGCCAAACTGTATCACCTCCACAGTACACTGATGTAATAATAATAAGACAGAGTCTTGGAGCACTTGAAATGTGAAACTTTTCCTCAGGACTTGTTAGCTTTCTAAGAATGTGGAACCCTATGCATAGATGTGTAAATATGTGGATGGATGGATATTTAACAATATGCATGAAGTATTGCTCATGAGGTTTTACTCAATCTCTAGGTGAATTAGTAATCAGATTACCCAAAGCTCCCACCCTGTAAATGCAACTAGGCTATCAAGTATGGCCAGCTCCACCCTGCATCGTTCTATTATAAACTATCAGCTGTGGTGTCAGGGGCTGTGTTAGGCTGTTCTTGTGTAGTTATAAAGAAGTACCTGATACTGGATAATTTATAAAGAAAAGAAGCTTAATTGACTTATGGTTCTGCAGGCTGTATTGGAAGCATGATGTGGGCATCTGCTCAGCTTCTGGGGAGGAGGCCTCAGGGAACTTTTACACCTGGTGGAAGGTAAAGCAGGAGCAGGCACGTCACATGTCAAGAGCAGGAGCAAGACAGAGAGAGAGTGGCACTGGGAGGTGCCACATATTTTTAATCAACTAGACTTCATGCTAACTCACTATTGTGAGCACATCACCACGCCATGAGGTATCTGCCCCCATGACTCAAACACCTCCCACCAGGCTCTACCTCTAGTACTGGGGATTACAATTGAACATGAGATTTAGAGGGGACAGTATCCAAACTATCAGGGGCCCGCCATAGGTAGGAAATTCCAGTTCCTAGTTGCTTCCCAGGAGCAGGATCAGAGGGATACCAATTTCGTTATTATACAATAGTCTCTGCGGAAGGATCTAAAATGCCTTTTTTGCTTTACAGAACTACAGTATACTGTATATACTGTGTTGGCTATACTGTGAATATAATTCTATAGCTAAGAACTCTGTCCTGTTTATACTAACAATCTTACTCAGCTTATAATCACCTAACATGGTCTAATTGAGATGTTTGAGACCAACACGATAAGAATATATGACCTATTCTTAAAAAATAAAAGATTTCTAGATTTGTTTTATCATTTATAAATTGTTCTGGTTAATTTTGATAAGTCTATGGCTTTGAGACTTAGTTTTATGTGAAAAGATTTTATTTAACTCAATGATTCCCCTCTGGGATTTGGCAATATCTGAAGATAGTTTTGTTTGTCACAACTGGACATGCTGCTGACCTCTAGTGAATAAAGACCAGTGATGCTGCCAAATATCCTACAATGTGCTGATCAGTTCCCCACAATGAAGAATTATCTAACTTAAAATGTCAGAAGTGCCAATGTTTAGAAACTCTGATTTAACAGTTATTTTCTCATTGTGCAGTTACTATTTTCTTTACATTTAATATACAATCATGTGTTGCTTAACATCATAAACTGTGCTTAGATGGTATGTAGCCTACTTACACTCCTAGGCTATATAGTATATCCTATTCCTCCTAGGCTGTGTATCATGTTACTGTATTGAATACTGTAGCAGTTATAACACAATGGTATTTGTATATTTAAACCTTACCAAACATAGAAAATATACAGTAAAGGCCAGGTGCGGTGGCTCATGCCTGTAATCCGAACACTTTGGGAGGCCTAGGCGGGCGGATCATGAGATCAGGAGATCGAGACCATCCTGGCTAATACGGTGGTGAAACCCCATCTCTACTAAAAATACAAAAAATTAGCCGGGCGTGGTGGTGGGCACCTGTAGTCCCAGCTACTTGGGAGGCTGAGGCAAGAGAATGGCGTGAACCCGGGAGGTGGAGCTTGCAGTGAGCCGAGACCGCACCACTGCACTCCAGCCTGGGTGACAGTGGGAGACTCCATCTCAAAAAAAAAAAAAAGATAATATACAGTAAAAATGCAGTATAAAAGTTCTGTTATAATCTTATGGGATCCGCATCTTATAAGTGGCCTGTCATTGGCAGAAATGTCATTATATGGTGCATGACCATATACTTCAGCTTTTTAAAAGACTGTAAATTTTAGGATTTAAATAAATTTATGTGGAAATGAGAAAGAGGAATCACTTATAATCCCACATGGTTGCAAGTGAAATACAGTAAGAAACCCCACATATGTATATACACAACCACACTAAACACAAAACAAAATAAAAATAAGTAGAAGAACATAAGATAGTATGTTTGTCCCAATTTGAATAGGTTTTTAACTACTAAAGGAAAAAAGAAGCTGTTGTTAAAATAAGTTGACACTTTGAATTGAAAAGAATTTGTTTCCATATATGCAGAGAAAAGCTTTTTAATTAGATACTATAAGGAACTGACTTGAATTTGTAAAGACTATACAAATTAAAATGATTGATTAATCAATTTGGGCGCGTTGGCTCATGCCTGTAATCCCAGCCATTTGGGAGGCCAAAGCGGGCAGAGTTGGAGACCAGCCTGGCCGACATAGCAAAACCCCCTCTCTAGTAAAAATACAAAAATTAGCTGGGAGTGATGGTACACGCCTGTAGTCCCAGCTACTCAGGAGGCTGAGGCACGAGAATCGCTTCAATCCAGGAGGCAGAAGTTGCAGTGGGCCGAGATTGTGTCACTGCACTCCAGTCTGGATGACAGAGTGAGATTGTATCTCAAAAAAAAAAAAGATTGGTTAGGCAGTTTATATAAGTAAACCATTGAAAAATTATTCTACTTCATGTGAGACATATATACGTCTATTGAATGATGAATGGAAAAAGAACATACATCCCTGGGTCTACTAAATTAGTACAAATAAACTGATAAAACTTTATTGGTTGAACTTTGTGAATATTAATATAAAAATTTTTGATGTAATTAGCTGGTTTTGGGGGGTGAAAAAAATGTAACTAGAGCCTTAAAACTAATAGTTTTTTAAAAAAATTTCAACTTTTATTGTAAACTCAGGGTACACGTGCAGGTTTGTTATATTTTTATATTGCGTGATGCTGAAGTTCAGGGTGTGACTGATCCCATCATCCAGGTGGTCAGCATAGTACCCAACAGGTAGGTTTTCAGCCCTTATTCCCCTTCCTCCCTTCCTCCTTTTGGGGTCCACTGTCTGTGGTTTCCTTTTTTGTCTCCATGTGTACCCAACATTTAGCTCTCACTTATAAGTCAGAACATGCAGTACTGCAGCCTCACCAGCATCTGTATTTTGACTTTTTAATAATAGGTATTCTGGCTGATGTATCTGAGATGGTATCTCACTGTGGTTTTGATGTACATTTGTCTGATGATTAGTGATGATTGGTATGTTGAGCATTGTTTCGTATGCTTGTTGATTGTACATACGTCTTTTCAGAAGTGTGTGTTCATGTCCTTTGCCCACTTTTTAATGGTGTTTGGCTTTTGCTTGTTGACTTTTGTTCAAGTTCCTTATAGATTCTGGATATTAGACCTTTGTCAGATGAATAATTTGTGAATATTTTCTCCCATTCTGTAGGATGTCTGTTGACTCTGTTGATAGTTAATTTTGCTGTATAGAAGCTCTCTAATGAGGTCTCACTTGACTATTTTTGTTTTTTTTTGTGATCGCCATTGAGGTCTTAGCCATAAATTCTTTGCTAAAGCCTATGTCCAGAATGGTATTTCCTAGCTTTTCTTCTAGGACTTTTATAGTTTGACCTCTTATATTTAAATATTTTACCTATCTTGAGTTAATTTTTGTATATAGTAGAAGGTGTAGGGGTCCAGTTTCATTCTTCTAAATATGAGTAGCCAGTCATCCCAGCACCATTCACTGAATAGGGTGTCCTTTCCCCATTGCTTATTATTGTCCAATTTGTCAAAGATCAGATAGTTATAGGTTTGCAGTTTTATTTCTGGGTTCTCTATTCTGTTCCATTGATCTGTGTCTCTGTTTTTGTATCAGTACCATGCCATTTTGGTTCCTTATAGTATAGTTAATGTAATGTCTCCAGGTTTGTTCTTTTTTCTTAGAGTTGCTTTGGCTGTTCAGGCTCTTTTTTGGCTTCCATATGAATTTTTAAATATTTTAAATTTTTTTTTCTAATTTTGTACAAAATGATGTTTGTAGTTTGATAGGAATGACATTGAATCTGTAGATTGTTTTCAGCAGTATGGTCTTTTTTTTTTTTTGAAGCAGAGTCGTCTTCTGTTGCCTAGGCTGGAATACAGTGGTGTGATCTCAGCTCACTACAACCTCCGTCTCCCGAGTTCAAGTGATTTTTATGCCTCAGCCTCCCTGGTAGCTGGCATTACAGGCGTGTGCCATCATGCCCAGCTGATTTTAGTATTTTGGGTAGAGATGGGGTTTTGCCATGTTGGCAAGGCTGGTCTTGAACTCCTGGCCTCAAGTAGTCTGCCAGCCTCAGCCTCTTACAGTGCTGGGATTACAGGTGTGAGTCATCATGCCTGGCCAGTTCTTGTAGAGATCTTTTACCTTTTGGTTAGATATATTCCTAGGATTTTTGTTGTTGTTGTTGTTGTTGTTGTTTGGCTTTCAGCTTGAATATTATTGGCATGTGTAAATACTTACATTGATTTTGTGTCCTGAAGCTTTATTGAAGTTGCTTATCAGTCCTGGGAGTCTTCATGGAGTTTAGCATTTTCTAGGTACAGAATCATATTGTCAGTAAAGAGAGATAATTTGACTTCTCTTTGTATTTGGATGCCTTTTCTTTCTTTCTCTTGCCTGATTGCTCTAGCTAGAGAACTTCCAGTACTATTTTGAATAGGGGTGGTGAGAGGGGGCATCCTTGTCTTGTTCCATTCCTTAAGGGAAATGCTTTCAGCTTTTGCCCCTTCAGAATGATGTTAGCTGTGAGTTTGTCATAGATTACTCTTACTGTTTTGAGATATGTTTCTTTGATTCATAGTTTGTTGAGGGTTTTTATTGTGAAGGGACGTTGGATTTTATCAAAAGCATTTTCTTTGCCTGTTGAGATAATCGTATGGTTTCTGTTTTTAGTTCTGTTTGTGGTGAATCACATTTATTGATTTGTGTATAAAACATAGTCTTTTTGGAAAATGAATTTGAGCGATCAAACTATTTGACAGAAGTGTTTATAGCTATTGTTTTTAAATTAATTTTTTACTGTGGTAAGGTATAACTGAATTTACAATAATAATTTTATACACACACACACACATATTTAGGTATTTGCCATTGAAAGTAATGGCAAAACTGCAATTACTTTTGCACCAACCTAATGATATTGGCCAGGTGCAGTGGCTCACTGCTGTAATCCCAGCACTTTGGGAGACTGAGGTGGGTGGATTGCTTGAGGTCAGGAGTTTGAGACCAGCCTGGCCAACATGGTGAAACCCCATCTTTACCAAAAAAAAAAAAAAAAAAAGGCTATGTGTATATCTATATGTTTTATAATAATTGGCGTTAAGTACATTCACATTGTGTAACCAGTACCATTAGTCGTCGCCATAATTTTTATTATCTCAAGCTGAAACTATATATAACTCTATTATTTTTCATGGTAATGGAGAAATTATGGTAAAGAATTATTTTAAACAGCGTACAGGGAAGCATTCTGGATTTGAGGACTTGGATCTATGTCCTGACTGCCATTTACTTATCTATATTATCTGATAGAATATCATTATCATTATTTTTCTATCTGTTGTTTTAAGGCTCACAACAATAAGTTTATAAGGAATATTGTACAATGTTGATTTTGTGATTGATAAGGATCCAAAAAGATTATAGAGTTTTCTGAATAGTTGATGGGTGTTTAAAAATAATTCCATGTGAAGTTAAATATATAATAAAGTTTACACTGGAAATTAACCGTTAGCAAAGTTTTGTAAGTAGTTTTAAAAGTACTGTCTGGGTTGCATAAATTATTTGGAAAGGTTTTTATTCAGTGTGATTTCAGTAAATTTATTTATCTTTTCAGGTCTCTACAGCGGAACAATGTCGTTCTTCCCCCAAAAGCATGATTTGCTGCAATAAAAAATCCCTATATCTTCCACAAGAAATGTCAGCTGTCTATATAGAATTCACAGAATATTACTATCCAGATGGAAAGGATTTTCCAAGTAAGAGAGTTTTTTATTATTATTTGTCCATTATTTGAGAAGATGTTTTTTTCTTGTTAGTATATTTGAGTTTTATAAATATGAAAAATAAATAAAACTGTTATTGTTCCTTATTTATTATATTATTCCTTTTTTGAGAGAGAGCATCTCACTATGTTACCCAGGCTGGTCTCAAACTCCTGGGCTCAAACCATACTCCTGCCTTGGCCTCCCAAAGTATTGGGATTGCAGGTGTGAGCCACTATGCCCAGCCCCTATTGTTCTTTATTCTTATTGTGTATCGTACATAAGTCTAGTCTAACAGTTTTAGATGTTGTTATTGTTTGTTCATGTATCCTTTTCCCTCCCTAGCTTGTAGAATCCTTGATGGCAGGAATCATGAGGTTTTTTCATTTTTTTTTTTTCCCCAATATGGAGTCTTGCTCTGTCGCTCAAGCTGGAGTGCAGTGGCACAATCTTGGCTCACTGCAGCCTTGGCCTCCCGGGTTCAAGCAATTCTCATGCCTCAGCCTCCTGAGTAGCTGGGATTACAGGCATGCAGCACCAGGCCCAGCTAATTTTTTCTGTGTTTTTACTAGAGACAGAGTTTCACCATGTTGGCCAGGCTGGTCTTGAACTCCTGACCTCAAGTAATCTGTCCACCTTGGACTCCCAAAGTGCTGGAATTACAGGCGTGAGCCACCATGTCCAGCACATCTGGTATTTATGATTCATTTTATTCCAGATATTCAACTTACTTTGTGCTTAATAGCTATTTGTTAAATTAAAGAATCAATGAAAGTTAGGTTATTTGTAGAATAAAGTCATTTGTAAAACTCCATTTGTATTTCAGCTATATAGCTTCATTTATATATTATTGAAGAAGTAACTGAAGTCCTTTTAGCTGTAGAGATTTTTTTTTTTGACCGTTTTAAAATGCCCACATGTATACTTTGGGCAACTTTTGGCATTTACAGTTTTCAGAAATATTGAATTACATGAGTTTTTATTTTTAGAAGCTTCTTTGGCTTTCTAACATTAAAATGATTGTACATTTTAGCTTCCTAACATTAAAATGATTGTATATTTGTATTCTTTGAATATTAAAACTCTCTGCTATTGTCTCAGTTCATCTGGGAATTTTTTTTTTTTTTTTTTTGGAGACAGCGTCTTGCTCTGTTGCCCAGGCTGGAGTGCAGTGGCATGATCTCGGGTCACTGGAACCTCTGCCCTCCCGGGCCCAAATGGTCCTTGTGCCTCAGGCTTCCAAGTAGCTGGGACTACACGTGCGTGCCAACACTCCCAGCTAATTTTTGTGTTTTTGGTAGAGATAGGGGTTTGTCATGTTGGCCAGGCTGGTCTCTAACTCCTGGCCTCAAGTGGTCTGCCCACCTCAGCCTCCTGAAGTGCTGGGATTACAGATGTGAGCCCCTGCACCTGGCCCATCTCGGAATTCTTAAACTAAATGTTGCCCTCTTTGATGTGATAACTTTTTCATCGTGTTAGGTGAAAATCATAGTTGAAAGTATTTAGGTGAAATAGGTTTTGTTATCAGAGACGTAACAAGTTTTATGTCCTTTCTTTAAAAGTAGAACTCCCAAAATACTTAGACCTACTTGCCCATTTGTTTAATATTGATTTATTTTTATATATATATATTTTTTTTCTGAGACAGATTCTTGCTCTGTTGCCCATGCTGGAGTGCAGTGGTGCGATCTCAGCTCACTGCAACCTCCACCTACCGGGTTCGAGCAATTCTCCTGCCTCAGCCTCCTGAGTAGCTGGGACTACAGGCATGCACTACCACATCTGGCTGATTTTTGTAATTTTTTTTTTAGTAGAGGCGAGATTTCTTTTCTCCTTGTTGGCCAAGCTTGTCTTGAGCTCTAGACCTCAAGTGATCTGACCTCCTTGGCTTCCAAAAGTACTGGGATTACAGGCATGAGCCACTGCACCCACCCTATTAATGTATGTTTTTAGTTTCAAAAGGAACTTCTGATCCTCATACCATAGATTTTGCCTTTGTTGCTAAATTAAAAGATGGCATCCTGGGAATTACAAAGATATCTATCTATTTTATTGCTTTATTCCTAGTTTGGGTGAAAATTCTGGCATTGGCCAGGTGCAGTGGCTCATGCCTGTAATCCCAGCACTTTGGAAGGCTGAGGTAGGTGGATCACCTGAGGTCAGGAGTTCAAGATCAGCCTGACCAACCTGGTGAAACCCCATCTACTAAAAATACCAAGTTAGCCGGGTATGGTGGCACATGCCTGTAATCTCAGCTACTTGGGTGGCTGAGGCAGGAAAATCGCTTGAACCAGGGAGGTGGAGGATGCGGTGAGCTGGGATCACGCCATTATACTCCAGATTGGGCAACAAAAGCGAAACTCTGTCTCAAATAAATAAATAAATTTTAAAAAATTAAAAAGCTTTCTGGCATCTAATCCTATCTTCATGTTTCAAGAATCTTTTGTGGGTTTTTGTTTATCTGTGTGTATTTCTCATTTGTTTCTCTCAGCTGCCTTCCTAAGCAGATGAGAAAACTCAGATAGGTGAAGGAAGACATCTGCTCAGCATCTTATAGGGAATAAAATGGCACAGTTGAAACTCAGGCATTGTCTTGTAAATCTGAATTCATTGTGTTTTCCCCACTGTATTACACTGCTCCCCTTTGCCCCTGTATTCACCACGGCCATTGTCTGTTATTGCATAATCTTAGTATTCCAGCCATGCCCCCATAATTGTTTTTCTTAAATAAAATATGTCATTGAACAAGTAATTTTTAAAAATTTTATTCTATATTATTTTTATTAAAAAAATTTTTTGGCCGGGCGCGGTGGCTCAAGCCTGTAATCCCAGCAGTTTTGGGAGGCCGAGACGGGCGGATCACGAGGTCAGGAGATCGAGACCATCCTGGCTAACCCGGTGAAACCCCGTCTCTACTAAAAAATACAAAAAA
>NW_012104343.1:370070-394802 GCF_000951045.1 Mandrillus leucophaeus
AGCCGGGCGCGGTGGCGGGCGCCTGTAGTCCCAGCTACTTGGGAGGCTGAGGCAGGAGAATGGCGTGAACCCGGGAGGCGGAGCTTGCAGTGAGCTGAGATTGGGCCACTGCACTCCAGCCTGGGCGGCAGAGCGAGACTCCGTCTCAAAAAAAAAAAAAAAAAATTTTTTTTATTTCCGTAAGTTATTGGGGAACAGGTGGTGTTTTGTTACATGAATAAGTTGTTTAGTGGTGATTTGTAAGATTTTGCTGCACCCATCACCAGAGCAGTATACCTTGTTTGTAGTCTTTTATCCCTCACCCCCTTCCCACCCCTCCCCCCAAGTCCTCAAAGTCCATTGTATCATTCTTATGCTTTTGCATCCTCATAGCTTAGCTTCCAGTTATGAGGAAGAACATATGATGTTTGGCTTTTCATTCCTGAGTTACTCATTCCTGAGTAACTACTAAAAGTAGTTACTATTACTACTTAGGCTAATAGTCTCCAGTCTCATCCAGGTTGATGCAAATGCCATTAATTCATTCCTTTTTATGGCTGAGTAGTATTCTGTTATATATACACACACACACCCACCCCCCACAGTTTCTTTATCCACTCATTGATTGCTGGGCATTTGGGTTGGTTCCACGTTTTGTAATTGTGAATTTTGCTGCTATAAACGTGTGTGCAAGTATCTTTTTCATACAATGACTTCTTTTCCTCTGGGCAGATACCCAGTAGTGGGATCGCTGGATCAAATGGTAGTCTTACTTTTAGTGCCTTTTTTTTTTTTTTGAGATGGAGTCTTATTCTGTCACCCAGGCTGGAGTGCAGCGGCGTGATCTGGGCTCACTGCAACCTCTGCTTCCCGGGTTCAAGCAATTTTCCCTCAGCCTCCTGAGTAGCGCCACTGCACCCAGCTAATTTTTGTATTTTTAGAGATGGGGTTTCACCGTGTTGGCCAGGCTGGTTTTGAACTCCTGATCTTGTGATCCGCCTGCCTCGGCCTCCTAAAGTGCTGAGATGACAGACATGAGCCACCACGCTCTGCCTACTTTTAGCTCTTTAAGGAATCTCCACACTGTTTTCCATAGTGGTTGTACTAGTTTATATTCCCACCAGCAGTGTAGAAGTATTCTCTGTTCACCACATCAGTGCCAACATCTACTATTTTTTGATTATGGCTTTTCTTGCAGTGAGAATGGTGGTATCACATCGTGGTTTTGATTTGAATTTCCCTGATCATTAGTGATGTTGAGCATTTTTTTTTTCTGTTTGTTGGCCACTTATATATGTTCTTTTGAGAACTATATACTCATTGTCTCAACCATCAATCCCTTTTTGGTGGGATTGTTTGTTTTTTTCTTGTTGATTTGAGTTCATTGTAGCTTCTGGTTATTAGTCCATTGTCAGATGTATATAGATCGTGTAGAGTTTTTCCCACTTTGTGGGTTGTCTGTTTACTCTACTAACTGTTCCTTTTGCTGTGCAGAGCTCCTTGATTAAGTCTCAGCAATTTATCTTTGTTTATTTATTACATTTCCTTTTAGGTTCTTGGTCATGAAATCCTTGTGTAAGCCAATGTGTAGAAGAGTGTTTCCAATGTTGTCTTCTAGAATTTTTATAGTTTCAGGGCTTAGATTTAAGTCCTTAATCCATCTTGAGTTGATTTTTGTATAAAGTGATAGATGAGGATCTAGTTTCATTCTCCCACATATGGCTAACCAATTATCCCAGCACCATTTGTTGAAAAGTGTGACCTTTCCCCACTTTATGTTTTTATTTGCCTTGTTGAAGAACAGTTAGCTGTAAGTATTTGGGTTTACTTCTGGATTCTCTATTCTGTTCCATTGTTCTATGTGCCTATTTTTATACCAGTACCATGCTGTTCTGGTGACTATGGCCTTACAGTATAGTTTGAAATCAGGTAATATGATGCCTCCAGTTTTGTTCTTTTTTCTTAGTCTTGCTTTGGCCATGTGGGCTCTTTTTTGGTCCCATATGAATTTTTGAATTGTTTTTTCCAGTTCTGTGAAGAATGATGGTGGTATATGGATGGGAATTGCATTGAATTTGTAGATTGCTTTTGGCAGTATGGCCATTTTCCCAATATTGATTCCACCCATCCATGAGCATGGGATGTGTTTTCGTGTGTTTGTGTCATCTATGATTTCTTTCAGCAGTGTTTTGCAGTTTTCCTTGTAGAGGTCTTTCACCTTCTTGGTTAGGTATATTCCTAACTATTTTTTAATTTTTTTATTATTATTTTTTTCGCTGTTGTAAAGGGGTTGAGTTCTTGATTTGATTCTCAGCTTAATCATTGTTGGTGTATAGAAGAGCTACTGATTTGTGTACATTAATTTTGTATCTGGAAACTTTGCTGAATTCTTTTATCAGTTCTAGGAACTTTCTGGAGGAGTCTTCAGTAGGGTTTTTTAGGTAAATAATCATATCATCAGCAAACAGTGACAGTTTGACTTCCTCTTTACCTATTTGGATGCCCTTTATTTCCTTCTCTTGTCTGATTGGTCTGCCCAGGACTTCTAGTACTGTGTTGAAGAGGAGTGGTGAGAGTTGGCATCCTTGTCTTGTTCCAGTTCTCAGAGGGAATGCTTTCAACTTTTCCCCATTTAGTATTACGTTGGCTGTGCGTTTGTCAGAGATGGCTTTTATTATGTTGAGGTATGTCCCATGTGTGCTGTTTTTACTGAGAGTTTTAATCATAAAGCGTTGCTGGATTTTGTCGAATGCTTTTTCTGCATCTATAGAAATGATCATGTGATTTTTGTTTTTAATACTGTTTCTTTGGTGTATCACATTTATTGACTTGCGTATGTTAAACCATCTCTGGTATGCATCCCTGGTATGAAACCCACTTGATCATGGTGGATTATCTTTTTGATATATTGTTGGATTCGGTAAGCTAGTATTTTGTTAAGGATTTTAGCATCAATGTTCATCAAGCATATTGGTCTGCTTTCTTTTTTGGTTATGCCCTTTCCTGGTTTTGGTATTAGGGCAATACTGGCTTCATAGAATGATTTAGGGAGGGTTCCCTCTTTCTCTATCTTTGTGGAATAGTGTCAGTAGGATTGGTACCAATTCTTTGAATGTCTGGTAGAATTCTACTGTGAATCCATCTGGTCCTGGACTTTTTTTTGTTGGTAATTTTTAAATTATTTCAGTTTGGCTGCTTGTTATTGGTCTGTTCAGACTATCTAATTCTCCCTGATATAAGCTAGGAGGGTTGTATTTTTCCAGGAATTCTTCCATCTCTTCTAGGTTTCCTAGTATGTGCACGTAAAGGTGTTCATAGTTGCGTTGAATGACCTTTTGTATTTCTGTGGTGTCAGTTGTAATATCTCCCATTTTGTTTCTTACTGAGCTTATTTGGATTTTCTCTCTTCTTGGTTAATCTTGCCAGTGGTCTATCAATTTTATTTATCTTTTCAAAGAACCAGCTTTTTGTTTAATTTGTCTTTTGTATTGTTTTTGTTTGCTTCAATTTCATTTAGTTCTGCTCTGATCTTGGTCATTGCCTTTCTTCTGCTGGGTTTGGGTTTGGTTTGTTCTTGTTTCTCTAGTTCCTTAAGGTGTGACCTTAGATTATCTGTTTGTGCTGTTTCAGACTTTTTAATGTAGGCATTTAGAACTATAAACTTTCCTCTCAGCGCCACCTTTGCTGTGTCCCAAAGGTTTTGATAGGTTGTGTCACTATTGTTCAATTCGAAGAATTTTTTAATTTCCATCTTGATTTCATTTTTGACCCAGTGATCATTCAGGAGCAGGTTATTTAATTTCCAGGTATTTGCATGGTTTTGAAGGTTCCTTTGAAGTAGATTTCCACTTTTATTCCATTGTGATCTGAGAGAGTGCTTGATATAATTTCAACTTTCTTAAATTTATTGAGGCTCTTTTTGTGGCCTATCATATGGCCTATCTCTTGGCGAAAGTCTGTTGAATAGAATGTATATTCTGCAGTTGTTGGATGGAATGTTCTGTAAATATCTGTTAAGTCCATTTGTTTCAGGGTATAGTTTAGTTTAGTTTAGTTTAGTTTTGTTTTGTTTTGTTTTTGAGATGGAGTCTTGCTTTGTTGCCCAGGCTGGAGTGCAGTGGCATGATCTCGGCTCACTGCAAACTCTGCCTCCCGAGTTCACGCCATTCTCCTGCCTCAGCCTCCAGAGTAGCTGGGACTACAGGCACCCGCCACTATGCCTGGCTAAGTTTTTGTATTTTTTTTTTAAGTAGAGATGGGGTTTCACTGTGTTAGCCAGGATGGTCTCGATTTCCTGACCTCATGATCCGCCTGCCTCAGCCTCCCAAAGTGCTGGGATTACAGGCATGAGCCACTGTGCCCAGTCAGAGTATAGTTGAAATCCATTGTTTCTTTGTTGACTTTCTGTCTTGATGACCTGTCTAGTGCTGTCAGTTGAGTATTGAAATCCCCCACTATTATTGTGTTGCCATCTATCTCATTTCTTAGGCCTATTAGTAATTGTTTTGTAAATTTGGGAATTCCAGTGTTAGATGCATATATGTTAGGATTGTGATAGTGTCCTGTTGGACAAGGCCTTTTATCCTTGTATAATGTCCCTCTTTGTCTTTTTTAACTGCTGTTGCTTTAAGGTTTGTCTGTTATAAGAATAGCTACTCCTGCTTGCTTTTGATGTCTATTTGCATGAAATGTCTTTTTCCACCCCTTTACCTTAAGTTTGTGTGAGTCCTTATTTGTTAGGTGAGTCTCTTGAAGGCAGCAGATGGTTGGTGAATATCGGGGGAATCCACCCCCAAAATTTCAATGTATGTTCTTTCTATTTTCCCTAAGTGTTGGCCGATCTGAGAAATAAAGAGAAAGAGTACAAAGAGAGGAATTTTATAGCTGGACTGCCAGGGTGACGTCACATAGCAGTAGGACCGTGATGCCCACCTGAGCCACAAAACCAGCAGGTTTTTATTAAGGACTTCAAAAGGGGAGAGGGTGTACGAACAGGGAGTAGGTCACAAAGATCACATGCTTCAAAAGGCAGAAAGGAGAACAAAGATCACATGCTTCTGAGGCCAATAAAGATCACAAGGCAAAGAGCAAAGCAAAGATCACAAGGCAAAGGTCAAAATAAAAAACTCCTGATAAGGGTCTATGTTCAGCTGTGCACTCATTGTCTTGATAAACATCTTAAACAACAGAAAGCAGGGTTCAAGAGCAGAGAACTGATCTGACCTCAAATTTACCAGGGAGCAGTTTTTTCCCCACCCTAATAAGCCTGAGGGTACTGCAGGATACCAGGGTGTGTTTCAGTTGTTATCTCAACTGCATAAGACAGACACTCGCAGGGCAGCCGTTTATAGACCTTCCCCCAGGAATGCAATTCCTTTCCCAGGGTCTTAATTATTAATATTCCTTGCTAGGAAAAGAATTTAGTGATATCTTCCCTACTTGCACGTCTGTTTATAGGCTCTCTGCAAGAAGAAAAATATAGCTGTATTCTGCCCAACCCTGCAGGCAGTCAGACCTTATGGTTGTCTTCCCTTTTTCCTTGAAAATCACTGTTATTCTGGGTTTTTTCAAGGTGCACTGATTTCGTATTGTTCAAACACACATTTTACAATCAATTTATACAGTTAATGCATTCATCACAGTGGACCTGAGGTGACATATATCCTCAGCTTACTATGAAGATAACAGGAGTAAGAGATTAAAGTAAGACAGGCTATAAGAGTGTTATTAGGGAAGTGATAAATGTCCATGAAATCTTCACAATTTATGTTCCTCTGCTGTGGCTCCAGCCGGTACCTCCGTTCGGGGTCCCTGACTTCCCACAACAGGTGAATTCTTATCTATTCTGCAGTTCTGTATCTTTTAAGTGGAACATTTAGGCCATTTACATTTAGTGTTAGTATTGAGACATGAGGTACCATTCCATTCATCATGCTGTTTGTTGCCTGTATGCCTTTTTTTTTTTAAATTGTATTTTTGTTTTATAGATCCTCTGAGATTTATGCTTTAAAGAGATTCTGTTGTGTTTCTAGGATTTGTTTCAAGATTTGGAGCTCCTTTGAGCAGTTCTTAGTTCTGGTAGTGGTGACTTGCTAGTGGTGAATTCTCTCAGCATTTGTTTGTCTGAAAAACACTGTATTTTTACTTCGTATGTGAAGCTTAGTTTCACTAGATATAAAATTCTTGACTGATAATTGTTTTGTTTGAGGAAGCTGAAGATAGGGCCAGAATCCCTTCTAGCTTCTAGATTTTCTGCTGAGAAATCTGCTGTTAATCTGATAGATTTTCCTCTATAGGTTACCTGGTGCTTCTGTCCCACAGCTCTTAAGATTCTTTCCTTTGTCTTAACTTTAGATAACCCGATGACAGTGAGCCTAGGCAATCATCTTTTGCGATGAATTTCCCAGGTGTTCTTTGTGCTTCTTGTATTTGGATGTCTAAGTCTGTAGCAAGGTCAGGGAAGTTTTCCTCAATTATTCCCCCAAGTATGTTTTCCAAACTTTTAGATTTCTCTTCCTACTTAGGAACACCAATTATTCTTAGGTTTGGTCGTTTAACATAATCCCAGACATCTTGGAAACTTTGTTAATATTTTCTTATTCTTTTTTTCTTTGTCTTTATTGGACTGGGTTAATTCAAAGACCTTGTCTTTGAGCTCTGAATTTCTTTCTTCTACTTATTCAGTTCTATTGCTGAGACTTTCTAGAGCATTTTACATTTCTATGAGTGTGTCTGTTTATTCCTGAAGTTTTGATTGATTTTTATTTATGCTATCTATTTCCTTGAATATTTCTTTCACTTCTTGTATCATTTTTTGGATTTCCTTACACTGGGCTTCGCCTTTCTCTGGTGCCTCCCTGATTAGCCTAGAATTCTTTCTCAGGTAAATCAGGGATTTCTTCTTGGTTTGGGTCCATTGCTGGTGAGCTAGTGTGATTTTTTTGGAGGTGTTAAAGAACCTTTTGTTATCATATTAACAGAGTTGTTTTTCTGGTTCTTTCTTATTTGGGTAGGCTCTCTCAGAGGTAGTGTCTGGGACTGAAGGCTGTTGTTCAGACTCTTTTGTCCCATGACATGTTCCCTTGAAGTGGCATTATCCCTTTTTTTTTTTTTTTTGAGACAGAGTTTCACTCTTGTTGCCCAGGCTGCAGTGCAATGGCATGACCTAGGCTCACCGCAATCTTCGCGTCCTGGGCTCAAGCGATTCTCCCGCCTTAGCCTCCCGAGTAGCGGGGATCACAGGCGTGCGTCACCACACCCGGCTAATTTTGTATTTTTAGTAGAGACGGGGTTTCTCTATGTTGATCAGGCTGGTCTTGAACTCCTGACCTCAGGTGATCTGCCCGCCTTGGCCTCCCAAAGTGCTGGGATTACAGGCGTGAGCTACTGCACCTGGCCGGTATTCTCCCTTTTTTCCTATGGGTGTGGATTCTGAGAGCCAAGCTATAGTGATTGTTACCTCTCTTCTAGATCTAGACACCCAGCAAGTCTACCAGGCTGTGGGCTGGTACTGGGGGTTGTCTGCAGAGTCCTGTGATGTGAACCATCTGTGGCTCAGCCATGAGTACCAGTCCAATATTTGGGTTGTCTCTCGGGTCCTACGGAGCAATCTGTCCTTCAGAGGGTGTATGGGTCCTCTCAGTTTTCCTGATTTATTCCTGTAGTCGTTCTGGAACAAAACTTCACTATGTGAGCCTCTACACACTGCTATGTCCGTACAAGTTGGAGCTGCAAACTAGTCCAGCCTCCTGCCTGCCACTTTGTCCCTAAACAAGTAATTTTTCTTCAGAGTTAAGAGTAGTTTCCAGTATTTATGACTTCTAAGCTGTTTTTTTTTTTTAGATACTCTTTTCTTTTTTTTTGAGACAGCCTCACTCTGTGCCTAGGCTGGAGTACTGTGGCACAATGATGGTTCACTGCTGCCTCAAACTCCTGGACTCGAGTGATCTTCCCATCTTAGCCTCGCTAATAGCTAGGATTATAGGCATGAGCCATCATGTCCAGCTAATTTTAAATTTTTTATAGGTACAAGATCTCACTCTGTTGCCTGGGCTAGTCTCAAACTCGTGGGCTCAAGCCATCCTCCCGCTTTGGCCTCCCAAAGCGCTGGGATTACAGACATGAGCCAACACTCCCAGCCATCTAGGCTTGTTTATACAAGTTTTGTTAGCAGGTACCAAAGGAATTATAATTTCATTCTATAATCTGTACTTTTTTTTTTCTGAAAAAAATTAACAAAATTCCTTCTTTGCGTGTTAAACTTGACCCCCGTAGATACCTGGTAGTGGAATTTCTAGATTATGTTTAACTATTTTTTAATTTAATTTTTTCTTAGAGAAATTTTCAAAAATAAACAAAAGTAGAGAATATAGTATGTTGAACCCTCATATAGATGAGTTAATTTTCATTCCTCATTATCTCTGTTTTGAACAGTACTAAATGTTCCAACTTTTATAATCTCTTAACTTTCCTTTTACCATTGTAAAAGTAACATATGCATTATATTTTAACAATAAAGAAGAAAAAGCCAAAAAAAACAATGCTTGTAAGCTTGCGGTTTGGAGACATCTACTCAAATGTAAGTATATTCATTTGTTAGGGCTGCTATAACAAACACCACAGACTAGGTGACTTAACAGAAATTTATTGTCTCACAGTTCTGAGGCTAGAGGTCCAAGATGAAGACTTCAGCAGGATTGTTTCTTCTGAGACTGCTCTCCTTATAGATGGTCATCTTCTGCCTATGTTTTCACATGGTCTTCCCTCTGTGTATGTGTGTTTGTCCCTCCTGTTCTGCTTTTATAAGGATATGAGTCACAATGGACTAGGGCCCACCCAGTGAACTCATTTTACCATAATTGTCTCTTTAAAGGCTTTAGCTCCAAATAGATTCTGAGCTACAGGGAGATAGAACTTCAGTAAATGCATTTTGGAGGGACACAGTTCAACCCATAGCAATAAATATAGCGTTGTTAGTCTTGTTTTTTAATGCATGTATTTCTTTTACATATTTAATTTGCACCCTGCTTCTTTTCTTTAGTGATATCAGAATATTCAATGTTTCTACAAGCTGCTTTTAAGTATTATTAACTACATAGTAATCTATTTTATAAGTAGACTTCTGTTGGAAACCGCATATAGATCTTTCTAGTGCTTAGTGTCCTGGGTTCCTTTTTCAGTCCCACATCTGCTCTCAGGCTTCTTTCTGTGCTCTAGCTCTTGGGCAACATTTGCTCCCTAGTCTACTCTGTGGCTGCCATCATCAATCAATGTACGTTGAGATATTCCCTCTCCTTCCTTTCCTTTCAGAGTGTGATGCAGTCTCTGCAGCACTCAATTTATTTCTATTCTCAAAGGCAAGCACCTACACTTCACAATTGCATGTCTCTGATAGACTTAAATTGTAATTTTTCTCTGTTTGTATCTGTCTCATGTAATAAACTATGACCTTTTAAGGAAAAAGGACCATGCCCTATTTCTTTTGGTGTTCTTTGTGCTTAGGGTAAGACAGACAATGTAGTTGACATTTAGTGGATCTTAAAGGAAAGTGAATGAATAAATGAATAATATAAGCAAGTAAACCATATTCAGGACATTGTTACAGTGTTCCCTCTCCACTGGTGTCTCACACCTTAGATTTATTTTTCTTAAATTTAGTCTAAATGCTCTAGATATGCATAACTTTAGCTTTGGTAGGAATAAATATGTCTGAATTTTTAGAATAAAAGATCTTCATCAAGGTGCTCTGAAAACAAAATGACTGGTATGGTAGAAAAATATGTGTATTTCAGGAAGCGATGTACCCTCTAATTGTAAATATTAGTTTATTTTGGGAGAGCTATGAAAAAGAGTGAATTCATTTTATTGTTGAGGAGATACTTGGTTTTCACATTGCTCCAAGCACTATTACAGGCCTTGATTAAAAGTGGGGAATAAATTTATGCGTGGTCCCTCCTTTCAAGGAGAACCTGCTAGCATAGCACTTGCATAAAAAATTGGTCATTAGACTTAGCTCTCTCATTTTAGAGGATTTAGATTAAGATTCAGGTTGTAAAGTCTACAGAAATACATGATCGAGGACCACTTTGATGTGATACTTCATCAAGAAGGTAATGTTTTTACGAGTTCTTGGTGAATACAACCTTAGGAAAGAAATTGAAACAGTACTTCCTGTTTTATGCAGTTAGTTTTAGATTAATTTATATATTCAAAATATTCATGTGTTTTGTATATTTATATGTTATAGATATTTTAAAATATTAAAACTTTTTTTCAGTTAGGCATGGGAAATTTTTTTTGTCTATCTAAATGTGTTTGTTATTCACATGTATCACTTTGATTTTGTAAATAACACCTCAAATTTGTTTTAAGAAAGAATAAAACTGACTAAACATGTATTTTTTGTTCTCAGGGAAGATTTAGAAACATACAATTAAAATTTTTTTAAAAAAATCTTTTCTCCACAGTTCCATCTCCCAACCTCTATAGCCAGCTGAATGCACTACAGTTTACTGTGGATGAAAGAAGCATTCTATGGTTAAATCAATTTCTGTTGGATTTAAAACAGAGTCTTAATCAGTTCATGGCTGTGTACAAGTTGAATGACAACTCAAAATCTGACGAGCATGTTGATGTTCGAGTTGATGGCTTAATGTTAAAGGTATCGTACAAACAAGTAGTAGTAATGATTTAATTCAATTTTGTTCTTTTTATTTTGCAATTTATTTTGTGCATATATATATGTTACATTCATTATTAATTCATGTTATTGTTTTTTAAAAGATTCTCTTCTTAGTGGTCATGTAAGTCCCCTTTACTCAATTTAATAAGATTTGAGGGGAAGAGTTAGTGTTTTATGTCTTAATAGGAAAGTAGTATTTTGGGGGGAAAGGTCAAGAAAAAGAATTTCTGAGCTAAGTCATGTTCTTTTATCTTTAAGATGTATGGATTTGACAGTTGGATGAGATTAATTTTTCTTCTCTTCTAGTTTGTCATTCCTTCTGAAATGAAATCTGAATGTCATCAAGATCAGCCACATGCAATTTCTATTCAGAGTTCTGAAATGATTGCCACAAATACCAGGCACTGTCCAAACTGTCGACATTCTGACCTAGAAGCTTTGTTTCAAGACTTTAAAGATTGTGATTTTTTTAGTAAAACATACACCAGCTTCCCCAAATCTTGTGACAATTTTAATCTTCTACATCCAATTTTCCAGAGGCATGCTCATGAACAAGATACGAAAATGCATGAAATTTATAAAGGAAATATTACTCCCCAATTGAATAAAAACACTCTTAAAACTTCTGCTGCCATGGATGTTTGGGCTGTGTACTTTTCTCAATTTTGGATAGATTATGAAGGGATGAAAAGTGGAAAAGGACGGCCAATAAGTTTTGTAGACTCATTCCCTCTTTCCATTTGGATTTGTCAACCAACAAGATATGCAGAGTCACAAAAAGAGCCGCAGAGTTGTAATCAAGTATCTCTAAACACATCACAAAGTGAATCTAGTGATCTGGCTGGCCGATTGAAGCGGAAGAAACTGTTGAAGGAGTATTATAGTACAGAGTCTGAGCCCTTGGCAAATGGTGGTCAGAAGCCTTCTTCATCAGATACATTTTTTAGATTTTCCTCTTCCTCGTCAGAAGCAGATATTCATGTCCTAGTTCATGTTCATAAACATGTCAGTATGCAGATTAATCACTACCAGTATCTGCTCCTGCTTTTGCTGCATGAGTCACTTATTCTTCTTTCAGAGAACTTAAGGAAAGATGTAGAAGCTGTAACTGGCAGTCCTGCTAGTCAGACATCCATTTGTATTGGAATTTTACTTAGAAGTGCAGAACTGGCTCTTTTGCTCCATCCAGTGGATCAAGCAAATACTCTTAAGTCTCCTGTTTCTGAAAGTGTGAGCCCAGTGGTACCTGATTATTTGCCTACAGAAAATGGGGATTTTTTGTCTTCAAAAAGAAAACAAATTAGTAGGGATATAAATAGAATTAGAAGTGTAACTGTTAATCATATGTCGGACAACAGATCTATGAGTGTTGACCTTAGCCATGTCCCTTTAAAAGATCCTTTGCTTTTTAAATCAGCTAGTGATACAAATCTGCAAAAAGGCATTTCTTTTATGGACTATTTATCAGATAAACATTTAGGGAAAATAAGTGAAGATGAAAGTAGTGGACTTGTTTACAAAAGTGGCTCAGGAGAAATTGGATCAGAAACAAGTGACAAAAAGGATTCATTTTATACAGATTCAAGTAGTATCTTAAACTACAGAGAAGATTCAAATGTGCTATCATTTGATAGTGATGGTAATCAAAACATACTTTCAAGCAGTTTAACTAGTAAAGAAAATGAAACCATAGAGTCCATCTTTAAAGCCGAAGATTTGCTTCCGGAAGCAGCTTCACTCTCTGAAAACCTGGATATCAGTAAAGAAGAGACCCCCACAGTTAGAACACTTAAATCACAGTCATCTTTAAGGTAACAACATTTTATTGGCCTTTTTAAAAATTAATTTATTTTGTGGAGTGTGTGTGCCTGTGAGTGTATTTTGTTTTGAGGCAGGAAAGCTCATGACAAAATAAGGCATTGTTAACGTGAAAGAGTAGGTGTTTCAAAATATGAAAACACTTTGAGCTTATATATTTAAGCATAATTTCAGCTATGGATGCTATATACGTATTTTAATTTTCTTAGACGTATTTTTTAGATAGAATTCTTTTCTCTATATCTACTAACTTTCTAATTATTTTGTTAACAGTGGAAAGCCTAAGGAACGTTGCCCACCCAACCTGGCTCCTCTCTGTGTTTCTTATAAGAATATGAAAAGAAGCTCTTCACAAATGTCATTGGATACCATTTCACTTGACAGCATGATATTGGAAGAACAGTTGTTAGAAAGTGATGGAAGTGACAGCCATATGTTTTTGGAAAAAGGTAAAGTTATGATATGGTTTAAGAATTCATATTACATACATACACCTTAGGAGAAAAGGGATGCTTTTAGTTATATTCAATAATTGTTAACTGTACCCATGCTTTTTAAAGTTGTTGAGCATAACTAAAAACAAATGAATATTTTTAGTTTTATTCAGTAATTGTTAATTATTAATAATACTTAGTTATTTTTAGATATATTCTAATTGTTCATTATAGCCCCCCAAAAAAGACTTATTTATACATACATGGACTATGCAAGAGTACCTAACTTTCCTCTAATGGTTGTTCCATTGTTTCTTTTAACCAGATACTCCTGCCTCTCTATGGCTGAGATCCAGCAATTATATGTATGCAGTCACTTAGACCATAAAGCAGCCAATATCATGGCTACCAGCCTGTATTACAGAGACTCCTATATTTGGAAATTTGATTAGATGGACTTAATTTGTATGGTGAATTCTACTGATTTACAAAATTAGGATTCTTTCACGTATATGATAGTATATGGTGGAACTACGTGATTTTCCCATGTTATTGAGAGACAACCAATGCCCTAGTAAAGACTGCTAGAAATGAATTAGAAGGTGTTTGTTGCATCTCCTTCATTAAGGCATTGAGTTTGTAAACAGGAATTAGAAGTATGGGCCATAGTCAGAAAGTAGTTGCTGCAGACACAAAAACATAGGAGACCAGAGGCAAATATGAATTACTTTGTTTTTTCTTTTCTTTTCTTTTTTTTTTTTTTTTTTGAGATGGAGCTTCACTCTGTCGCCCAGGCTGGAGTGCAGTATTGTGATCTCAGCTTACTGCATTCTTCGCCTTCGGGTTCAAGCAGTTCTCCTGCCTCAGCCTCCCGTGTAGTTGGGATTGCAGGCATGCACCACCATGCTCGGCTAATTTTTATACTTTTTCTAGGGATGGGGTTTCGTCATGTTGGCCAGGCTGGTCTCAAACTCCTGACCTCAAATGATCCATGCACCTCAGCGTCCCAAAATACTGGGATTACAGGCATGAGCTGCCATGCCTGGCCTGAATTACTTTCTGTTTGAAAGGAAATAAGCCCATTGATTTAGTTGAAAAGCTTAGATTAGATAATTAGTAACATAAATATAACAAGTATGTAATAAGTAATAATATAATATGTATTACTAATGTGCCATAATAGTAGCTACCATTTGTTGCCAAGCAATGTCTGTTTTGTTCTGCTATCACAGAATACCACAGACTGGGTAATTTATAAAGAACAGAAATTTATTTCTCACGTGTTCTGGAGACTGGGAAGTCCAAGATCAAACCTCATCAAATTGTAAGGGTTGTAATTTGCAGTCCTCTGTAGGTCAAGAGAAGCTACCTGAAGCCTGTTTTGTAAGGGCCTTAATCCCATTCATGTAGGGGCAAGCTCTCATGGGCTGATCACCCGTTAAAGGCCCTACCTCTTAGTACTATCACTTTGCCAACACATGAATTTCAAAGGGACACATTCATACCGTTGCAGGTGCTTAAATAGTTTACTTCTTTTAATTTGAATTACAACTCTGTAATAATAGAAGCTAACATTTATTGAGCATTTACTTTGTGTTGGTACCATTCTATATGCTTTGTATATATTTTAATGAATTTAAACCTCACAACAATTCTATCAATAGTATACTGTTATCTTCAGAGAGAGGTTAAATAACGAATCCAAAGTAACACAGCTAGTTAGTGGTTTAAATTCAGGTATTTTGGCTCTAGAGCCTATTGTCTACTATGTACCAAATTGCCTCAGCCCTATGAGGTATAAGTGCTTATTCTTATCCTTTTACAGATACGGAAACTGAGGCTCCTGAAGTTTAAGTAGTGTTCCCATAGTCACATTGTACGCAGAGCTGGGATTGTCTTTCTTGTTATTCTTGCTATTCTTTTTTTTTTTTTTTTTTTTGAGATGTAGTTTTTTTCTTGTTGCCCAGGCCGGAGTGCAATGTAACGATACTGGCTCACTGCAACCTCTGCCTCCTGGGTTCAAGCGATTCTCCTGCCTCAGCCTCTCAAGTAGCTGGGACTACAGGCATCCACCACCACGCCTAGCTAACTTTTGTGTTTTTAGTGGAGACAAGGTTTCACCATGCTGGCCAGGCAGGTCTCGAATTCCTGGCCTCAGCCATCTCAGCCTCCCAAAGTACTGGGTTTATAGGTGTGAGCTACCATGCCCATCCTCTTGTTTGTTATTCTAAGCTAATATTTACTAGGGACTTACTATACCAGTTACTATCGTAAGCATCTTACATGTATTTAATCTTCAAATAAATTGAGGTAGGAACTGTTATCTTCATTTTAAAGGTGAAGCAAACAAAGCCTAGGGAGGTAAGCAGCTTGCCCAAGGTTATGCAACTAGTAAGTGGTAGAGTTTAGCATTTGAACTCAGTTAGTCAGACTTCAAAGTCTGAACTCTTCTATCTGACGCAAACATGTCTTCTTAAAAAATTTTACCCTTTACACAAGTCAGAGAAAAATCTGTCTACTAGATTCCAGTTTACTTTATCTTGGTGGGAGACACTAGTCAGTTTACCTTACATGATAGATGATATTTAATAACAACAATAGCAAACATTTATTGAACCACCCCTAGTCATACTGCCAAGTGCTGTAAAACACATTATTTAATCCTTAAGACCATCATATAAGGTGGTTATTATTATTAATCACTTTTCTATAGATTTAGAAACTAAAGCTTAAAGAAATAAGATATCTTGTCCAAAAGTTGTAGCCAGCAAGTAGTAAGAGGCAGATTTGTCAGCTATTCTGACTGATGAGCCCAAGTTTTTAACCAATCATTAAGCTATTCTAGCTCCCCAGACTTGGGGAATGTGTACCATACATAAACAAAAGTTCTCAGTCTAAGTCTGATAATTTATAGCAATCTTCTTTCCAGCATATCACTTAAATGTAGAAGAGGTACTGATATGTGTCATGAAAATCTATTCAAGATTCACAGATAGCTGTAGTTCCCCTGTGCCCCCTTTATTGTTTAAAATCCTACCTTATCAGAGGATTTTTTTGTCCTTTGATCAAAATATACTTCAAAAACAATGTTCTTGTGGCAGATCACCCTACTTAATCTGAAAGCATCAGTGGTTTTATTATTTCTAACAAATAATAGTAAGGAAAAGTGACTACCACTCAATGTGGAAAACTTGGAAAATACAGCCATAATTTGGAGAGTAAAATCACCAAAAAGTCTCTCTCACATTCACAATATATCAACTGTTATTTATTTTATGAATTTGTATATGTAAACTCCTTTGAAAATATTTTTAAGCCTGTATAAAATTATCATAAGAATGTACCATAGCCTTTTAAAGATTTCCCTGATGTTGGATGTTTAGATTGTTTATAATTTATCAGTTATAAAAGTGCTATAATTATATTGTTGTTCACAAATTTTTGTCTGCATTTTTGATGACTATCTTAGAATAGATTCCAACAGTAGACTAGGATCTTAAAAAGTGTGGACTTTGTGTATAACATTTTAATGATACACATTCCTGGTTCTTTTGAACAGTGACTTATTTTTATGTCAGGGTCATTAATTTTTATTGGAAGGAGACTCTTGGTATTTTGTTTTAATTTTACAAGAAATATATGAATATTTTCTCATTTTAAAAGGAGAATAAGGGTGATACTAAGGTGATAACTTCAATTTTTACTCTAGGCATTTCCTTAAACCAGATAATATGGTCTCCTTGATATCATTCCCCATTGCAGAAGTAACTACCATCAACTTTTGGTATATATGCTTCCAGGCCTTTATCTATGTATTTTTTTATATGTGTGTGGGTGTGTCAGATACATACAAAGGTATGTGTATACAAAAAGATATGTATGTGTATGCGTGCATGTATACATATTTGTGAATGTATGTACATATTTATGAACACATAAACAACATAGCTACCTCTGGTCCCTAACTAGTCTTTCCACATCTCTTCTTATCCATTTGCAGTTCATACATTATTCTATAGCCAAAATATATATGTATTTTTTTATACCAAGTCTCTATCGCCCAGGTTGGAGTGTGGTGGTGTGATTTCGGCTCACTGCAACCTCTGCCTCGTGGGTTCAAGTGATTCTTCTGCCTCCTCAGCCTCCCGAATAGCTGGGATTACAGGTGTGTGCGACCACACCCAGCTAATTTTTGTATTTTTAGTCAAGACTGGGTTTTACCATGTTGGCCAGGCTGGTCTCGAACTCCAGACCTCAGGTGATCCACCCGCTGCGGCCTCCCAAAGTGCTGGGATTTCAGGCGTGAGCCACTGTTCCTGGCCAGGCAAAATACTCTTTTAAAAAACACAAATTTGGCCAAGCATGGTGGTTCACACCTATAATCCCAGCATTTTGGGAGGCCAAGGTGGGCGGATCACAAAGTCAGGAGATGGAGACCATCCTGGCTAACATGGTGAGAACCGGTGTCTACTAAAACTACAAAAAATTAGCCAGACAAAGTGGCACATACCTGTAGTCCCAGCTACTTAGGAGGCTGAGGCAGGAGAATCGCTTGAACCCTGGAGGCAGAGGCTGCAGTGAGCTGAGATCGCACCACTGAACTCCAGCCTAGGCGACAGAGCAAGACTCTGTCTTTAAAAAAAAAAAAAAAAAGGAGGGAAAAAAAACCCCACAGATTTGATCATGTCATTTTCCACTGTACTGCTGATAACTTGTAATTGTTTTAAGGCCATTAAGTTAAAATCCTTAACATTACTGACAATCCTCTGTGTGATGTGGCCCCAGCTTACCTTTTCTGATGTTTTCCCATGTGCTCATTATACTTCAGATGGATCATAGTTTATTTCAGTCTTTCTCTTACTTTCCTTACTGTGATAAACTTTTCCATCTTAGTCTGTTGTAGCTGTTTCTGGAATGCTCTTTTTCATTCTGTTTATTTTATTATTTTTACTTTTAATTAGAGTTGTTAAGGATAACTCTTGGCTTTATTTTTCCCACTCATTATTTTATCCACTCAGTGTTTTTCGGAGTGTCTTTTTGCTCTCCTTGCAATTATTCTTTTCCATGTAAATTTAAAAAAAAATTTTTTTTAAAGGGGGCCAGGCACAGTGGCACACGCCTGTAATCCCAGCACTGTGGGAGGCCAAGGCAAGCAGATCACTTGAGGTCAGGAGTTCAAGACCACCCTGGCTAACATAGTGAAACCCCATCTTTACTAAAAATACAAAAATTAGCTAGGCATGGTGGCGCGTTCCTGTAATCCCAGATACTTGGGAGGCTGAGGCAGGTGGAGGTTGCAGTGAGCTGAGATCGTGCCACTACACTCCAGTCTGGCCAATAGAGTGAGACACTGTCTCAAAAAAAAAAAAATTTTAAGGGAATCTTTTTTTTTTTTTTTTTTAGATGGGGTCTCACTCTGTCATCCAGGCTAGAGTTCAGTGCAGTGGTATGATCTTGGCTCACCTCAATCTCTACCTCCCGGGCTCACGTGGTCCTCTGCCTTAGCCTCCTGAGTAGCTGGGACCACAGGCAAGTGCCGCTATGTCTGGCTAATTTTTTGTATTTTTGGTAGAGATGGGGTTTTGCTGTGTTGCCCAGGCTGGTCTTGAACTCCTGGGCTCAAGTGATGCTCTCACCAAAGTGCTGGGATTACAGGCACGAGCCACTGCACCCAGGCTCGTTCACTTTAGCAGAAATACTATTTTATCACAGATGTTCTCTTAACCCCTGATGATGTTAGGAACCCCTTATGAAATGCCTTTATTAGCCCCTCATACCACAAGAGTATTCACAGGTATCTTCCCTGGGCCATTTATTTAATAATTTGTTGAGCACCTACCACATTGCCAAGCACTACGTTAGAAGCTGATTACAGAGTAGTAAATATAATAATAAATTGAGACTTATGTTTTGTATGTCTTTAGGTTTTCTTACCTAATTTTTTTATTCATTTTTATGGTATTTTTAAGAAGTATTGATCTGTAATGGCTACTGAATTTTTTTTTAAATTGTCTTTTACCACAGATAGTTGGAGAAATATTGAATTATAGCACATTCATTGTTTGATAACTAATTACAATCTAATTTTTCTTGGTCCATTTTTTTAAAGGAGGCAATGCTTGAGAAAGAGTTGAAGGGGCTGGGCGTGGTGGCTCACGCCTGTAATCCCAGCACTTTGGGAGGCCAAGGCGGGTGGATCACGAGGTCAGGAGATCGAGACCATCCTGGCAAACACGGTGAAACCCCGTCTCTATTAAAAATACAAAAAATTAGCCGGGGGTGGTGGCGGGCACCTGTAGTCCCAGCTACTCGGGAGGCTGAGGCAGGAGAATGGCGTGAACGCGGGAGGCGGAGCTTGCAGTGAGCCGAGATGGTGCCACTGCACTCTAGCCTGGGCGACAGACTACGTCTCAAAAAAAAAGGAAACAGTTGAAGGGATAGTTCTTTTTTGTTAAATAAACATACAGTGTTAGATGATGTGTAAAACTGATTTTAATTTATTAATTTACTTTTGTATTATTTCAGGAAATAAAAAGAACTCAACTACAAATTACAGGGGCACAGCAGAAAGTGTGAATACTGGTGCAAACCTACAAAATTATGGTGAAACTTCTCCAGATGCCATCAGTACAAATTCAGAGGGTGTTCAGGAAAATCATGATGACCTGGTAATAAATATTTCAGATAATTTCAGAGAGATTCTATGAAGATAAATGCCACCAGTTTTATTTCATATTTGACATGTATATATTTTGAGACACTCATATATAACATGAATTCTTAGATGGTGGGCAATTCATTTTGCAGCTTTTGTTCTCGAAAATGCTTCCCCCCAATCAATTGTTTTTCCTTTGATTTTACTTTTCTAAATTTGTTTTATCATATTGAGGAGTGAAGGCTCTTTCTTTTTTCTGTCTTGCCTTTTATGTTTTTTATTTTAATTTTTTTAAAGACAGGATCTCACTCTGTTGCCCAGGCTGGAGTACAGAGATGTGTCCATAGCCCACTGCGGCCTTGAATTCCTGGGCTTAAGTGATCTTCCTGCCCCAGCCTCCCTAGTAGCTGGGACCAGGTGCACACCATCACACCTGGCTGTTTTAAATTTTTTTGTAGATATGGGGTCTCACTGTGTTGCCCAAGCTAATGGTTTCTTTTAAGCCCTCCTGATGTAGTGAAAGACTTGAAAAATATATTTTGTCTAGCTTTTAATGAAAATCATTTTACAATCCTTGTGACCTAATTTAATAATAAATGAAAGGTTTTCACTATAATGTAACAACCGTTTTCTGTAGATCACAAGTATATTTTTGGTCTGGTAGGTCATAATTGTATTTTTAGAGGGTAACAGTAGTTTCCTATATTATTTCTTAAATTTTGTTTTGAACTGCTTGGCATACTAATATTATTTATGCAATCATTAATAGATGTCCGTTGTGGTATTTAAAATTACTGGTGTTAATGGGGAAATTGACATCCGAGGGGAAGATACAGAAATCTGTCTTCAAGTGAACCAGGTGACACCAGACCAGTTAGGCAATATCAGCCTTCGGCATTACCTTTGTAATCGTCCAGTTGGTAAGGGTTTTTTTTTTTTTGTTAATTACTTTTCATATACAATGGTTTAATATGTTTTAACTTTTATATATGTCTCACCAGCAATCCTATCTTGGCTATAATTGAATTCAAGGAAAATTGCATTTACTTATTATAATAATTATTATTTATAGTTTGTGGTTTTTTCTACAGTGTGTGGAGCTTCAATAGGAAGACATAGTGTAATAGTTCCGTGGCATAAAAGGTAGCAGGGAGGAGTGACTTTGACAAAGAAAATTTTTGTTTTGTTTTATTTCATCTCCAAAAAACTCATTTTGTTTGAAATTATTCCTGGCTTTACTCCATGGAATGAGAATGTGTATGTGTGTAGATCTAGACAGATAAAAAGGCAAAATAAAATCACATTAATCAAGTTGTTTGTTGGCAAGTTCTCTTGTTCAGCAAGCTCACTCTTGTTTTTCTTGCTATAGGAAAGAACACTAACCATTACCAATTTATGGCTGTTTATTTTACCTTCTATTTTAAAAAATAAACATATTTGAATTTTGAAATATTTAAATCTTTGGAGTTACATTTGAACTCTTGCATTATTTTCTGGAGTGTTCATAAGTAGTAATAACACTAATTAAGTATAATTCTGTACCTGGAATACAAGCTTCAAGAGCAACTCTCTACCTGGAATTGTGAATGGAGACCTATCCTTGGTGTAAATAAATACACACATCTTTAATTTCTTGCAAATCTCCCCCTTTCACAAATATGCATATATTTGACCTGTTTAAGACTAGTCACACTCATGCTGAAGAAAAATAAAATACCTTCTCATTATGAATTTTTGAAAATCCATCATGAATTGATATAGCAGTCTTCTTATGAGGACCCATGGGATAAATAACTTTCATACCTCAGAAACTGAAACAGCTTTGCCTTTCCAGAACGAGTTTGTTTTTATCTTAAAGGTTATATGAGTTGTGAAACTATCATATTTTTATCTTTTTTGCTAGGGAGCTCATTTTTGGTCCACCTTTTGGTATAGGAATTTAAATAATGCATTTTGGGTTATTAATCTTAACAACTACCTTTCCCTTTTCCCTTCCATCCTTCCTTTTTTCCTTGTCTCCTCATTTTTTATCAGATTATACCATGTGCATATTGCCTCTTACTCATTTTGGAACCAAGTAACATAAAATAAATAAGCAAAATAGTTACCCTGAGTGTGAGTTTACAAGTAATTTACTTCAGTGGTTTCACTAGGAGCTTACGTTTTTTAAGTTAGGTATTTTATTATTGGAATTTTAAACTTTGTTTTTAAACTATGTGTTTATACCTGTCTATGCAATCTATAAATTTTTGGGGGGGAATAGGGTCCAGGCATGTAAATGTAATTTTACACACACACACTCACACATACACACACTGTCTCTCTCTCTTCCCTTAATTTCAGTTTTTGGTTTGCCTTCTAACAGAAACAGTTTAATGAGGTCTTCTCTGTTTACTTTTCTGTTATTTAAAGACCCAATTTAATGAGGAAGGTGCAAAACCTCAGGCTTTGTTACTTCTTGAGAAATGGCTTAAGAGTCACTTTAAATGTCTGACTTATTTCTGGTTCACAGCCAACATTTGAATGTATACTTAGGTATACAGTCAAACACACACTAAGTATCTGAGGCATGTATCACACCTGAGTTCTATCATACATATTTTTCTTGTTATCAAAAAAACAGAAAATACAGAAAAATCAACATTATTGTAGTAGAAAGTTGCCTTAAAATATTGAAATTAGTGTGTGTACGTATATTGTATATGTACTATAGAATATCACTTAAACTAGGGGTGAATAGTAAAACTAGTATTATTTTAATGTACCACATGGCACATAATTGTAATATTATTGAATAATGCTACAAACATTTTTGTATGTTCATTTTCCTTAGGTTCCGATCAGAAAGCTGTAATTCATTCCAAATCCTCTCCTGAGATTTCTCTGAGGTTTGAAAGTGGTCCTGGTGCTGTAATACACTCTTTACTTGCAGAAAAAAATGGATTTCTGCAGTGCCACATAGAAAACTTCAGCACTGAGTTTCTTACATCTTCTCTTATGAATATTCAACATTTTTTGGAAGATGAAACTGTTGCAACAGTAATGCCAATGAAGATACAAGTTTCTAACACAAAAATAAATTTAAAAGTATGTTAATAAATAATTTTATATTTTCATGTTCCTTTTGCCTATCTGAACTTTCATTCATGTCTAAGAATGTGCCTTTTCTATAATATAAGTTCTATCAGCATTTATTAAAATGATTTTGTCTTTTTTGGTAAATGATGTAGAGATCTGTTTTGGAAATTAGGAAATGTCAAAATGTAACAGGCAGTTTTCTCACTGTATCAGCTGAAACATATAAAGATACATGTGTTATCTTTAACTCATTAAAAATATGACCGACTGAAGTAACATAGCAATGTTATTTTTCTTTCCTGTAGGATGATAGTCCCCGGAGTAGTACAATATCCCTTGAACCAGCTCCTGTAACTGTACATATTGATCATCTTGTGGTAGAGAGAAGTGACGATGGCTCTTTTCATATCAGAGGTATATATGAAAAACTGTTTATTTATTTGTGATACGGAATTTCGCTCTTGTCGCCCAGGCTGAAGTGCAATGGCGGGATCTTGGCCTACTGCAACCTCTGCCTCCCTGGTTCAAGTGATTCTCCTGCCTAAGCCTCCCGAGTAGCTGGGATTACAGGTGCCTGTCACCATGCCCAGCTAATTTTTATATTTTTAGTATAAGAAAAAATTTTAGTAGAGATGGAGTTTTGCATGTTGGCCAGGCTGGTCTCAAACTCCTGACCTCAAGTGATCCACCTGCCTCAGCCTCCCAAAGTTCTGGGATGACAGGCCAGCCACTGCGCCCAGCCGATGAAAACCCATTTAAATAAATACCTACTCAAATTTCGAAGTTAAATTATTTACATACTGATTGTTTCTTTTCACTTATATTTCTTTTATATATATACATACATAGTAGTGGAAGATTGGCAGACACCTTCAGTACATCGTAATAAAGTATCATCTATACATGTACCAGCCTCTACCCTGGAAAAAACTTCATATATAGTTGGTTTAGTACCTGTTGTACAAATGTGTTTTGAATATTGTAGAAAGTGAGAGAGGCCTTCAGGGTCTTACATATCTCTTGATCTTACTCGTGTCTTTCAGTTGATCTCTTTCTTAGCTTTATTTCCTACTTATACTTCTTATAATGGAACTTACCTTGCACTTCTCTGCACTTTGCACATCTCTGCGTTCTTACTTGCCTTGTTATTTCTCATTGGAATTGCTCATCACTACGTGGATTTCATTCATCCTTCCATTGTTCTCTCAACTTTCTTCTTTATACTGATACTTTCTTTTTATTAATATTATTATTATACTTTAAGTTCTAGGGTACATGTACCCAGCGTGCAGGTTTGTTACATAGGTATACATGTGCCATGTTGGTTTGCTGCACCCATCAACTCGTCTTTTACATTAGGTATTTCTCCTAACGCTATCCCTTCCCCAGCCCCCACCCCACACCCCCCAACAGGCCCCAGTGTGTGATGTTCCCCGCCTCGTGTCCAAGTGACCTCATTGTTCAGTTCCCACCTATAAGTGAGAACATGCAGTGTTTGGTTTTCTGTCCTTGTGATAGTTGGCTTAGAATGATGGTTTCTAGCATCATCCATGTCCCTGCAAAGGACATGAACTCATCCTTTTTTATGGCTGCATAGTATTCTGTGGTGTATATGTGCCACATTTTCTTAATCCAGTCTATCATTGATGGACATTTGGGTTGGTTCCAAGTCTTTGCTATTGTGAATAGTGCTGCAATAAGCATACATGTGCATGTGTCTTTATAGTAGCATGATTTAAAATCCTTTGGGTATATACCCAGTAATGGGATCACTGGGTCAAATGGTAATTCTAGTTCTAGATCCTTGAGGAATCACCACACTGTCTTCCACAACGGTTGAACTAATTTACACTCCCACAAACAGTGTAAAAGCGTTCCTAATTCTCCACATCCTCTCCAGCATGTTGTTTCCTGACTTTTTAGTGATAGCCATTCTAACTAGCATGAAATGGTATCTCATTGTGGTTTTGATTTGCATTTCTCTGATGGCCAGTGATGATGAACAGTTTTTCATATGTCTGTTGGCTGCATAAACATCTTCTTTTGAGAAGTGTCTGTTCCTATCCTTTGCCCACTTTTTGATGGTG
>NW_012104343.1:395372-409148 GCF_000951045.1 Mandrillus leucophaeus
AGCCTTGTAGTATAGTTTGAAGTCAGGTAGCATGATGCCTCCAGCTTTGTTCTTTTGGCTTAGGATTGTCTTGGCTCTGTGGGTTCTTTTTTGGTTCCATATGAACTTTAAAGTAGTTTTTTCCAATTCTGTGAAGAAAGTCAGTGGTAGCTTGATGGGGATAGCATTGAATCTATAAATTAACTTGGGCAGTATCGCCATTTTTATGATATTGATTCTTACTATCCATGAGCATGACATATTCTTCCATTTGTTTGTGTCCTCTTTTTTTTTTTTTTTTTTTTTTTTTTTTTTGAGACAGAGTCTCACTCTAGCTGGGACTACAGGTGCCCCCACCTCACCCGGCTAATTTTTTGTATATTTAGTAGAGATGAGGTTTCACCGTGTTAGCCAGGTCTTGATCTCCCGACCTCGTGATCCGCCCTCCTCGGCCTCCGAATGTGTCCTCTTTTATTTCATTAAGCAGTGGTTTTTAGTTCTTGAAGAAGTCCTTCACATCCCTTTAAGTTGTATTTCTAGGTATTTTATTCTCTTTTTAGTAATTGTGAGTGGGAGTTCACTCATGATTTGGCTCTCTGTCTGTTAATGGTGTATAGAAATGCTTGTGATTTTTGCACATTCATTTTGTATCCTGAGGCTGTGCTGAAGTTGTTTATCAGCTTAAGGAGATTTTGGTTTGAGACGATGCGGTTTTCTAAATATACAGTCATGTCATCTGCAAACAGAGACAATTTGACTTCCTCTTTTCCTACTTGAATACCCTTTATTTCTTTCTCTTGCCTGATTGCCCTGGCCAGAGCTTCCAATACTGTGTTGAATAGGAGTGATGAGAGAGGGCATCCTTGTATAGTGACACTTTCTTTATAATCTGATGTGAGTTCTTCCACTTCTTTTGGCAGTTTTTATACCGTTAGTTACTTGCGGTATATTGTCTATGTACTTAGTTCACCTTTAATGTTAGTTTCCCCACTCTAACAAAATTTTTAAGGTCGCTAATGTAAGGTCTGTGTCTTTTAAGGTAGTGAGTAGTGGAAAGAGCATGAGTCAGTAGATCTATGTGTTCTGGGCTTCACTATTTTAGTAGCTAGTTGAAAGAATGACAAGTACATCTGTTTCATCTCCTATCAAAAACCTCATGAAATGACAGAAAACATGTCAACTAAAGAATAAAGTTATTAACAATGCTACAGAAGAAAGGAGAGGACAGTTGCAGATGTAGGAACAGTTTGTGGGAGACTCTTAAAGAGTCCTGTCCTCTGTAGTTTGGGAACAAGTGGAGACAGACATAGGAGAAAGGCCAATGAAGATCAAAATGGTAGCTCTATTATGCTTAGGTCTGTGAGAAGACTCTGCCTGACTCTCTCCCAAATCTTTTAGCTCCCAAAAATTCAGGTCTGTCTTGTGAAAAAAAAAAAGAAAAGAAAAGATTGCACCCTCTTGGCAGGAGGTACAGCATATACCAGAGCAAGAGACTGAACTACATATATATAGTTCTTTAAAAAAAAAACAAAAACAAAAAAAACCATCAATCAGATAAATCATACCTTCTTCCCTGGGAAGCAGTGAGAAACAGGACCAAAAGGATCCAAGAGGACTACATGACTGAAGTTCCTCCTCAAAAATAGGAGGAATCTCCCCAACAAGATACTGAGGTTAGAATGAGCCCCTGAGGCAATAGCATGAATAATATGGGCATTCCTTTTTGGAATCCTCTCCTGTGCCCGTGCCCAGTAGTAGGCCTCAGTAGGGTTTGCATATAGACTAAAATATTGAAGGTAGATTATGCAGCTGCTAAGCCCCCAGGAAGGGAATGATTCCCTATCCAGTTAACATACTTGGTGTATCTCACCCAGTAGAGCAGCCTTTCCTTTCCCATAGTCACTAGAGGTTGGCTATGGTAAATAGAAACAGCATTCATAGGCAAGAAAATGGGATAAACATAAACAAGAAAATAGGAAAATACAGGATATTCAACAATTCTGAAACATTTGAAATCAGTAATCTCTGAAACATTTGAAAATAGCAGTACGAATCAGCTTTTATAAGTATAAACTAGAAATGCTCTCTAGCTGATTGAGTAGAAAAGGAGCTTGGTGAAAGATAATTGGAATGAATTGAATTGAGAGTCCAGAGATAACTCTTAGATTAATTGATCTTCGGCAAGTCTGGCAAAACAATTCAATGAGGGAAAGAACAGCCTTTTCACAAGTGGTGATGGAATGACTAGATAGCCACATGAAGGAAGCTGAACTTCTTCCTTATACAGGCATACTTTAAATATATTGCAGATAGGGTTCCAGACCGCCACAATAAAGTGAGTATCACAATAAAGCAAGTCATACAAATTTTTCGGTTTACCAGTGCATATGAAAGTCATGTTTACACTATTATGTCTAAAAAATGTACATAGCTTAATTTAAAAATACTTGATTTCTATCTGGGCACAGTGGCTCATGCCTGTAATCTCAGCACTTTGGGAGGCTGAGGCAGATAGATCACCTAAGGTCGAGAGTTCAAGACCAGCCTGGCCAACATGGGAAACCCCTGTCTGCTAAAAATACAAAAATTAGCTGGGTGTGTTGGCGCACATCTGTAGTCCCAGCTACTCAGGAGGCTGAGGCAGGAGAATCGCTTGAATCCAGGAGGAGGAGGAGGTTACAGTGAGCCAAGATCGTGCCACTGCACTCCAGCCTGGACAACAGAGCAAGAATCCATCTCAATAAACAAACAAACTTGATTGCTAAAAAATGCTAATGATCATCTAAACCTTCAGTGAGTCATAATCTTTTTGCTCGTGCCTCAAGGTTGATGGCTGCTGACTGATGACAGCCATGGTTGCTGAAGGTTGGGGTAGCTGTGGCAATTTCTCAAGACAACAGTGTTCAATTGTTCTGTTTTCTTTTGTTGCCTGTGCTTTGGATGTCCTGTATAAGAATCCATGGCCAAATCTGAGGTCGTTATGATTTTCTCATGTTTTCTTTTAAGAATTTTATAGAATTATCCATTAAATTTAGCTCTTTAACTCAAATGTATCAATTTGAGTATGGGTAAGGATTAAAGACACATAGGTTTGTTTCTGGATTCTCAATTCTATTCCACTTGTCTGTATGTCTGTCTTTGAGACTACCGCACTGTCTTGATTACCAGCTTCCTTTAAAGTAAGTTTTAAAATTGGAACATGTGAGTCGTCCAACTTTATTGTACCTTTTCAAGATTTTTTTTGACTCTTTGGGTCCCTTGCAATTCCATATGAATTTTAAAGTCAGCTTGATAATTTCTACAAAGAAGCCAGCTCACCTTCTGATAGGGATTGTGTTAAAGCTGTAGATAAATTTGGGGAGCATTTCCATTAAATCTTCCAATCCATGAAGAGTGGGGATTTTTTCCATCTATTTAGATCTATTTATTTCTTTCAACAATGTTTTATAGTTTTCAGAGTATAGTAAGTTTTTTGCTTCTTTTGTTAAGTTTATTTGTATTCTTTTTGACAGTATTTTAAATGGAATTGTTTTCTTTCATCTGTGGATTCTTTATTACACATTATAGAAATGTAGTTTATTTTTGTGTATTGATTTTGTATCCTGCAACCTCACTGAACTTGATTAGTTCCAGTAGTTTTTTAGTTGTTTCCTTAGTTTTTTTCTATACCCAAGATCATATCTAATAAAGATAATTTTACTTCTTCCTTTCCAATCTGAGTGTCTTCTATTGTTTTTCTTGCCCAGTTGCCCTGGTTAGAACCTCTAAGACAATGTTGAATAGAAGTGACAATAGCAGGCTGGGCACGGTGGCTCACACCTGTAATCCCAGCACTTTGGGAAGCCGAGGCTGGCAGATCACCAGATCAAGAAATTGAGACCATCCTGGCCAACATGGTGAAACCCCATCTCTGCTGAAAATACAAAAATTAGCTGGATACACCAGCTACTTGGGAGGCTGAGGCAGGAGAATCACTTGAACCTGGGAGATGGAGGTTGCAGTGAGCTGAGATTGTGCCACTGGCAATTGTGTCACCGCTCCAGTCTGGCAACAGAGCGAGACTCCGTCTCAAAAAAAAAAAAAAAAAAAAAGTAACAATAGCAGACAGCCTTGTCTGGTTTCTGATTTTGGCCAACAGGAAAAGAGTCTAGTCTTTCACCATTAAGTATCATATTAGATGTGGGATGTTTATACATGATGACCTTTTATTAGATTGAGGAAGTTCCCTTCTATTTCTAATTTGGTGAGTGTTTTTATCATGAAAAGGTATTGGATTTTGTCAGATGCTTTTACAGCATCTATTGAGATGAACATGTGGCTTTTGCCTTTTATTCTGTTGATGTATTACATTAGTTACTTTTTGGATGATAGATATATTTGCATTCCTGGGATAAATCCCAGTTGACCATGCTTTATAGTTATGTTTGTATGTTGCTGGGTTCAGTTTACTAACATTTTGTTGATGATTATGTCCATATTCATCAGCATATTGGTCTTAGTGTTCTTGTGTGTTTTTTGTTTGTTTGTTTGTTTGTTTTTGTCTAGATTTGATATCAGGGTAATACTGCCTTCATAGAAAGTTTGGGAATGCTCCTGTTTTTTGGAAGAGTTTTTAAAGATTTGATATTATTCTTTAAATGTTTGATAGAATTCTCCAGTGAAGCCACCTGGGCCTGGGCTTTTCTTTTTGGGTAGTTTTATGATTACTGATTGTCTCTCTCAGCTATAGGTCTATTGACATTGTCTTCTTGAGTATTTGGGTAGTTAGTGTCTTTCTAACTAAGTTAATCTAAGTTACATAGTTTCATCTAAGTTACATAGTTGTTTTTGTTGTTATTTTTGAGATGGAGTCTGCATGATCTCAGCTCACAGCAACCTCCACCTCCCGGGTTCAAGCAATTCTTCTGCCTCAGCCTCCTGAGTAGCTGGGACTACAGGTGTGCACCACCATGCCCGGCTCGTTTTTGTATTTTTAGTAGAGACGGGGTTTCACCATGTTGGCCAGGCTGGTCTCGAACTCCTGACCTCAGGTGATCCACCCGTCTTGGCCTCCCAAAGTGCTGGGATTACAGGTGTGAGCCACTGTTCCTGCCCTAAGTTATCTAATTATTGACATACTGTTGTTTATAGTATTCCTTTATAGTGTTTTATTTCTGTAAAGTGGGTAGTAATGTCACTTCTTTTGTTTCAGATTCTAGTAATTTCTTTTCCTTGGTCACTCTAACTAAAAGTTTATTAGTTAATCTAATAATAAGCCTTTAAATTAAATCTATTAAATCAACCTTTAGTATAAAAACATAATTATGTAATTAACTTAGTTGAAGTTGACAAATTCTTAGGAAGAATTCTTAGGAAGAAATGTTTATTTAGTTGATCTTTTCAGAGAATAAGCTTTTGGTTTTATTGGTGGTTCTATCTCATACTGCTATCCTCATACTAATATATATAGATACTTAGCTTTAAATTAGATTTTCACAATTGAACTTTTAAAGATTTATCAAGTATTTGGAAATGTTATCTGAGCATGTTATTTGTTTGATCAGATTCTCACATGCTTAACACTGGAAATGATTTGAAAGAAAATGTCAAAAGTGATTCAGTGCTGCTGACCAGTGGAAAGTATGATCTGAAGAAACAACGCAGTGTCACTCAAGCCACTCAGACAAGCCCAGAGGTTCCTTGGCCTTCTCAGTCAGCTAACTTTCCTGAGTTCTCCTTTGACTTCACTAGGGAACAGGTAATGGGAAACCTAATTCAGATTCAGCTTCAGCAATTAAATAACTAAGTATTAAGATACTAATAGTTAAAACATTGTTTACTTATTTTATTAAAATGTACCGAGTGCTTGTTATTGTGCCCAGGTGCTTTGCTAGGTGCTATGGTTAGAGAGTTGGGCAAAATAAAGAAAAAATTAATACCTTCTGCCTTCCTCCAGTGCTCTCAGTATTTTTGTGATTTTTCCTTGTAGATTCTTTTTTATTTGAAAAAAAATTATATTCAAGTATACATACTATATAATTTTACTTGTTTAACAAAATTTTTTCATATTGCTGTATTTGCTTAATTTTTTTTAATGGCTGAGTAATATGGTTTTGGGTGTGCTATCATTTCTGAAACTTCCTATAAACATTTATTAACATTCAAGTTGCTTCTGATTTTTTTTTTTTTTTTTTTGCCATTATAAAGAAACAAAATGTTCAGCAGAGTTTTAATCTGTATGATGGAACCATAGAATGAGTTAATGCATCTGTTCAGTGAGGATTTATTCAATGCCAGCTCTGAGCTAGGGATATAGAATTGAGCAGTGGATGATCCCTGACTATTGAAGAACTCAAAGTCTAGTGGGACGAGAGTGTTCAGTTGGTAGTCACAACATACTGTGTCAGATGCTATACTACAGTTGAAGAGAAGTATAGGAAACTACCTCACTTGGTCTATAAGGCAAGAATTCTTAAGCTAGATCTAGAAGAAGTTTGAGAACTATTTGAAATTAACTGCATATATTTTAATGTATCTATGTAATGCAGAAAGTTCTTAGTTTTATCATATCCCCATACTTAGGGATGGCTATATTTGCTCCAATATATTTGCTCTAATATAGCCATTCCTAATTATGAGGGAATGGCTCTAAGAGGATAAAATACTTGAACTAAGTCTTAAAAGGGTGGTGGGGGAAACGTATTGGCCATCTAGATGAAAATGTCTGGCCAGGCGCGGTTACTCACGCCTGTAATTCTAGCACTTTGGGAGGCCAAGGCGGGCAGATCACCTGAGGTTAAGAGTTCGAGACCAGCTTGACCAACATGGAGAAACTCTGTCTCTACTAAAAATACGAATATTAGCCGGGCATGGTGGCGCATGCCTGTAATCCCAGCTACTCAGGAAGCTGAGGCAGGAGTATCACTTGAACCCAGGAGGCAGAGGCTGCAGTGAGCTGAGATTGCGCCATTGTACTCCAGCCTGAGCAACAAGAGTGAAACTCCACCTCAAAAAAAAAAAAAAAGAAAATGTCTGATGACACATTCAGAATTTGAGTCTGGAGCTCAGGAGAGAAGTTTGTGCTAGGTGAGTCTGTTTATGATAGGTGGAGCCATGAGAGAGAAGATCATCCAAGAAAGTGACTCAGGACAAGAGAAGACGACTGAGCAATGGAACTAACAGAATGTCAAATTTTAAGACTTCTTAAAAGGTAGAAGAAAAGATGAAAAGGGCATACATAGGTTGAAGGGGATATATGAAATAGTTGTGGCATAAAAGCCAAAAAAGGAGAGAGGCTGAGAAAGTAGGGTTCTAAATGTCTGAATGTCTAGAGCCATAGTGAGGTCCAGGAAAATTCATATGAAATGAAGTCACTATTAGACTTGGAAATTAGGAGTTAGTGTTTTGTATTGCTGGGTCAAAACATGGGAACATTTTTTAAGTGCTTAATGTATATTTCCAAATATTGTCTCAAAGCAATTTTCAGCTTAAGTGCACTCTTACCAGCATTGGGCATTTTTACCATCCCAAGTGTCACGCCTTTGGATACTATATAAATAGTCAGTATTTCCTGAAATGATTAAATTATCTTATTCCCCCCCTCCCCTCCATTTATCATTTCAGCTCATGGAAGAGAATGAATCTCTTAAACAGGAACTGGCTAAAGCTAAAATGGCTCTTGCAGAGGCTCACTTGGAAAAAGATGCTCTTCTTCATCATATAAAGAAGATGACAGTTGAATAGCAGGAGTGGCAGTCAAAACTGAAATTAGAGCTCTGGAGTAGCAAGGTTATATTTATAATGTGGATGTTACCAGTTAGGGGAAGAGTTTTATTTTCATGAAAAGACAATAAAGCAAAATGGAATGTGATGAAGTGATGACTATTTCAAAGCCAGTTTAGAAAGTATTAGGTACGGGCATTACAATCTTTTGGTTGTTTTGTGTTTTGGGGCTTAGCCCTCTTTTAAACTGTTGTGATCTAGGGAAGTCAACACATAGTGTAAAATAATTACATGTCTATTGAAAAGAAGATGTCATTTCCTAATTTTGATATCTCATTGTAGGCATTTTTTTTAAATGAAAAAGGAAAACCTCTTGTGTTCACACAGATTGCTGAATTGGTTTCTCAATATTTGTTAATAATTTACTATTATTTACAAAGATTCAAATGCTTTTATGACTAATGTAAAATGAAAAGAGGCTTACATTTTAAATGTTATTAAAATTATGTACTTATATCTATAATTTAATTACTGTAAAAAGTCCAATCAGATTAATAAATTATATAATCAATAGGTTTGGAAAATCATCAGCCTACTGAACTTATAAAATATCTTGAAAATGTGAAAAAAAATCATTTTAAATAATGGGTACATTGTATAAGTGGAATAATTTTCAACAAAAAGATGGTACAAATGTAAAAGTAAAAAGCACAAACTGTACAAAAGCAAAATGTTAGAGTATATGACCAAGTGATTTAAAAAGCATTACTTGTACATTCCTTTAAACATTTGTTGTTAGAAGTAAAATAGTAATTTATCCTGCTAAATTTGGCACCATTTGTAACTATAAAAATTTTTGATTAATACTATTTATATTAATTTCTTTACCTTCATTTTTCTCTTTAAGAAGTTGATTGTTTTTGGAAAATTTTTTTTCCTTGCACATAAGACAATTTCATACCATTCTTACAGTATCATATTAGGTGGGTGTTTGCACATACTGAATTTATAAAGCTAGTTTTGATTAAAGCTCTATGTGAGATATATATATATACATACACAATCTTCTATAATAAGAGTCATTGGTGAATTTTGAATTCTATTTTGTTAGGAATTAAGGTTGAAATCAACATGAAAGAAAATCATGCATTATAAAATAAAAGTACATGAGTGTTAAGAAACAGACTTTTAAAGATTTAAAATATATTTCTGATAGAATTAAGCTAAGTGGTGTCTATTTTAAAATTCACATTCTTAAACATAAATCTCTCCAAGATAAAAAATGAAATAGCTGGACTACTCTTTCTTTAAGATACTTGAAAATTTTAAACCACGTTGCAACACTTTATGGTGCTTTGCGTATTTGGCATGACATACATAGTGGTCCGTGTATGTAAGTGCTTGGGGGAAAATACATATTTCATTTACATTAAATTTTGGAGTGATTTAGGGCTTTATTGAAAACAATACCGGCCTTTCCTCCCCCCACCCCAAACATCCATTTTCATTTACATTATTTAAAATATACAGGCACTGTTTTGGGTACTAAGGATACAGCCAAGAACAAATTGATAATAGTTTACCTCAGAGTATTAAAAAAATCATAATAAGTCATGTTAATCTAAAACTGATAGCCTTAGATTAAATGTGCAGAGGTCTAATTGAAGATTTAAAATGTATAGCGTTATGTCCTTAGAAGAAAACATTTGATTTTTAAGTATACATTTGGCAAAAACAGTCTGTTATGGAAAAGAAGGATTGATGGGACATAAACTTCTTCAGAGCTAACATTGTTTCTCTAGATTCATCTATATAAATTTAAATTTTTCTATGTTTTTCTTTTTTTGTGTGTGATGAAATTTCGCTCTCGTTGCCCAGGCTGGAGTATAATGGCACGATCTCAGCTCACCGCAGCCTCCGCCTTGTGGGTTCAAATGATTCTCCTGTCTCAACCTCCTGAGTAACTGGGATTACAGGCGCCTGCCACTACACCCAGCTAATTTTTGGTATTTTTAGTAGAGACGGGATTTCACCACATTGGCCAGACTGGTCTTGAACTCCTAATCCCCGGTGATCCGCCCACCTCGGCCTCCCAAAGTGCTGGGATTACAGGTGTGAGCCACTGTACCTGGCCTCTATCGTATATTATAATTGCTTATTGTTATTGAAGCTGAATGTTTTACTTACTACTTTTAAATTTATTTGATCTTCCCAAGGAAATCATACAAACAGTAGATATTATGATAATCTGAGCATTCTATGTGCTTAGTTTGATTTTTTTACTTATAAAGAATACTATTTTTATAGATGTTTAAAATTCATAAAACACTGTATTCTGAGAGGTAGGTATTATTCAAATGTTAGAAGTTTTTTTAAAAAAATACCCTAAGGCTTAGAAAGTACAAATGACTGAAATCACAATTAGTAATCTGGTCTTTGGACTTAAAGCCTAGTTATATGCTTTTATTATGGCGTAGTCATTAATTCACACATTTTCCCTTATCTTTTTTATCTTTTAAAGATGACCATAAAACTTTAAATTGTATGTGTACGTCTATGTATGAGGTATATGTTACCGTGTTTGTGTCATTAAAACTACCTAAAAGATAAGATGATTTTTGTTTAAGTGAACCCCAAACTATTTAGCAGTGTGAGAAATACAGGAAAACCTGACAATTGACTTACCAGGGTTGCCCTTTTTTTAAGTTACCATAATTTAGATACAAAGTTATCATGTCCTGAAATTTAAAAAAGAAATCTCTAGCTGAGAGATGTTAGTAGTCATGAGATGAAAATGGTAATTGTGCTTTGCTTTTTATTTTTATTTTTTGTTTACTTTTGAGTTTTTTGGAGTTTTTTCCTATATTTTTAATTGAGAAGTAAAACGTATATATTTATGGTGTACAACATGATGTCGCGATACATGTATACATTATGGAATGGCTAAATCAAGCTGTGTAACATGTTACCTCAAACTTTTTTTGAAGCGAGAACACTTAAAATTTTGTAACAATTTTCAAGTATACAACATATTGTTATTAACTATAATCAAGTGATGTACAGTAGATCTCCTGAACTTATATTCACTAAATGCAATTTCGTGTTCTTTTACAAACATATCCCCATTTCCACATCCCACAGCCTCTGATAACCAGAATTTTACTCTCCACCCCACGCAGTTGACTTCTTGCACTCCATAAGTGAGATCAGGTAGCATTTGGCATGTCTTTCTGTGCCTGGCTTGTTTCACTTAACACAGTGGTCCCCCATGTAGCTGGGACCACAGGTGTGTGCCACTACACCCAGGTTTATCCATGTTGTGAGAAATGACAGGATTTCCTTTTTTATTTTTTTTAAGTTGAATGGTATTCTCTTGTGTATATTTTCCACATTTGCTTTATCCATTCATCCATTGATGGACAATTAAATTGATTCTGTATCTTGGCTATTGAGTAACGCTGCAGTGAACGTGGGATTGCAGATGTCTCTTCCACATACTGATTTCATTTCCTTTGAACATATATGAAATAGTGGGATTGGTGGCTCATATGGTAGTTACATTTTTTAAATGTTTTGAGGACCCTCCACACTGTTTTCCATAATGGCTATAATTACATTGCCACCAGCAGTGTACAGAGCTTTTCTTTCCTTTTCTCTGCATCCTCTCCAACACTTCTCTTTTGTCTTTTTGATAATAGTCATTCTAACAAGTATGATTACAGTAGCTTTGTAGTAGGTTTTCTGTGCTGTGCTTTTAAATTTCATGTATGTAAAAAAAAAAATTGAGTATTTTGAATGTTTTTCTTTTCTTACCTTATCCTAGAACTTGAGGCTGGGCACGGTGGCTCATCCCTGTAATTTCAGCACTTTGGGAGGCCAAGTTGGGCAGATCACTTGAGGTCAGGAGTTCGAGACCAGCCTGGCCAACATGGTGAAACCCCGTTTTTACTAAAAATACAAAAATTAGCCAGATGCCGTAGCGCACGCCTGTAGTCCCAGCCAATCAGTAGGCTGAGGCACGAGAATTGCTTGAACCCAGGAGGCCGAGGCTGCCGTGAGCCAAGATCGTGCCACTGCCCTCTAACCTGGGCAACACAAAAAAAAGAACTTGGAAATGCCCCCATATATACTAGTTGTGGTGAAGCATTATTTCGAGTTAAGTCGTGTAAGAATGACTGTATGACCAAAGGCAAATATATGTGGAAGAAACTCACCAGGAATTCTTCTGTGGGTTTTTATTCAATACATGTCAGTAGAGGAGTTATACCCCCTTTTTAACAAGTTTGTGTTAACCTACAGTCTAATCGAGGCATCTTATCCCAGTGAATGCCACCACCATTCCCCCTGTTCCCAAACTGGTAACATGGAAATCATCTTAAGACATCTTCCTCTCCCTATCACTTCTTCATCAAGTCCTGTCATTTTTACCTTGTAAACATCTCTCAAATGTGTCTACTTCACTTCTCACCACTCCCTAATCTAAGCTACCATCAGCACCTTTTGTATGCATAACTGCTGTTGTCTCCTAACTCTTCTTCCTGCAGCGACTCTGGCCCTCCTTGTATTTACTCTACTGCAGGCAGAATTCTTCTTTTTATTCAAAGTTGAATTTTAATCCAGACAACCCACCTACCTACCCCCACTTGCACCCCTAGCTTAAAACACTTGAGTGGCTTTTTATTGTCCTTAATGATGGAAATATTTTATGTGACCAAATATATTTGACATATGAGGTCAGATATATTAGGGCCACTATCTAAAGCATAGTTCCAAGCATTAAAATAGTTACTGTCTCAGAATAAAACAGTGGCTGGCGCATCACCTAAAAAACACTCAATAGAGGTTACCTATTCTTGTTGCCACTTAGCCTCATATGTACCATGTTTTACTCAATACCTTCATTGTCCTTTAAGTATTTGGAATGAGAATTACAGTGCTTCATCCAGCATAAGACTTTTGTTCATGCTGTTTCTTTGGCCTGAAGTATCTATCCCTTCCCATTGCCTAATTAATTCCTATTTGTCTTTCAGATCTTAGTTCATCACTTCCTGAGGGAAACATTCCCTAATTTCTGTCACAGAGTAAGACCCGCTGTCATACATCTCACCTGACCACATACCTCTACTTAGCATTTAACACGTGTAATTTTGTATGTATTGGTTTAATGTCAGAACCACTAGATTGTAAACTCCATGAGGACAGGAATTTTGTTTCTGTCATTGTCATTGTTCAATTTTGTATTCTTTATGCCTCATACAGTGCCTGGCACATAGTAGGTGCTCAGTAACTTTATTGAAAGAATAAAATGGATGAGGTGTCAAGGATGTTTTTCAGATATCAAATTCTTCCTTTCAGTTTGATTGAAGGGAGATGGAACACAGAAAACTAGTTGCTGCTAATTATTAAAAGGGGGGCCAACTTCTTGAATCCAAAGGAAAAAAAAGATGGGAGGGTGGAGTGGGAATATTTGCCATACTGTGGGCTTCTGGATTTTGAATATGTCAACTTATAGTTGATTTATCACAAAACAAAATTAGCCTATCACTTCATGGTACTGCAATGTCAGAATGTCATCTGGCTTTGTAACATATGATGTTGTGGCTGTTGAGATCTGCCAATATTCTCAGCTAAACAGATGGAAATAAGTCCAAAAGAGTAGTGGGTGAAGCAGTTTCTCCTTGAGAAATTGACTAATACTCAGAATTAATTTCAGTTGTGCCTAATTCCTTGAGGTGTAAACAATCTCCTTTTAGTCTGTACTTTGAAGTGCTATAGAAAGTAAATTTTGAGCTATGTTTCCATTTTCATTTTAGAATATATAAAATACCAAAAGGTAGAGATACACAGTATATAGAAACAATAAAGCAGTAGTGTTTTTAAAATGCAAATTTCATTAAATTATAATACTTGATTTTTTGGGGGGGAGGGGGAGACAGGATCTTGCCCTGTCACCCAGGCTGGAGTGTAGTGGCACAGTTATAACTCACTGTAGCTTCCAGCTTCTAGCTCAAGCAATCCGCCCCTGTCAGCCTCCCATGTAGCTGGGACTACAGGTGTGTGCCACCACACCAAGCTAATTTTTTTTTTTTTTTTTTT
>NW_012104343.1:414405-415853 GCF_000951045.1 Mandrillus leucophaeus
TAGGGATATGATGAAAGTCCATCCTTCACAATATTTAAAATCACTCCAAGGCCGGGCTCGGTGGCTCACGCCTGTAATCCCAGCACTTTAGGAGGCTTAGGCGGGCGGATCACCTGAGGTCAGGAGTTTGAGACCTACCTGGTCAACATGGTGAAACCCTGTCTCTACTAAAAATACAAAAATTAGCTGAATGTGGTGGTGAAGGACCTGTAATCCCAGCTACTCAGGAGGCTGAGGCAGGAGAATTAGTTGAACCTGGGAGGTGGAGGTTGCAGTGAGCCAAGATCACGCCGTTGCACTCCAGCCTGGGTGACAGCAGGATTCCATCTCAAAAAACAGAAACACTCCAACTAAAATAGATACACAGTATAACCAGAGCAGGGGATTTTGAAAATTATATTGAACAAGTCAAGTATAAGGAAATATGTTGAACAAAATTCCAATAATTAAGCACTTGTGAAAGATCTATAATAATTCACTTGGCATGTGTGTCATTTGAATTAAAACCTAAAGCATGTTGGTTGTGGTGGCTCACACCCAATATTCCAGCACTTTGGGAGGCTGAGACAGGAGAATTGCTTGAGCCCAGGAGTTTGCACCCAGCCTGGGCAACATAGACCTTGTCTTTACCAAAAATTTTAAAAATTAGCTGGGCATGGTGGCACAGGCCTGCAGTCCTAGCTACTCAGGAGGCTGAGGCAGAAGGATCGCTTGAGCCCAGGTGTTCAAGGCTGCACTGAGCTATGATTGTACCACTGCACATCAGCCTAGGCAACAGTAAGACCCTGTCTCTGGAAAACAACAACAACAACAACAACAACAAAACCCTAAAGCAAATAAATTGGCACATACAGAAATTCTTCAATTTAATGTAAAATAAATGGCACAAGCAATCCAATTTTTCATTAAGTGATATACCCACAAGGGTATGTCTATTGGAATCTTATGGTTCCAATTTGACATGAAAAGTGAGTCTGGACTCTCACTGCTATCATTATACCAATAATGTTGGGGCAATTTAGTGTTTATTTGAATTCAGTATAGTTGCTTTATAATTTATTATCATAATTGGCATAGCTATGATAGCCATATTTGTTGCTTTTTTCCACTAGTTTATTTTTACTCCATTTCTTGCAGTTGAACAACAGATTTTTCAATCAAAACTTTGGAACTGTGAAGATGGAAGAGTTTTGAAGAGGGATATAGAAGGAGTAAATTAAACAACTTTTTAATATTCTATTTCTATAAATTTCCAGAATTTAAAAATTCCTGATTATAATATCTAAAAACATGCTAAGGCTAAGTATATCTTTATTTTAAATGTTAAGTTTTTCCTAGCACAGATATTTGAGAATTATTATATTCATATATGTAATCCTTTTCTATAAATCTTATTGGGGGACCAGTTAGTATTTGCAATTTTTATGTGTATCAATAATTCTACGCCC
>NW_012104343.1:418568-420101 GCF_000951045.1 Mandrillus leucophaeus
TTTTTTTCCTCTGTATTTTTAGGAGAGACAGGGTTTCACCATGTTGGCCAGGCTGGTTTTGAACTCCTGACCTCAGGTGATCTGCCTGCCTCAACCTCCCAAAGTACTAGGATTACAGGCATGAGCCACCACTCCCAACCACTTAATACATTTTTAATTTTTGGGTTCTTAAGGTGGCCTTTTTTGAGGTGTAAAAAATGAAAGTAGCATGAAACAATGTAAGCATGATGATTTTTTTATAAACCATTAGATATTAGATAATTGTAAGATTTAAAGACATTCATGTGAGTGTTAAAATACTGAAATTTAGCATACATGTTGTCAACAGTATTGATACGACCTTAGCAGGTTTGAGAATTTGAAACCTTTTAGGGAAGCATATTAAAAAATACAAACTCAATGTTTTTCCTGCTCTATATATAGTATTATAAATTATGTGCAATAAATTTTTGGTCCCAGAAAAAACACATCACTTAATAAAGAGTAATCTGGATTTTTTTTAAATTCCGAAATCATTTAGATGGAAAGGTAATATTATATAACTTATAAGTTAGTTTTTATTTTCAACATGCTGTCATTAACAAAAAAAATTATTTACAAACTATACTATTTGAATGGTAAGTGAAATTTCTTGTGTTATTTAAAAATTTATTGGTTAATTTATTGACCCAGTTGACTGACTTGCATTTCTCATATTCTTAATTCTTCATTGTGTTTAGGAATACTTGAGCATTATGAAAGATAGGAAAGTATATAGCGAAGTGATTAACCGTTCTTGCAACCATTCAGCAGAAGCATTTTGATTTATGTGACAAGAACTCAAATACTAACTAAAAATGTTATCAAGAATGATAATTTTTTTGAAGAAAAATAGACACGTGAATAAATGTTTAAGAAAAAGATGGCCAGGCACGGTGGTTCACACCTGTAATCCCAGTATTTTGGGCGGCTGAGGCGGGTGGATCACTTGAGGTCAGGAGTTTGTGACCATTCTGGCCAACATGGTGAAACCCCACCTGTACTAAAAATACAAAAATTAGCCAGTCATGGTGGTGCGCACCTGTAGCCCCAGCTACTTGGGAGGTTGAGGCAGGAGAATTGCTTGAACCCGGGAGGCAGAGGCTGCAGTGAGCCAAGGTCACACCACTGCACTCCAGTCTGGGCGACCGAGCAAGACTCCACCTTAAAAAAAAAAGAAAGAAAGAAAAGGAAAAAAAATCAGAAGTATCTAGGCCAGCATGGTGGCTCACACCTGTAATCCCAGCGCTTTGGGAGGTCGAATGGGTGGACCATTTGAGGTGAGGAGTTCGAGACCAGTCTGGCCAACACGGTGAAACCCTGTCTCTATTAAAAATACAAAAAAATGAGCTGGGCGTGGTGGCACGCACCTGTAATCCCAGCTACTTGGGAGGCTGAGGCATGAGAATCGCTTGAACCTGGGAGGCAGAAGTTGCAGTGAACCTAGAAGTGCAGTGTCACTGCACTCTAGCCTAGGTGACTGAGACCTTGTCTCAAAAAAAAAAAAAAAAAAAA
>NW_012104343.1:421681-434537 GCF_000951045.1 Mandrillus leucophaeus
TTTTGTGCCTTCAGGAACAATTGAGTTTCTTGTTAGTACTCTTTACTGAGTATCCTTCAATTTTGATTTTCTGGGGTAGTTCCATAAATATGTGCAGAGGCTATTATAGTGCCACCAATTTTGGAGATTGAAGCATGAATAATATATACACGGGTGATTTTATACTTACAATCATCCCTTCATGTCTATGGGAGATTTGTTCTGGGGTCCCCTTGGATACCAAAATCCAAGCATCTTCAAGTCAGGGAGTTGGTTCTTTGGATCACCAGATTTCATATCCTCGTTTGATTGTGGATATGGAACTCATGGATATGCAGGACTGACTGTATTAATTGAAAAAAAAAATTGCGTATGAGTGGACTTGTGCAGTTCAAGACAATGTTGTGCAAGGGTGAACTGTACTCTTCCTCCCTGCTTGAACAATTATTGCAGTACATGTCATGAAGTCAAATGAAATTATGGCATCTTAAGGGTTAGAAGGAAACAGAAGTTCTGTAGCTCAGCCTCACACCAAAGCAAATCCAGAATGTTCACAACAGGGAGTCACCAAATTACAGCTGAAGTTCTTAACAAGAAAACATACTACCCCGTAAACCTTTCTGTTTTAAGTAGTTCTAGTTTGACCTTTTTTCTCCTATTAGTGAATTAATGTAGCTCCCTATTACCACACATTGGTCCTAGGTTTTTGATTCACATTACAAAAGAGCTGTTATATCTCATGCCATATCTTTTTTCTAGACTTTACATCCATAATTCTTTATTCCTCAAAAGACATGGCTTCCAAAGCCTTCACCATTATTTGCCATTTAGATGTGCCCCAATTTGCAAAAGTTCCTCTTAAAATGTGGTCACTTGCATAAGTTAGCATGCTTCTGTCTACAAGTAAAGGGAAAGCCAACTAAGTGTTACCCTATTCACATAGGGAAACATCTGGCGATGGGGTGGTTCTAGATGCTTACTGATGATGATGGACCCTAGCTCTTTCTGTCTTCCATCTCTGCTATCCTCAATGCAGGGGATTTTTATCCTCATGTTCATGGTTGCACGCAGCTTCGAGCAAAACCTCTTTAAACACAGGCACATCCAAAGGCCAGAAAAAACTCATTTTCCTTACACTTTTCCTTTTAAGTAAATCTCCTTTCTAGTAATGGCTCAGTTGACTTCCCTTTACATGTCACTGTACCTAAATGCATCACATTCCCTCCTGAACCATCTGGTTAAGATAAATCACCCTGGGCCAGGTGCGGTGGCTCACACCTGTAATCCCAACAATTTGGGAGGCCAAGGCAGGTGGATCACCTGAAGTCAGGAGTTCGAGATCAGCCTGACCAACATGGAGAAACCCCGTTTCTACTAAAAATACAAAATTAGCTGGTTGTGGTGGCGCTTGCTTGTAATCATAGCTACTTGGGAGGCTGAGGTAAAAGAATTGCTTGAACCTGGGAGGCGGATTTTGCAGTGAGCCTAGGTCGCCCCATTGTTCTCCAGCCTGGGCAACAAGAGCGAAACTCCATCTCAAAAAAAAAAAAAAAAAAGGTAAATCACCCTAAGGACTGGAGTACTGATTCTTCCTGAGTACGTGGCCACAGAGGAGAGAACCCAGTTAAAACTAGGGATCTGCCTACCAGAGGGTAGGGAAGGGGATAGATTTGAGCAGGGAATTCAGTCTGCCAATTACCAAAACTGAAAACAGGTCCTGCATAATAACATTTTGGCCAACAACAGACTCATTATAGAAAGGTGGTCCCATAAGATTATAATGGAACTGAAAAATTCCTATCACATAGTGACATCCTAGCTATCTTAACATCATAGCACAACACATTACTCATGTGTTTATGTTGATGCTGGTGTTAACCTATTGTGCTGCCAGTGGTATAAAATTATAGCATGTCCTGCTTAGATTTCTTCCAAGCATACTTTCCTTTCTTTCCTGTTCTAAAGCCTTTTTAAATAAAATTCCATTTCTGCTCTGGAGGAAAAATAGTATAGCACAATTATGTACATAGTACTTGATAAACAACTACGTTACTGGCTTATGTATTTATTATGCTACTGTTATTTTAAGAGTGTACTACTTATTAAACTTTTTTTTTTTTTTTTTTTTTTTTTTTTGAGACAGTGGCTCACCCTGTTTGCCCCAGACCAGAGTGCAGTTGCCATGATCATGGCTCACTGTGACCTTGACTTCCTGGGCTCAAGTGATCCTCCCATGTCAGCCTCCCAAGTAGCTGGGACTACAGGTATGTGCCACTACGCCCAGCTAATTTTTGTATTTTTTGAAGAGACAGGTTTTCACCATGTTGCCCAGGCAGGTCTTGAACTCCTGGGCTCAAGCAATCTACCTGCCTCAGCCTCCCAAAGTGCCGGGATTACAGATGTGAGCTACTGTGCCTGGCCTAAACAAAAAATTCAACTGTAAGCAGCCTCAGGCAGGTCCTTCAGGAGGTATTCCTCAAGAAGGCATTGTTGTCACTGGAGCTGACAGCTCCATGATACCTTCCAGCAGGACAAGATGTGGAAGTGGAAGACAGTGATGTTGATGATCCTGACTTTGTGTATGCCAAGGCTAATACATGTGTCAGTGTCTTTGTTTCAAAAGTTTACAATTTAAACAATTTTTAAAAATAGAAAAAAAGTCTAGAAAAAGGACCTAAGGAAAGAAAATATCCTTGTATATTTGTATAATATGTGTGTTCTAAACCAAGTGCTATTACAAGAGTCAAAAAGGTATAAAGAGTTAAGTTTATAAAGTAAAAAGTTACAGTAAGCTAAGTAAAGAAGTTATAGTAAGCTGAGGTTAATTTATTATTGAAGAAAGAAATATTTTTTACAAATTTAGTGTAGCCTAAGTGTATGTTTATGAAGTCTACAGTGGTATGCAGTAATGTCCGAGGCCTTCACATTCACCCACCACTCACTGACTCACCCAGAGCAACTTCCAGTTCTGCAAGCTCCGTCCATGGTAAGTGCCCTATACAGGATACTAATTTTTTTAATCTTGTAGACTATATTTTGACTATACTTATTCCATGTTTAGATACACAAATACTTACCATTGTCTTGCAATGACTACAGTATTCACCAGAGTAACATGCTGCACAGGTTTGTAGCCTAGGAGCAACAGGACTATACCATATAGCCCAGGTGTGTAGTAGGCTACACCATCTAGGTTTGTGTAAATACACTCTATGATGTTCACACAATGACAAAATCACCTAAAGACACATTTCTCAGAATGTATCCCCATTGTTAAGTGACACACGACTATACTTCTACTATGCAGTCTAACTGATAAGGAATATAATGGGGCTGTGGCATTCATTTAATGAACATGTTAAAAAACTGTTATGTGGCAGGCACTGGGCCTGGTATTGGAAAACCAGCTACCTATCCCTGCTTACATGGATTCATCTAGTGGAGCAGATGGACAAATAAAAAAGTAATTTCAATATGATATGTTAAATGCCATTATAAAGTAAGTAAGTACATGTAACCCAGTTTTGGGGAATCAAAGAAGGCTTTTCAGAGGAAATGATATCTAAGCTAAAGTCTGACAGATAAGTGTAAATTAACCACTGGTTAGAAGGTGCTAGAGAGAGAACAGTTTGGAGACAAGAGTATATATTGAAGAATGGTTCATACAGGAGAACTGCAACTACTGGTCTAGATATTGTTTCTTTTAGGGTAGTCTAAGAGTGTGTTTTCTTGTTTTTTAAGCACTTTTTCCTTACTTATATAATTTGTGCTGATTTGTAACCATCAAGATTTTTTCATTCAAGCACATTTCTTGCTGAGTCAGTTCTCTCCTATCCTGTATATTTGAAGGTAATTTTTTTTCCACCTTAATATAATTCTTTCTGTTTACTTCATTGTGTTTAGGTTCAATATATATTGGACCAGGAGTCAGCAAATTTTTTTTCTATATAAAGGACAAAGTTAAGTATTTTGTAAATCATATGGTCTCTGTTGCAGTTCCTTACCTCTGCTGTCATAGAATGAAGTCAGCCACAGACAATATGTAAATGAATGGGCATGGCTATATTCTATAAACTTTATTTACAAAAATAGGCAGTGGGCCATTGTCAGCCAACTCTGATCTAAACCTAGACTGCCAGTATTATTCCAGTCCCGGGGTAACTTACCCCCAGCACAAGGAAAGTGGACTTCCATCTCTTCTCAGCCCATCTTCTGTGTAGAGAGCCTGACCCAGGAAAGAAGTGATCTGTGGATCTGTAATTAAATGATTTTATTAACTGTATTGACTTAACCGGAGTTAGCAGGCAAAGCTACACCCTACATACCTAAGCCCACAGGTTGGTTCTTCCTTTATTATTATTTTATTTCAATAGGTTTTTGGGGAACAGGTAGTATTTGGTTACATGGATAAGTTCTTTCATGGATTTCTGAGATTTTGCGCACCCATTGCCTGAGCAGTGTATACTGTACCTAATGTGTCATCTTTTATCCTTCACCCCGCTACCACCCATTCCTCCCAAGTTCCCAAAGTCCATTCTTTCATGTGTGTATGTGTGAGACAGAGTTTCGCTCTTGTTGCCCAGGCTGGAGTGCAATGGCACAATCTCAGCTCACTACAACTTCCACTTCCCAGATTTAAGCGATTCTCCTGCCTCAGCCTCCCGAGTAGCTTGGGTTACAATGCCTGGTTAATTTTGTATTTTTAGTAGAGATGGGCTTTCTCCATGTCGGTCAGGCTGGTCTCAAACTCCCAACATCAGGTGATCTGCCCGCCTTGGCCTCCCAAAGTACTGGGATTACAGGCGTGAGCCACCATGCCTGGCTGCAAGTATCTTTTTCACGTAATGACATCTTTTCCTCTGGGTAGATAGATACCCAGTAGTGGGATCACTGGATCAAACAGTAGATCTACTTTTAGTTCTTTTAGAAATCACACTGTTTTCCATAGTGGTTGTACTAGTTTACATTCCCACCAGCAGTGTAAAAGTGTCCCTTCTCACCACATCCACACCAACATCTATTATTTTTTTATTTTTTGATTATGGCCATTCTTATGGGAGTAAGGTGGTATCATATTGTGGTTTTGATTTGCATTTCCCTGATCATTAATGATGTTGAGCATTTCCTCATATGTTTTTTGCCTTGTGCATCTTGTTGCATTTGCTTTTGGGTTCTTGGTCATGAAGTCTTTGCCTAAGCCAATGTCTAGAAGGGTTTTTCCAATGTTACCATCTAGAATTTGTATGGTTTCAGGTCTTAGATTTAAGTCTTTGATCCATCTTGAGTTGATTTTTGTATAAGGTCAGAGAGATGAGGATCAGTTTTATTCTTCTACATGTGGCTTGCCAATTATCCCAGCACCATTTGTTGAATAGGGTGTCCTTTCTCCACTTTATGTTTTTGTTTGCCTTGTCGGAGATCAATTGGCTGTATCTATTTGGCTTTATTTTTGGGCTCTTTCTTCTGTTCTATCGATCTGTGTGCCTCTTTTTATACCAGTACCATACTCTGTTGGTAACTATAGCCTTGTAGTATAGTTTGAAGTTGGGTAATGTGATGCCTCTATATTTGTTCTTTTTGCTTAGTTTTGCTTTGGCTATGTGGGCTCTTTTTCCATGTATTTGGTCCCCTATATTTCGCTCAGCTCTCTAAATTCGTCGCAGCTCCAGGTAAGGTCAAATCCTCCTGTGATCTGGACCTTCAGGTTCCCCAGTGAGGATGTGTGTTTCAGGGGTGATGGTCCCCCTCTCACACTATGAGCGCTCACAGTTTTTCAGCTGTCTCACGGAGCCTGCAGTGGCAAGCCACTTCCTTCAAAGAGTCTGTGGATTCTCTCTGCTTTCCCGGCATGTTTCTGCATTAGCAAAAGGCCGTGATGTGGGTCTCCATACACTGCTCTGTCTGTTCAAGAGGGAGCTGCTAGTTTGTCCTGCCTCCTAGCCACCATTTTATCAACAATCATTATCCTTTATATATAATCACCCATTTCTTAGTTACCTCTCTTAATTCCCCCTAGCTTCCCAAGCGGACCTTCTTGGATAGCCATACAGTTTCTTTGATTATCATATCATTATATAACAGAGAGTGGTTGGCACCCTTGACAATATTATTTTGTCCTTTTCCAGCCCTTCTTGGTGATAGCTCTAATACTACTAAGTGTTCTTCTAGGGTATGCATATGATGTCTCTATGATCAAATCTCTGTGAAAGCTAGATATTCCTTTCCACTTATAGATCACAGAAGCATCTGTTGTTAAATTGACCTTCTAATTTTTGCCCTCTGTATTTTCTATTTTTATAAAACATTTAAATAATAATTCTTTTTTGAGATGGAGTCTCGCTCTGTCACCCAGGCTGGAGTGCAGTGGTGCAATCTCGGCTCACTGCAAGCTCCGCCCCCGGGGTTCACACCATTCTCCTCCCTCAGCCTCCCAAGTAGCTGGGACTCCAGCTGCCCGCCACCATGCCCGGCTAATTTTTTGTATTTTTTAGTAGAGACAGGAGTTTCACTGTGTTAGCCAGGATGGTCTCGATCTCCTGACCTTGTGATTCGCCTGCCTCAGCCTCCCCAAGTGTTGGGATTACAGGCGTGAGCCACTGCGCCCGGCCTAAATAATTTTTAAATAAATGATTTAGTTGCTTATTTTAGAGACAGGTCTTGTGTCTCCAGGCTGGAGTGCCGTGGTGCAATAATGGCTCACTGCAGCCTCGAATGCCTGGGCCCAGTCACTCCTTCTGCTTCAGCCTCTGGTGGGGTGTAGCTGAGACTACAAGCCTGCACCACCTCGCCCAGCTCTCTGTACTAGTTTTCTATTGCTGCCATAATAAATTACCACTTCATTATTTCATAGTTCGAGTTGGAGGTCCTGGTATAGCAAGGCCCAGCTGGGTCTACTTCTTAGTCACACAAGGCTGAAATCAAGGTGTCAGCAGGGCTGCACTCCTTTCTGGAGGCCCTAGGGTGGCTCTGCTTCCAAACTCATTCGGATTTCAGACCCAGATTAGTTTCTTGCAGTTGTAGACCAGAGGTTCCATGTTCTTGCTAGCCATGGTTCTCAGCTGGAAGGGAGTCATTCTCAGCTCCAGAGGCTATCACATTCCTTAGCTCTGAACTCCCGTCCTCCATTTTCAGAGTCAAAAATAATGAGTCTAGTCCTTTTCACCTTTCAAATTCTTCTGACCTCCCCGTTCTATCTCATCTCTTCTGCTGCCACCTGGAGAATGTCCTCTGCTTTTAAGGGCTCCTATGATTAGCCCTTGGGTAATTAGCCCTTGGGATCACTTGGATGATCCAAGATAATCTCCCTCTCATAAAGTCTGCAGCCTTAATTGTGTGTTGCAAAATTTCCCTTTTGCCATGTAGCAGAACATGCAAGGGTTTTGGGGAGGAAGATAAACGTCTTTGGGACCATTATTTTGCCTAATACAACCTCCTTGTACTTTTGGTTCTATTTTGGGTTCAGGGTGTTTTTTAGTGCAATCACTTTGATTGTCTACTTAGTTCTAAAATAGCTTTTAAATATTTTTTATCAGTATTTTTTTGGTTAATGTTGCTCATCATTCTTTTATTTGCTAATTATACAAATTGCTTGGCCTTTATATTTATGTAATCACAAAATACTTTTTCTCCTTAATAATATATCGTGAACGTTTCCCGTTGTTCTTATGAGTTCTTTATAAATATAATTTTAATTATGGCATAATATTTCATTGAATAGATACACTAACATTTATTATCAGTTGCTCTATTATTCATCATTTGGGTTTTTCCCAATGTTTCTCTATTGGAAATAACTCTGTAGTGAACATCTTTGTGCCAAAAGATTGTCTACATGTTGGATTATTTTTGTAGGATAGATTCCCAAAACTAGATTAACTGCATTCCCAAAAGTAGATACCAAGGACATTAATTTCCTAAGGTAAAAATTGCTTTTCTCAGTGTTGACAAAATTTATATTCTCAGAAGCACACTTACCAGTGGTGAATATCATAATTAATACAAAGCAAACAAATACTTTTTTATGGTAAAATTGATAAATAACTCTATATCTTGCTTTCTTAATTTACTTATCATAATTACCAGGGAGGATAAAGATTATATTTAATTGAGTGTGCTATAGTTTATATATTATTTGTCTTTGGTCTTTGCCAACTTATGTATTGGGACCTTGGTATGATGCCTCTCAATTGTATGGGGTTGTGAAAGGAAAATAAAAACTCAGGACCTCAATTCACTATACTAAAAAGAAAAAATAAGCTGAAAACTGAGTCGTGCAAGAAGCTGCCTTTCCTTCCGTTCCTAAGCAGACAGCTACAGATAAAAAGTTAAATTATCTCCACAGGTAGCTACTCTGTGTTCACCTTATCTTATGTAAAATCCTGATTTACTGAGCCTGAGATGAATACATAATTGACTATTTCCCTACCTGCCCCTTTTCTCTTGCTACATGTGGATTCAGTAGTGTAACCATACCCTCCCTCCTTCCCCTCCAGCCTGCTTTTCCCCTTTAAATATTGAAGCCCTCAAAATCATCTTTTGAGACATACATAGACCTGTCTCCTGAGTGCACGTCCTTAACCTTGGCAAAATAAACTTCTAAATTGATTGAAACCTGTCTCGGATACTTTTTGGTTTATAAGCTCTTTATATATACAGTATTATAGCTACTAACTATATCACATTTACTAAAAATATGACCCAATAGACTTCACTTCATACACATTTAACACTTCTAAATTTCACTGAAGAAAAAGAGCCCAAGAGAAATCTGTATAATAATTTTAGACTTAAGCATTTTTGTTATTTTTTAACTTTCTCATCTCCTTTTACTATTATTCCATTATATTTTTAAAGTAAAATTGTTTTCTTTTCTTTTCTTTCTTTCTTTCTTTTTTTTGAGACAGAGTCTTTCTCTGTTGCCCAGACTGGAGTGCAGTGGTGCAATCTCGGCTCACTGCAACCTCTGTCTCCCAAGTTCAAGCAATTATCTTGCCTCAGACTTCTGAGTAGCTGGGATTACAGGTGTGTACCACCACGCCCGGCTAATTTCTGTATTTTTAGTAGAGATGGGGGTTCACCATGTTAGCCAGGCTAGTCTTGAACTCCTGACCTCACATGATCTGCCCGCCTTGGCCTCCCAAAGTGCTGGTATTACAGGCATGAGTCACCACACTCGGCCAGTAAAATTGTTTTGTAATATTATTTTTTAAATCTTGTAGAAAACTTGAAAATTACTGTGCTAGTTGTTGTTTTCAAATATTCTTTCTCCCCTTCTTCCATAATAGAATCTCCCATGATTATCTGATTGCCCAGGGGAAAAATATGTTTATTTTTATACATACACACATATATAGGTATGTGTGTGTGTGTGTGTATATATACAAACATCACATATATAGGTATGTGTGTGTATATATACACACATATATACATCACATATATAGGTATGTGTATATATATTACATATATGTATATATAAATACAATTTATATATAACACATATATGTGTGTATAAATAAACTTGTTTTTTAAAAAAATATATATATAAAATGCAATTCCAAGACTCTTTTGCAGCTAAGGGTGGCCAAATGACCAAGCAGAAGAGGTATGTGCTACTTCTAGGGAGTTTCCTTAAAGGGAGGGACCCATCTTTACTTATTATTTCTTTCCTCCTACCAGCTAGAGCAAAAATACGGTTTCTCCTGAGTAACAAAAGGAAAATCAGGAGAGTATGGTGCCTTTAAAACCAAGCAAATAAATTATTTAAAGAAGGAAGGAATGATTGGCTATGTCAAATGATATTAAAAGATCAAAAAGATGAATGAGAATTGACAATTAGATTTAACAATGTGGACATGGTTGATGACCTTGAAAGCAGCAGTTTCAATGGAGTATTGGGGCAAGACTTGTTTGCAGTGGGGCTCAAGAGAGAAAACAAGGGGAGAAATGGGAGAGAATGAGTTCTACATTAAAAGATAAGCTAACCGTCTATTTACAATCCAAACTAAAACACATTTGAAAAGGCCACCATTAATAATTGAATCATGATTTAATTAATTAATAATGAAGCATAAACTGGAACTGTCATACCAAATGAGTTAATGTCATTTTGGGAAAGAAAGGAAAGAGATATGGTTGTGACTGAAAGTGGGATGAAAAGAATGTTGGTTTGTTATTTTATTTTACTTTTTGTTATTGAGGAAGAAATAGTAGCTAATGAGAATGATCTAATAGAGAGTGATAATTTTATGATGGAGGGGAAAAGAGACATTTTTGGAGCAATGTCCTTGAGTAGGCAAGAGGGGATAGTATATAGTCCAAAAGTGGAAGGGCTGGTTGGCAGAGAGCATGGGAACAAATGCAGATAGGTAGGCTTATGTGGTCATGGGAGCCTGTGTAAATATTTTTACAAAGTTTTGTGTTTTCTCGTTGAAATAGGTAGTGACGTCATTAGCTAGGATTGAAGATTAAGAAAGAGGTATTGGAGGTTTTCAGAGAGAGAAGATATCAAATAGTTTTGGCCAGGTGTGGTGGCTCATGCCCATAATCTGAGCACTTTGGGCAGCCGAGGTGGTGAATCAGTTGAGCCTAGGAGTTTGAGACCAGCCTGGGCAACATGGTGAAACCCTGTCTTTACTAAAAATACAAAAAATTTAGCCACATGTGGTGGTATGTGCCTGTAATCCTAGCTACTCGGGAGGCTGAGGGAAGACAATTGCTTAAACCCAGGAGACAGAGGTTGCAGTGATCTGAGATTGCACCATTGCATTCCAGCCAGGGTGACAGGGCAAGACTGTGTCTCAAAAAAAAAAAAAAAAAAAGGAAAAAAAAATCATGTGTTGTAAGTGACACCAATCAACATAGTTTTGTATTTTATTCCACACAGGTTTCACTGTGCAAGTATAGTCATGGAGAGGTCTGAAAATTGAATTTAATGAGGTGTTTTTTTTTTTTAATGATACTTTAAGTTCTAGGGTACATGTGCACAACGTGCAGGTTTGTTACATATGTATACATGTGCCATGTTGGTGTGCTGCACCCATTAACTCATAATTTACATTGAGTATATCTCCTAATGCTATCCCTCCCCTGTCCTCCCACCCCATGACAGGCCCTCGTGTGTGACGTTCCCTATCCTGTGTCCAAGTGTTCTGATTGTTCAATTCCTACCTATGAGTGAGAACATGTGGTGTTTGGTTTTCTGTCCTTGTGATAGGATGGTTTCCAGCTTCATCCATGTCCCTACAAAGGACATGAACTCATTCTTTTTAATGGCTGCATAGTATTCCATGATGCATATGTGCCATATTTTCTTAATCCAGTCTATCATTGATGGACATCTGGGTTGGTTCCAAGTCTTTGCTATTGTGAATAGTGCCACTATAAACATATGTGTGCATGTGTCTTTATAGCAGCATGATTTATAATCCTTTGGGTATATACCCAGTATTGGGATCGCTGGGTCAAATGGTATTTCTAGTTCTAGATCCTTGAGGAATCGCCACACTGTCTTCCACAATGGTTGAACTAGTTTACAGTCCCACCAACAGTGTAAAAGTGTTCCTATTTCTCCACATCCTCTCCAGCACCTGTTGTTTCCTGACTTTTTAATGATCGCCATTCTAACTGGTGTGAAATGTTATCTCATTGTGGTTTTGGTTTGCATTTCTCTGATGGTGAGTGATGAGCATTTTTTTATGTGTCTGTTGGCTGCATAAGTGTCTTCTTTTGAGAAGTGTCTGTTCATATCCTTTGCCCACTTTTTAATGGGGTTGTTTGATTTTTTCTTGTAAATTTGTTTAAGTTCTTTGTAGATTCTGGATATTAGCCGTTTGTCAAATGGGTAGATTGTAAAAATTTTCTCCAATTCTGTAGGTTGCCTGTTCACTCTGATGGTAGTCTCTTTTGCTGTACAGAAGCTCTTCAGTATAATTAGATCTCATTTGTCAATTTTGGCTTTTGTTACCATTGCTTTTTGTCTTTTAGTCATGAAATCCTTGCCCATGCCTATGTCCTGAATGGTATTGCCTAACTTTTCTTCTAGGGTTTTTGTAGTTTTAGGTCTAACATTTAAGTCTTTAATCCATCTTGAATTAAGTTTTATGTAAGGGGTAAGGAAGGGATCCAGTTTCAGCTTTCTACCTATGGCTAGCCAATTTTCCCAGCACCATTTATTAAATAGGGAATCCTTTTCCCATTTCTTGTTTTTGTCAGGTTTGTCAAAGATCAGATGGTTGTAGATGTGTGGTATTATTTCTGAGGGCTTTGTTCTGTTTCATTGGTCTATATCTCTGTTTTGGTATCAGTACCATGCTGTTTTGGTTACTGTAGCCTTGTAGTATAGTTTGAAGTCAGGTAGGATGATGCCTCCAGCTTTGTTCTTTTGGCTTAGTATTGTCTTGGCAATGCGGGCTCTTTTTCAGCTCCATATGAACTTTAAAGTAGTTTTTTCCAATTCTGTGAAGAAAGTTGTTAGTAACTTGATGGGGATGGCATTGAATCTATAAATTATCTTGTGCAGTATGGCCATACTTTTTTTTTCACGATATTGATTTTTCCTATCCGTGACCATGGAATGTTCTTCCATTTGTTTGTGTCCTCTTTTATTTTGTTGAGCAGTGGTTTATAGTTCTCCTTGAAGAGGTCCTTCACATCTATTATAAGTTGGATTCCTAGGTATTTTATTCTCTTTGAAGCAATCGTGAATGGGAGTTCACTCGTGATTTGGCTCTCTCTTTGTCTGTTAATGGTATATAGGAATGCTTATGATTTTTGCACATTGATGATTTTGTATCCTGAGACTTTGCTGAAGTTGCTTATCAGCTTAAGGAGATTTTGGGCTGAGACAATGGGGTTTTCTAAATATACAATCATGTCA
>NW_012104343.1:437677-473640 GCF_000951045.1 Mandrillus leucophaeus
ACACCAATCAGACATAGATTTGGTCTTTTCACATAATCCCATATTTCTTGGAGGCTTTGTTCATTTCTTTTTACTCTTTCTTCTCTGAACTTCTCTTCTCACTTCATTTCATTCATTTGATCTTCAGTCACTGATACCCTTTCTTCCACTTGATTGAATCAGCCACTGAAGCTTGTGTATGCATCACGTAGTTCTCATGCTGTGGTTTTCAGCTCCATCCGGTCATTTAAGGTCTTCTCTATGCTGTTTATTCTAGTTAGCCATTTGTCTAATCTTTTTCCAAGGTTTTTAGCTTCTTTGTGATGGGTTCAAACATCCTCCTTTAGCTCAGAGAAGTTTATTACTACCGATAGTCTGAAGCCTTCTTATCTCAACTTGTCAAAGTCATTCTCCATCCCGCTTTGTTCCATTGGTGGTGAGGAGCTGCATTCCTTTGGAGGAGAAGAGGCACTCTGGTTTTTAGAATTTTCAGCTTTTCTGCTCTGGTTTCTCCCCATCTTTGTGGTTTTATCTACCTTTGATCTTTGATGATGGTGATGTACAGAAGGGGTTTTGGTGTGGTGTCCTTTCTGTTCATTAGTTTTCCTTCTAACAGTCAGGACCCTCAGTTGCAGGTCTGTTGGAGTTTGCTGGACGACCACTCCAGACCCTGTTTGCCTGGGTATCACCAGCGGAGATTGTAGAACAGCAAATATTGCAGAACAGTACATGTTAGTGCCTGATCCTTCCTCTGGAAGCTTCATCTCAGAGGGGCACCTGGCTGTATAAGGTGTCAGTCAGCCCCTACTGGGAGGTGTCTCCCAGTTAGGCTACTCGGAGGTCAGAGACCCACTTGAGGAGGCAGTCTGTCCATTCTCAGATCTCAAACTCCATTCTGGGAGAACCACTATGCTCTTCAAATCTGTCAGACAGGAACGTTTAAATGTACAGAAGTTTCTGCTGCCTTTTGTTCTGCTATGCCCTGCCCCCAGAGGTGGAGTCTACAGAGGCAGGCAGGCCTCCTTGAGCTGCGGTGGCCTCCACCCAATTCGAGCTTCCGGCTGCTTTGTTTACCTACTCAAGCCTCAACAATGGCGGACGCCCCTCCCCTAGCCTCACTGCTGCCTTGCAGTTCAATCTCAGACTGCTGTGCTAGCAATGAGTGAGTCTCCATGGGCATGGGACCCTCTGAGCGAGGCACGAGATATAATCTCCTGGTGTGCTATTTGCTAAGGCCATTGGAAAAGCACAGTATTAGGGTGGGAGTGTCCCGATTTTCCAGGTACCGCCTGTCACAGCTTCCCTTGGCTAGGAAAGGGAATTCCCCAACCCCTTGCCCTTCCCAGATGAGGCGATGCCCCACCCTGCTTCAGCTGACACTCTGTGGGCTGCACCCGCTGTCTGACAAGCCCCAGTGAGATGAACCCGTTACCTCAGTTGGAAATGCAGAAATCACCCGTCTTCTGCGTCACTCATGCTGGGAGCTGTAGACTGGAGCTGTTCCTATTTGGCCATCTTGGAATGAGGTTTTATTTTTTATCCAAGATAAAGGCGAGATAATTCAGGATATTTGCAAGGAAATGGATTTTATCATTTGGTCATATAATACATTTATCATAATTTTATAATTTGACTATGTGTAATTTAACCTGATGTGTTAGTTTCCTAGGGCTTCTGTAACAAAGTACCATAAACTGGGTAGCTTAAAACAAGAGAAATGGCTTGCCTCAGTATTCTGGATGCTAGAAGTCTGAAATCAAGATGTTGGCTGGGCTATACTCTCTCTGAAGTTTCTAGCAGAAGATCTTTCCTTAACACCTTCAGGTTCTGGTAGCCCCAGGCCTTCCATAGTTTGTGGTAACCCAATTCTGATCTCTACCTCTATCTTCACATGGCTGTCTCTCTCTCTCTCTCTCTCTGTATATGTGTGTGTGTGTGTGTGTGTGCACTCGTGCAGGTGTGTCTGTCTGTCTGTCTATCTGGATCCAGATTTCCCTTTCATAGGGACATGAGTCGTACTGGATTAGGGTCCAACCTAATGACCTCATCTTAACTTAGACTAACTCAAATTAGAGTTATTGGTGCCCTTCTCCCATCTCCTTTCCCTGGCTGCAACCTGTTAATCTTTTGGTCCTTACCTTTTTAGTAAGTGGTACTACCATCCACACAGCCAAAAGCTTGGCTCCTTTTGATTCTACCATTTCCCTCAACTCATCCTCACACATCTGCAATCCTTCATCTTGTCATATTGCATATCTCTACATGTATTTCCATTTGATCAATATCTCTTCATTTTCACACTCCTGCCCAGTATGAACAACATAATTTCTCACCTTCAGTAGCTTCCTAACTTCACCCTTGCCTTGCTCCCATCTGTCTTTTTAAAGAGAAACCAAATTTCTACCCACACTGGAAGATGGAGGTCCTCTTTCCTTGCTTAACGCAGCCATGACTTATGGTCCCAAGAAGCATCTGAAGTGGGTAGCAGCTCCAAAGCATTGGATGCTGGATAAATTGAACAGTGTGTTTGCTCCTCGTCCATCCACTGTTCTCACAAGTTGAGAGAGTGTCTTTCCCTCATCATTTTCCTAAGACTTAAGTATGCCCTGACAGGAGATGAAGTAAAGAGGATTTGCATTCAGCAGTTCATTAAGATCAATGGAAAGGTCCGAACTGATATAACCTACCCTGCTGGATTCATGGATGTTATCAGCATTGACAAGACGGGAGAGAATTTCCATCTGATCTATGACACCAAGGGTCGCTTTGCCGTACATCATATTACACCTAAGAGGCCAAGTACAAGTTGTGAAAAGTGAGAAAAATCTTTGTGGGCACAAAAGGATCCCTCATCTTGTGACTCATGATGCTCACACCATCCACTACCCTGATCCCCTCATCAAGGTGAATGATATCATTCAGATTGATTTGGAGACTGGCAAGATTACTGACTTCATCAAGTTTGACGCTGGTAACCTGTGTGTGGTGACTGGAAGTGCTAACCTGGGAAGAATTGGTGTGATCACCACAGAGAGAAGCCCCCTGGATCTTTTGACGTGGTTCACATGAAAGATGCCAATGGCAGCAGGTTTGCCGCTTATCTTTCCGACATTTTTGTTATTGGCAAGGGCAACAAACCATGAATTTCTCTTTCCCAAGGAAAGGGTATCCGCCTCACCATTGCTGAAGAGAGAGAAAAAGACTGGCGGCCAAACAGAGCAGTGGGTGAAATGGTCCCTGGGTGACATGTTAGATCTTTACATGTAATTTAAAATAATGTGGCATGATTAAAAAAAAAAAAAAAAAACCAGTATGATCTTCCTAAAATAGAATGAGATATGTGACTACTATACTTAAAACACTAGCAATGTTCAGTATGCTTAAAATAAAATTCCAAATCCCTAACATGGCACACAGGCTGAGTGTGATCTGACACCTTCCTAATCTGTGTTATGCTTATTTCCGCTCCAGCCTTAAGGAAATGCTCACATCATTCCTTCTGTCTTGCATGCTCTTCTCTCAACTCTTTACCTGTCTAAATACTTTTTAGTTTTCAGATCCTAGCTTAAATGTCATTTAAGTATTTAGTTTTTAATGTAATTTGCAGGTATACTTCTTAAAAACAATTAAAACAATCAGATTTAACTTTGTGCTATTGGATTCGTTGATCACTATCAGTTTTTCATAACATGACTTCTTTTTGAGTTGTCTTATTCTTCTCTCAGTTATCTATAATATTTTCAAGAAAAATTTTGAAGAAAGATATATGGGTGGTATATTTTCTAAGTGTGTTTATTTCTGAGGATGTGTCCTCAATAAAAAAATGATAGTTTTGCTGGATTTTTAAATTTACAAGTTACAATATGTTCTTCTTCTCATAGAAGTACTGTTGATTGCCTACCCAGCAGCCATTTCTCCTTTTTTCTTATTAAGAAAACTCTGATTTTGTTTGGGCAGTCCACCCTTCTCTACCCAGACATGTGCTTTAAATCAATGGCTTTCCCTTTAATAGTGACTGGCTTTGGAATGGGCATGTGACACAACTCTAGCCAGTGAGATCTTCTTTCTTATTCTGCTCGATATTTTCATGTCTGCCTCTAATGCCTGGAACTGTAGGACCAACTCATGAACAAGGGGATGAGTAACTCAGAATAAGCTTATCTCCTGAGCCTGGCAAAGCAGAAAAATGGAAGAAACCTAGGTCTTTGAGCCACTAAATTAACCAATCTCAGAGCCAAATTAGAAATTCTTTTGTGAAATAGTAAATCTGCCTTATTGTTTATACTAGTTATATTGGGTTTTCTATTTCTTAGGGCTAAGAATCTTTTGATGCACAACTTTTGTATGTTTTATGTTTTACATTTTTAAAATATGTTTTGTTGCTTCTTTAGTAATATACGAGACCAACATGATTCTTGCTTCCTTACATGTAGTCTGTTTTTGTTGACTAATTGCTAGCAATATTTTAAAAACCAAGTTTTCTTCAATTATTTCTATAATTCTTTCTTCTTTTGCCAATCTTTCTTCTGCTGATATTGCTTTAAATTTAAACACTACTAAATAAATTATCAGGGCTGCCTAATAATCTCTCTATATTCACTCTTGCAGTCTTCAACTGCTTCATGTTTTCTCCTCTTGCTGGAAACCTCCAACAGTCTTTCTCCCCTCATCTCATTCAAGCTGATGACTTTGCTTATTACTTCACCGCTGATACAGTTTGGAAGTGTATCCCTGTCCAAATGTCATGCTGAAATGTAATCCCCAAAATAGGAGGCAGGGCCTGGTGGGAGGTGATTAGAGTATGGAGATGGTTTTCTCATTAATGGTTTAGCACCATCCACTTGGTGCTGTCCTTGCATTAGTGTATGCGTTCTTGTGAGATCTGATTGTTTAAAAGTATGTGGCACACCACCTCACCCCTTGCTCCTGCTTTCACCATATGGTATGCCTGCTCCCTGTTCACCTTCTGTCTTGATTGTAAGCTTCCTGAAGTCTCCTTAGAAGCAGACATTACTATGCTTCCTGTACAGCCTGCAGAACCAGGAACCAATTAAACATATTTTCTTTATAAATTACCTAATCTCGGTATTTCTTTTTTTTTTCTTTGCTTTCTTGAATTTTTTTTTTTTTTTTGAGAGGGAGTCTCGCTCTGTCACCCAGGCTGGAGTGCAGTGGCGCAATCTCGGCTCACTGCAAGCTAGGCCTCCCGGGTTGACGTCATTCTCCTGCGTCAGCCTCCCGAGTAGCTGGGACTACAGGCGCCCGCCACCGCTCCCGGCTAATTTTTTATATTTTTAATAGAAACGGGGTTTCACCGTGTTTGCCAGGATGGTCTCGATCTCCTGACCTCGTGATCCGCCCACCTCGGCCTCCCAAAGTGCCGGGATTACAGGCGTGAGCCACCGCGCCCAGCCGGGTATTTCTTTATAGCAATGCAAGAATGGCCTAATGCAACTGTGAAGATGAAAGTAAACAAAAGAGAATTTCTGCATCTTCCTATTCTGTGTTGGACGTGAAGATGTGTCCGCTTAGCTCTCCCTTCAATAAAAGGCTAGTTGTCCATTTGCAAGGAGTGTGCTTAGCGGCTAGCTTCCAGCAATTAATCCCTTCAGGGTTCCCTTCTGCTTTCAAACTGATGCCATAGGCTTCTCTCGTGGTCTTCAGCCAACAACTGAGCGAGGCAATGTGCAAGGGTCTGTTCATTTCCATCCAAGGTGGGACTCCTCTAACAGGCAATCTTGACTTTGGAGCTGGGCTGGCAGAGACTGTTAGGACAGCATCATAGAAGTCTACATTGTTGTCTGATGGCTCCAGCTGACTCATGCCTTTTCCATTTACAGGAGTCACTCCCCAATAAACATTTTAGGCTCACCCCTCTGTCTTAGTGTTTGCCTTCTGGGAAACCTAACCTGCAACACCTCCTAAATCGATTGGTCTGACAGTATGGGAGCCTATATACACTGCCTTGCATGGGCAAGTTGTGTAGGCTACATCTCACACCAGATATTCCACTTGTGATGCCTCTAAACCATTCAAGAATATTTCTCCTATTGTTTCCTCTCTTCTACATCATCAATTTTTCTCTTTCTGTGGAATTATTTTTCCTAGCATACAACGTATTATAACATTTGTCATCCTAACAAAAAAAAATTTCCTTGAACTTACATTCCCCTTCAGCTTCAGCAGCATTTTCCTGCTCCTCTCTATACAAGAACTCTTCAAAGTACTGTTTGTCTCTCTTTTATCCTTTCTCATTATATCTTAAACTAACTCCAATTAGGCTGTTGTCAATTAGGGACAACATATGCTCTTGTCCAATCCCCACTTTGCTTCAGTTCTCAGTCCCCATCTTACCTGACTACTCAGCACCATTCGATGCAGTCAATCATTTCCTCCTTTTCAAACATTTACTTCATTTAGCTTTCAGGATCTACTTTATCCCACGTCTCTTTCCCCTCACCTCACTGGCTGTACTTCCTCCTCCTCTCTCTCTCTCTTTTTTTTTTTTTTTTTTTTTCAGACAGAGTACTGCTCTCTCGCCCAGGCTGAGGTGTAGTGGTACAATCTTAGCTTACTGCAACCTCTACCTCCAGGGTTCAAGCGATTCTTTTGCCTCAGCCTCCCGAGCAGTTGATACTACAGGCGCTGGCACCATGCCTGGCTAATGTTTGTATTTTTAGTAGGAAGGGGTTTCGCCATGTTGGCCAGGCTGGTCTCAAACTCCTGACCTCGGATGATCTGCCTGCCTCGGCCTCCCAAAGTGCTGCTTCCTCATTTTCTGTTAATGAATAAATTCCTGGTTGTTCCAGGACTCAGTCCTTGGACTTACCTCCTCTGTCCATATTGTCTTCCATGGTGATCTCTTCCGATGTGATGGATTTAAATACCACAGATGCATTGACTATTCCCAAATTTCCAGGCCTGACTTCTTCCCTGGACTCTAAATTCATATATTTAACCTCCACTTGGGTATTTTCTAGTTTATACTTTGTGTCACCAGTACTGCCATATACAGAGAAGGAGCTATCAATTTTGACAACTTGAGATGAGTCCATTTCATCTAGATTTTCTTTTTTTTTTTCTTTTTCTTTTTTTAAATATATTTTGAGACAGAGTCTTGCTCTGTCCAGGCTAGAGTGCAGTGGCATTATCTTGGTTCACTGTAACCTCTGCCTCCCAGGTTCAAGTGATTCTCCTGCCTCAGCCTCCCAAGTAACTGGGATTACAGGTGCCCGCCACCATGGCCAGCTAATTTTTGTATTTTCAGTAGGCATGGGGATTTCACTATGTGGGTCAGGCTGGTTTTGAACTCCCGACCTCAAGTGATCTGCCCACCTTCCCCTCCCAAAGTACTGGGATTTCAGGTGTGAGCCACCATACTTAGCCAAGATTTTCTTTTATTTTTCTTGTTTCCTTTTTTTTGAGACAGGGTCTCTCACTCTGCCACCCACGCTGGAGGGCAGTGGCGCGATCTCCCGTGTTCAACCAATTCTCCTACCTCAGCCTCCCTAGTAGCTGGGACTACAGGCACGCACCACCACGCTTGGCTAATGTTTTTGTTTTGGTTTTGTATTTTTAGTAGTGATGGGATTTAACATGTTGACCAGGGTGGTCTGGAACTCCTGGGCTCAAGTGATCTGCCTGCCTCAGCCTCCCAAAGTGCAGGGATTACAGGCATAAGCCACCACACCCAGGTCAAGATCTTCTATTTTTAAGTGTAGAATTATGCATGATATTTAAAACATAATTTTGTGTAGTTTTCTCTGTTTTTGATTTCATTTTCTATATAAGAAATAGAATTTGCCAGAGACAGGTTTGAGGTTTTTTTTTTTTTTTTTTTTTTCTAAAAGATATTTACTGGATCCTTACAATAATTCAGCATTTTGTTAGCCATTTTCAGGTATATAATTTAAGTAATTTAGTTTGATGAAGAAACAATTTTATCTTCTACTGATGACTTGAAAAGATGTTGATAAACTATATGCTTCATCTGTTCTATAATTTTGCCAGCTTTCAATATCATGCTTATTAGCATTTAGTTTCTGGAATTCATTTTTTATGTTTTGAAAATGGAAACATCTGTGCATCTTCAGTCTTCTGGCAACTCTTGTGTTCTCTATTTCTCAAAATTACTGATTATAGTTCTATGGCGTATTAGTTAGTTTTCTGTTGCTTATAACAGAATACATGAAACTGGGTAATTTATAAAGAAAAAGAATATAGTTCTTATGGTTATGGAGGCTAAGTTCAAGGTCAAGGGGATGCATCTGGTGAGAGCCTTCTTGTTGGTGGGGACTCTGCAGAGTCCTGAGATGGTGCAGGGAATCACATGGTGAGGGGCTGTGTGTGCAAGCTCAGGTCTCTCTTCTTGTTCGTATAAAGCCACCAGTTTCTCTCCCATGGTAACCCATTAATCCATTAATCCATGAATGTAATAATCCATTCATTAGGGTAGAGCCCTCATGATCCAATCACCTGTTATAGGACCCACTTCTCAATACTATCAGGTGGGGATTCCATGTGAGTTTTGGAGGGGACTTTCAAACCATGCATATAGTTACATCATAGTATTATGTTTTATACCCAAGAATGTAATTCACTGGTGGCTGAAAGACCTGAAGCAGTTTAAAGAAACTAGGTGTGTTCTTGCTATGCTTTCATTGTCTCATAATAATGTTTATATACCTCTTAAATTTGCAAATTATTCTTCTTGATGAATATAGTCAATGCAGCAGTTATTAGCAGTAATTTATTTCTTTAAACAATAGGACTTTCTTTTCTAGTTTTTTCTAGATTCAGTAAAATATCCAAAATGATTTAATTACCATTTTGTTTTAAACTGTGTGGTAAGAATACATTTTAAAGAACCAGTAATTGTCCTTGTTTGCCTATTATCATATTTAAATTTTGATAAATTGTAAGCTGCAGTGGACAGCATTGAACATATATATTTTTCTCTAAATATTACCCTCTTCCAAAGGATTAAAAATGAAAGGATTCATAAAGATAGACATATAGATGAATGGAACAGAATTGAGACTCCAGAAATAAATTCTTCGCACTTATGTGGTCAATTGATTTTTGGTAAAGGGGCCAGATAAATTAAATGGGAAAAGAATAGTCTTTTCCAGAAATAGTGTTGGAATAACTGGATATCCATATGGAAAGGAAATAAACTTTGAATCTTTCTTCACATTATACACCAAAATTAATTCAAAATGGATCGTTGTCCCCCTAAATGTAAGGGTAAAAACCTGTGTGTATTCCAGAAAATGCATAGGAGAAAAACCTTTGTGACTTTGGGATAAGTCACAAAAAACATAAGCCATACATGAAATAATTAATAAATGAACTTCAGAAAAATTAAAATCATTTGCTTGTTTAAATCACTGAGAAAATGAAAAGGCAAGCTCCAGCCGGGGAGAAAATATGGGCAAAATATTTATCTGACAAAGCACTTGTATCCAGATCTAATTAAGAACTTCTATAACTCAGCAATAATATAAAGAGCTCAATTTTTAAAAACAGGCAAAAGATTTGTATAGGCACTTAACAAAAAGACGCTCAACCTCATTGGTCATTAGGGGAATGCAAATTAAAACCACAATGAGATACTACTACACATCTTCTAGACTACCTTAAGAGGACTGAAATGCCAAGTGTCGGTGAAGCTGTGGTATAACTGGAACTCTCATACATAGCTGGTAGAAATGCAAAGTGATGTACTGGTAAACAGTTTGCCAGCGTCTTAAACACAAAAACATATATCTACCACGTGACCCAGCAATTACACACTCTCACATGCTTACTTCAGAGAAATGAAAATAAAATGTCCACCCAAAGCATTGTACACAAATGTTCTTAGCAGCATTATTTATAATAACCAAACAATAGAAACAACTCAAATAGCCATCAACTGGTGAATGTATAAACAAAATGTGGCATGTAATGTTCAGTAGAATACAGGTCAGCAAATAAAGCAGAAACTACTGATATTCAGAACAATGTGAATGAATATCAAAAACATCACAATAAGTAAAATAAATCAGACACAAAAGACATATAAAATATGAATTTGAATTCTGGAAAAGGCAAAAGTATAACAACAGAGGAGGTAAGTGCTTGCCTTGCAGCTGGGAGTGGGAGATGACTGGAAAGGGGCATAAGGGAATTTTGGGGGGTAATTAAAGTGTTCTAAAACTCGATTCTGGTGGTAGTTGCAGAACTGTGTACATTTACTAAAACTCATACAATTTATACTTAAAATGAGTAAATTTTAGGGTATATAAATTATGCTTTGATAATGGTTTTAAGGGTGTATACATTAAACCCCAAGGTGGTTTCTCTTAAAGCAAAAATGATTGCTATTCAGCAAGTAAATTGTCCCTAATGAGCATCAGTTTAAAAATGCCTAACAATCCATTTTCTAGGAAACATGATTGTCTTTGTTCAGTATAGTTATAATATTTCAAAATACATAATCATATTGTGAATGATAGCTATCCTGATGTGAGTAATAGACCAGGAATTGTGGGATTATGAATTTAACATAACAGTAAAGTTTCCAGTAAAACTCCATTCATTTTAATTGTCTCTTAACCTCACGCCTGTAAGAAATTCAGGAACATGTGAGTAATCAAAAAATATACAGCTGATTTTGAGAGCACATTGTCTATACAACAAAAGTATGACCATAACCTTCAGGTAAGTGCTGGACAAGTCACTGTGAATAATATGGTACATTATTTGCCAAAATGAACAGTTTATACAGGAGATAAAAATGTTTCAATAAAATAAATCTGTAGGAGGTATTATTTTCATCATCATTGCCACCACTATCATTATCATCATCATCATCATCCACTATTACAAAAAAGATAAATTTTTATGTCTGATTCTGGGCCAAAACTTGTAATCATGTGACTTTAGGAGCAGTTTAAAAGAATGGCACTTCTGGCTGGGTGTGGTGGCTCATGCCTGTAATCCCAGCACTTTGAGAGGCTGAGGTGGGTCAATCACTTGAGGTCAGGAGTTCGAGACCAGCCTGGCCAACATGGTGAAACCCTGTCTCCACCAAAAAATACAAAAATTAGTCAGCTGTGGTGGTGAATGCCTGTAGTTCCAGCCACTTGGGAGCCTGAGGTGGGAGCATCGTTTGAACCCAGAAGGCAGAGGTTGCAGTGAGCTGAGAATGCACCACTGCATTTGAGAGTGAGACTCTGTCTCAAAAAACAAACAAACAAACAAAAAACACACACACACAATAAAATAAAAAGAAAAAAGAAAGACATTTCTGTTGACAAGGAAATGAGCACATTGCTAACAATAATGTATTTCACAAATGGTTTTCTGGAATAATAGTCTATTGCAGTAGCAGCCATTTAAGAAGAAATGTAACAGTCATTTAAGATTTAAAATAATTGTCAGAGCTGTATATAAAAATGCCTTTTCCCCTTTTAACTAAATATAACATAGATTAATTTGTAGTTGAAACTGCCTTTGTTTTGTTTGTTTGTTTGTTTGTTTTTCACTGCAGCCTTGACCTTCCAGGCTCAGGCGATCCTCCTGATTCCTCCTGAGTAGCTGGGACCACAGATGCACACCGCCACACCCAGCTAATTTTTAAACATTTTTTGTAGAGATGGGGCCTCCGTATGTTGCTCAGGTGGTCTTGAACTCCTGGGCTCAAGCAATCCTCCTGCCTGGGCCTCCCAAACTGCTGGGATTACAGGTTTGAACTACTGCACCTGCTCCATACCTGGCCTTTGAATTACCATTTATTCTACAAAGACTGTTTTGAAAGAAGTCAACTTTGCGTCTTAGATCAAAATATAAAGTAAGCTTAAAGAAATACTGAAAATGCAATAAATCTCTTTGTTCCTATATCACGACTCCTCTGCTAGGTTTTTATCCCAAAACAGTGCTGTGAACTGAATTGTGTCTCCTTCAAAATCCATATGTTGAAGCCCTAACCCCCCAAGTAATGTATTTTAAAATGGGGCCTATATGGAAGTAATGAAGGTGAGATGAGGTCATAAGGGTCGGGCCCTAATTCAATAGGATTAGTGTCCTTATAAGAAGAGACACCAGACAGCTTGCTGTCTTACTCTCTTTCCCCACATGCATCCAGGAAAGGCAATGCGAGGACATAGCAAGAAGGCAGCCGTCTGCAAGCCAGGAATAGAGACCTCACCAGAAACTCAATTTGTTGGCACCTGAATCTTGGACTTCCAGCCTCCGGAACAGTGAGATAATACGTTTCTGTTGTTTAAACCACGCAGTTTATGGTATTTTGTTTTTGCAGTCTGAGCTAATACAATTAGTGAATATAGCTTAATTTACTAAACTATAAATTTAATCCTTTAGAATATTGCCCTGGTTATATTTTGGTTTAATTAGTATTAGTTTTCTTCCTGTAAACTACTACCTAGTTCAAAACTATGCTAGTTAATAGTTCAACTTTTCTGGTCTCAATGAGAGTATGCAGTGAAAGCAGGCGATTCTTACCACTAATATTTACTCTAAAACCATTAATGTCTACTCTAAATTAGTACCTATGAGTTTAATTGATAGCACAGTGGTATTCCAAAAACATTATCTGAAGAATAAATAATTTCCATAACATAAATCCTAGTTTTGAAATAATCTTAAGGGATTAATATGAATCTTAGGGCATAAATTCAGGTATGAAAAACACATAACTATTTTTTGTCTTTTTATCACTCAGCTTAATTTCAATTTTGAGATTTTTTTTCTTCTGTCAGGAAGGTAGAAATCTATCCCACTCTATTAAGAACTTTACAACCCTCTCTACACTTCACAGACATGCACCTTGCTCTCCATTTGTGGCTACGTACCGGGAGATTTACACAGAAGGACCATCTGAACCCTGATATTTCCTGTTCCCAGCGGCATCTGTGAAATATGTGTCACCCCTTCTGGTCCTTAAGCCTTGATTGTCTGTGTGTGGTGATGTTCCCATTTGAATGCCCCTTCTTTGTGCAGTGCTCATGAAAAAGAGAGTCATTCTGTTGCATTCACTTCACTTGATAGGTGAGGAGGGGCAGGTAATATTATGAGTAGGCTAAGACTCTCTTTGCCTAGCCTTACACAAATGATAACAATGATTTCTTCTGAATGGTCTTGCTTTTTAAAATACGGATCCTGCCTCATCAATTTAATGCTCAACATCAGCATTTAAAAAAATAGTATAGAATAGAAATATCAGAGTGCTTTGCCTATAGAAAGAGCAAATATTGTTTTCTGGCTTCTTGAAATTTTGTTTGTTATATACACGGAGACACATACACAGGGACTGGGGGTCTAGTAGATTGCAATGTAAAATGTACTTCTTAACTGTGGGTCATAGTCATAAAAGTTAGAAAGCTATTACTCTATATGTTGTAGATTGCCAGCTCCCAAAAAAGGGCCACCCAAATAAGTGTTGATCAAGCAAAACTGAATTTATTGAATGATGAACTTTCTGTAAAGTTGGAGAAAGGTTGCAGTGAACTTGTCCCTCAGGCTGGAGTGCTGTGACGTGATTATAGCTCACTCCACCTCAAACTTCTGGGCTCAAGCGATTCTCCTGAGCTGCTGGAATTATAGACTATTATTTAACTCATTATTAATGAGGGAGCAAGGCAGATGTCGAATGGCTCAAAGGAGAATTTAAAGAATGGACACAACATATCAGAAATACTGAAATGAATGTGTAAGTGGAGGCAAAATGGGCTTTTTCTATAATGAAGAAGGAAAGTCAATTGAACCTTCATACATACACATTTGTACACATTTTGGATTTCTGAGTCAAACAATCAAACTTAAAAAGTTTGACTCTAGGCCAGGAGTGGTGGCTCACACCTGTAATCCCAGCACTTTGGGAGGCCAAGGTGGGCAGATGATCACTTGAGGCTGGGAGTTTGAGACCAGCCTGACCAACATGGCAAAACTCCATCTCTACTAAAAATTTAAAAAAAAACCAAAAAACAAAAAAATTAGCCAGGCTTGGTGCTATACACCTGTAATCCCAGCTACTGAGGAGGCTAAGGCACAAGAATTGCTTGAATCCAGGAGGCAGAGGTTGCAGTGAGCCAAGATTGCACCACTGTACTCCAGCCTGGGTAACAGAGCAAGCCACTGTCTCAAAACAAAAACAAAAACAAAGTTTGACTCTAGTTGAGAATAAAACCTTGAATACACCAACTCTGTTACTGGAACGTTTGAAATACTCAGAATTCCCAAAAAGAAAATTTGTATGAGCCTAGTGAACAGTATGATCACATAGATATTTCTCCTTGATTACTGCTGGATCTCAAAAGCAGCAAAAGAAGTAACTCAAGCTTTTGGAATTACTTTATGACAAGATTGTTGTTGTGTATTCCTTTGGAAAGTACAAATTTCTTGTTCAGTTTAGTTTACCTTCAACACTAAATTTCCTATGATTCAGGAGTAGAGATGTGAAAAACATTAGAAACAATGGATACTTCGAAAATTACATATTTGTTTAGATTTTTTTTTTGAGACAGAGACTCGCTTTGTCACCTAGGCTGGAGTGCAGTGGAGTGATCTCAGCTCACTGCAACCTCTGCCTCCTGGGTTCAAGCATTTCTTATGCCTCAGCCCCCTGAGTAGCTGGGACTACAAGTGCGTGCCAGTATACCTTGCTAATTTTTGTATTTTTAATAGAGATGGGTTTTGAATGGGTGGTTGCAAACTGCTGGTCTCAAGTGATCCACTCACTTTAGCCTCCCAAAGTGCTAACATTACAGGTATGAGCCACCACGCCCGGCCTTTTTTAGGTTTAACTAGCATTTATTAAATATCAACTACAAGGCTGGGTGTGGTGGCCCATGCCTGTAATCCCAGCACTTTGGGAGGCCAAGGCAGGCTGATCATGAGGTCAGGAATTCGAGGAGACCAGCCTGGCAAACATAGTGAAACCCTGTCTCTACAAAAAAAAAAAAAAAAAAAAAAATTAGCCGGGTGTGGTGGTGGGTGCCTGTAATCCCAACTGCTTGGTAGGCTGAGGCAGCAGAATTGCCTGAACCCTTGAGGCAGAGGTTGCATTGAGCAGAGTTCGCGCTGTTGCACTACAGCCCCGGCGATAGCGCGAGACTCTGTCTCAATAACAACAACAACAAGCATCAACTAAAGTCAAGTGCCTTCATTTCTTCAGTATCATTTAAACTGATCCTTAAATGAAACTGCTTTTGCAACAATTATTAAAAGTAAGAGAAATCTGACCTAACTATATTGCTTCTAACCTCACAGGCTAACTGCCTTTATTAACTTTAAAACAAAGATAGTAACAGTCCCTTCCTGAAACTAGCCCCCTCCTTGCATGTAGTCCAAAACTACCTCTATAAGACTAATGAAAGGCCACAAAGTGAGGATTATGGGACGGGCCTGAATTCTGCTAAGATGTAGGTTTAGTTAAACGATAACTAGCCATTGTTCCCTAGCTTGCTTTTCTATAATCACTTACTACTCAACAAATTTGTAACTTCCCCAATTGCTGCTATAGATAACAACACTATTTTCAAAACCGAAAAATGGTTTTTAAGATATTTTTCAGACTTTTGCATTCTGGCAACCAAGTAACTCCACCCGACCTGTGACTTATACCAAGGAATGAACTCAACCAGTCCTGTTACCTGCACCCAGAAACTGACCCAAAGACTGTTTTAAACACTCATAATTTCATTCCTAACCAATCAGCAGACCTGTTGTCTAGCCCCCTGCCTGCCAAATGATTCTTAAAAATCCCAGCCTTTGAGCTTTCAGGGAAGTGGATTTGATAAAGGTCTTTTGCTTGGCTGGCCCTGCAATTATTAAACTCTTTCTTTGCTGTAAAACCTACTGTTCTCAGTGCATTGGCTTTTCTAGGCAGCAGACAAGAAGAACCCATTGTACTGTTACAAAACTATCAATCCATCCTTGTGTTATGGGCTAAATTGTATCCCTCCACAATTCATGTGGTGAAGTATCATCACCCAATACTTCAGAATGTAACTGTATTTGCAGAGAGGGTATTTAAAGAGGTAATTAAGTTAAAATGAGGTCATTGAGGTGGGTCCTAATGCAATCCGACTGGTGTCCTTATAAAAAGAGGAAATTAAGACAAAGACACACATAGAGGGACAATTATCTCTAAGCTAAGGAGAGCGGCCTCAGAAGAAACTAACCCTGCTAGCCCCTTGATCTTAGACTTCTAGCCTCCAAAACTGTGAGGAAATAAATTTCTATTGTTTAAGACACCTGGCGTGTGGTACTTTGTTGTGGCAGTCCTATCAAGCAATACACCTGCAGAAGTGTGTATTACATTCCTCCCTTGGGCACTTACCTACAGCTCTTCAAGTTTCAAGTTCCCCAGGACTGAAACCCAGATTTTCTGAGATTTAAATCTAGGTCCTTTCTGGGGGTGGGGGCGGGGGCGGGGAGACAGGATCTTGCTCTGTCACCTAGTCTAGAATGCGGTGGTGAGGCCATAGCTCATTTTAACCTCAAACTCCTGGAAACAACCGACCCTCCCACCTCTACCTCCCAAGTATCTAGGACTATAGACATGTGCCACAAGCCTGGCTGATTTTTTAAAATTTATTTTTTGTAGAGATGGGGCCTCTCTATATTGTCCAGGCTGGTTTTGAACTCCTGGCATCAAGTGATCCTCCTGTTTTGGCCTCTCAAAGTACTGGAATTATAGGCATGAGCCACCATGCCTGGCCCAAACCCAGGTTTTATGACCACAATTCTAGTGTTTTTTCTATTATAAAATCATAGTTTGCAATATAATGACAGGAGTGCCATGGATAGCATTTAGGTACCAGTGTAGAAGAAGACACATACATTTAGTCAGATGTTAGCTACAGAGCCCTTAAAAATCTCATAATTCCTCCCCTTCTGTTCTTGGCTGCGAATCAAGTCCAGCTTGGTCCCCATATTGGCAGGCTTGGGCCTCAGCTGGGTAACAGGAAGAATCCAGCCCATGAATATGGTAGGTGGGAGGACTTTGGATTGTGTCAAACAAGTAATTAGTTGCACATGTTTCTTTGTTAGTATAAAAAATTAAAAAAGCATATGTATGTTGGATAATTATAGTTAGAATTAACTATTCATTTTTTCATATTTAGCTTTGCTTTGTTTTCAGGCAAATTGTTTTATGAACATATTCCCATTCCTATTCATTGATCCATAAAGTATATGTAGACATTTTAAAAGTATGAACCACAGTCTACTTATTTTGGGTTTCTTCAAATGAAGAATGAAAAAATTCTTTGAAGTGGGCAAACATCAGTTAAAATAGAAATCAGACACCTGATACAAGTGAAAAGGCAACTTTATTTCTTAAAAAAGCATTTTATAATACTTTATATAACTTTAAAATTAAGAATATTCTGTAACAGTAATAAACTTAAATTCAAAACAAGGTAGAAGCAGAGATTAAGAAGGAGATGGTAAATGGGGGATTTGGATCTGAGAGGATAATTCTCAATTGCCCTCTGAAGAGAAAGTGGAGTGTTTCCCAGTCTGCACAGAACACTCTTTCTCTACCTCCTACCTCCCTTTGCCACTTATCTCTTAGTTCCCTGTTTAAATATCTCTTCTGGAGACAGGACTTCCATGTATCCCAGACTTGTTCAATGTCCCTGTCATTCTTCCCCATAGTTCTTATGGCATCTTTGTAATGTCACATTTGTTCTTCTTTGTTCCTTGTCTCTTTTCCTGAAGGCGATGTGAGCTCCACGACAGCTGTGATACTTGCCTTGTTCACTGCTGAATCACCAGCATCTAGTAAACTTCTTGGTACAGAGTAGGCACTTAATAAATGTCAAACAAATAAACAAATTAAAAAATATGTACCTCCTTTGTAGGCGTAAGGCCAAGTAGCTTGCCTTTTTCCTTTTTTTTTTTTCCCAAAGCCAAGGCCTTACTCTGTTGCCCAAGCTGTAGTGCTGTAGTGTGATTACAGTTCATTGCAGCCTCACACTTCTGGCCTCAAGTGATCCTCTCACTTCAGCCTCCCAAAGCAATAGGATTATATGGAATTTGTTTCTTAAAGTACTTGTTGAAAGAGAAACTAAGCCTTTTTCTGATTCCTGGCATTTTTACCACTTTTGATTGATGGTCCATGAGAGCAGAGACTGTTTTTACTCTTCATTCTATGATCTGGAGCCTTATGTGGCATACAGCAAGTTCAATGATACATATACACAAATACCTCTTATAACAAAGACACATCAAATTAAATATGTAAAATAAAGAGTAAAGATCAGGATGTAAACAGATTACAGATACACCAAACCTTAATTTCAGTATTTCTTGGGCAGTTAAAGTGAAGAGAAAAATAGTCAATTAGTAAGATATTATCATCATAAAATAAAAAGTTATTAGGAGAGTTTTGCTACCTTCGAGGTACCTCCTAATACATTTTCTTTATAAATGTGGAGTTAATGTAGAATTCATTAAATGAGTAGTAGACAAAGTTTCCAGGAACATTCCTACATCCCATATGATAACATGTTGAATGGCCACTGATGAAAGCAAAGGACTTGGCATTACAATGCAAATTCAGTGAAAGCTGTTCCGCAAGGGGCAGAATGGGTCAAATATGTGACCTATTTGTTGCCCAAGGTTAGAATCCATAAAGTAAAGTTTCTAAAGTACACGGGGGTCAGATGCTTTTTAAAAATGCATATGGTCGGGCTTGGTGGCTCATGCCTGTAATCCCAGCACTTTAAGAGGCCGAGGCGGGCAGATCAGCCCGAGATCAGGGGTTTGAGACTAACCTGGCCAACATGGTGAAACCCCATCTCTACTAAAAATACAAAAATCAGCCGAGTGTGGTGATGCATGCCTATAATCCTAGCTACTCGGGAGGCCGAGACAGGAGAATCGCTTGAACATGGGAGGCAGAGGTTGCAGTGAGCCAAGATCGTACCACTGCACTCCAACCTGGGTGACAGAGTAAGACACTGTCTAAAAAAGCATATGAGCTTGTGGGGATTAAATGAAATGATCCATGTGAAATATCTGGAACAAACAAAGCTTTCAGATAAGCTGTGGCTGTTATTCCCTGTGGACTGATCACATAAAGAGGGTTTGTTGTTGTTGTTGTTATTGCTTTTATTATTATTATTATTATACTTTAAGTTCTAGGGTACATGTGCACAACGTGCAGGTTTGTTATATAGGTATACATGTGCCATGTTGATTTGCTCCACCCATTAACTCATCATTTACATTAGATATTTCTCCTAATGCTATCCCTCCCCTACACCCCAACCCCACCAACAGGCCCTGGTGTGTGGTGTTCCCTGCCCTGTGTCCATGTGTTCTCATTGTTCAACTCCTGCCTGTGAGTGAGAACATGAAGTGTTTGGTTTTCTGTCCTTGTGATAGTTTGCTCAGAATGATGGTTTCCAGCTTCATCCATGTCCCTGCAAAGGACATGAACTCATTCTTTTTAATGGCTGCATAGTATTCCATGATGTATATGTGCCATATTTTCTTAATCCAGTCTATCATTGATGGACATTTGGGTTGGTTCCAAGTCTTTGCTATTGTGAATAGTGCCACAATAAACATACAAGTGTATGCATCTTTATAGTACCATGATTTATAATCCTTTGCATATATATTCAGTAATGGGATCACTGGGTCAAACGGTATTTCTAGTTCTAGATCCTTGAGGAATCGTCACGCTGTCTTCCACAATGGTTGAACTAGTTTACAGTCCCACCAACAGTGTAAAAGCATTCCTATTTCTCCACATCCTCTCCAGCATCTGTTGTTTCCTGAATATTTATTGATCGCCATTCTAACTGGTGTGAGATGGCATCTCATTGTGGTTTTGATTTGCATTTTGCTGATGACCAGTGATGATGAGCATTTTTTCATGTGGCTGTTGGCTGCATAGATGTCTTCTTGTGAGAAGTGTCTGTTCATATCCTTTGCCCACTTTTTGATGGGGTTGTTTGTTTTTTTTCTTGTAAATTTGTTTAAGTTCTTTGCAGATTCTGGAGATTAGCCCTTTGTCAGATGGGTAGATTGCAAAGACTTTCTCCCATTCTGTAGGTTGCCTGTTCACTCTGATGGTAGTTTCTTTTGCTGTGTAGAAGCTCTTTAGTTCAATTAGACCCCATTTGTCTATTTTGGTTTCTATTGCCATTGCTTTTGGTGTTTTAGTCATGAAGTCTTTGCCCATGCCTATGTCCTTAATGGTATTGCCTAGGTTTTCTTCTAGGGTTTTTATGTTGTTAGGCCTTACGTTTAAGTCTTTAATCCTTCTTGAGTTAATTTTTGTATACGGTGTAAGGAAGGGATCCAGTTTCAACTTTCTACATGTTTTTGTTGGGTTTGTCAAAGATCAATGGTTGTATATGTGTGGTGTTATTTCTGAGGCTTCTGTTCTGTTCCATTGGTCTATATAACTGTTTTGGTACCAGTCCCATGCTGTTTTGGTTACTGTAGCCTTGTAGTATAGTTTGAAGTCAGGTAGCGTGAGGCCTCCAGCTTTGTTCTTTTTGCTTAGGATTGTCTTGGCAATGTGGACTCTTTTTTGGTTCCATATGAACTTTAAAGTAGTTTTTTCCAATTCTGTGAAGAAGGTCAGTGGTAGCTTGATGGGGATAGCATTTAATCTATAAATTACCTTGGGCAGTATGGCCACTTTCATGATATTAATTCTTCCTATCCATGAGCATGGAATGTTCTTCCATTTGTTTGTGTTCTCTTTTATTTTGTTGAGCACTGGTTTGTAGTTCTCTTTGAAGGGTCCTTCACATCCCTTGCAAGCTGTAGTTCTAGATATTTTACTCTCTTTGTAGCAATTGTGAATGGGAGTTCACTCATGATTTGGCTCTCTGTTTGTCTATTATTGGTGTATAGGAATGCCTGTGATTTTTGCACATTGATTTTGTATCCTGAGACTTTGCTGAAGTTGCTTATCAGCTTAAGGAGATTTTGGGCTGATATAATGGGGTTTTCTAAATATACAGTCATGTCATCTGCAAACAGGGACAATTTGACTTCCTCTTTTCCTAATTGAATATCCTTTATTTCTTTCTCTTGCCTGATTGCCCTAGCCAGAACTTCCAACACTATGTTAAATAGGAGTGGTGAGAGAGAGCATCCTTGTCTTGTGCTGGTTTTCAAAAGGAATGCTTCCAGTTTTTGCCCATTCAGCATGATATTGGCTGTGGGTTTGTCATAAATAGCTCTTGCTATTTTGAGATACATTCCATCAATACCTAGTTTATTGAGAGTTTTTAGCATGAAGGGCTGTTGAATATTGTTGAAGACCTTTTCTGCATCTATTGAGATAATCATGTGGTTTTTGTCATTGGTTATGTTTATGTGTATGAGGATCATCCTGATACCAAAGCCTGGTAGAGACACAATTTAAAAAAAAAGAGAATCTTAGGCCAATATCCCTCATGAATTTCGATGCAAAAATCCTCAATAAAATACTGGCAAACCAAATCCAGCAGCACATCAAAAGGTTATCCACCACAATCAAGTCAGCTTCACCCCTGGGATGCAAGGCTGGTTCAACATATGCAAATCAATAGGTGTTATTGTTGTTATTGTCGTTGTTGTTTTACCAAAACTCTCCACATCATTGTACCTTAGTTTCCCAACTGTATCTAAGGAACAAAAACCCAAATTAGGAACAACTCTACAATCTACTTTTTCCGCTTCTTCATTTGGGTACTGGTAAAAGAATGGCTGATAGTACAAGTTTGTATTTTCCAAAACTATCTGGGATCTTAACATCCTTTGACCATTAACTTGCTTGCTCATGATTTACCTCTTCACTGAATATCAAAAGTCCTTTCCCCAAGCTCTCTATCTAACCCTTACCTTTTTCTGTTCAAACAGAAAATTTGCCTATATGTCATGGAGAAAATTTAATCCATGTTAAATGGAAGTAAATACTGTGGCTATTCGTTTGCCTTTGTTACATAACACAATACTCCAAAACTTAGTGACTCAAAACAACAGTCATTCATTAGCTTGTGAGTTGGTGGATCATCATTGAGCTAGGATCAGCTGAGTAGATCTGCTGATCTTACCTGGGTTCATTTAAGCAGCTATAGTCAGTTGGTGGCTCAACTGGGCCTAGATAGTCTGGCACAGACTCATTCATTGGATGGTTGACTGGCTGTTGGCTGGGGTGCTCTGGTTCTCTCCCATATGGTTTCTCCAACAGACTAGTTCAAGTATCAGGCTTCACAGCAATGAGAGTAGGCAAGTTCTGAAATGCCAGTACTTTAAAAAAATCTGTTTTATCAGTTTTCTAATACCCCATTTGTTGAAGAAAACCATATGGCCAAGCCTAGTTTCAAAGTGTAGAGAAATGGGAGATGTGGCAAATTCACACAAAGGTGTGTGCCTATAGGGGTGGGAAGAATTCATCATCATATTGCAATCTTCCACACTCTTGCAACTGAAAAAATAAACTGCTTGCATGTATATTAATATAAATAGGATATATACACAAATTTATATCACATACAAAAGTGTTTTCTAAAATTCAGTGAAGAGCTGGCACAAAATTAAGAAATACGGAAAGTTTTAAAATGGAATGAAATGTGGAACATAGGCGTGCCAAAGCAAGCCTTCACTCTGCAAATCCTGGATACCTTGAAATTTCACTGCCTGTTCTGTTCGGTAGATAAAGCTTGCTACTTATTTACGATGCAAGATGTAATTGAAAACACCTGCATAATACTTGGACCCCAATGTGTTATATTCATAGTTAATTGTGAATTTAAAAAACAAAACAAAACAAACAAACTCTGCATTGCAGAAAGGCCAATAAGAAAATTCATCTTTGCCCTGGTTCCCTGGTTCCTGTTTGGAGAAATGCATTTTTTTTTTTTTAGATGAAATTTCACTCTTGTTGCCTAGGCTTGGAGTGCAATGGTGTGATCTCAGCTCATTGCAACTTCCACCTCCCAGTTTCAAGTGATTCTCCTGCCTCAGCCTCTGGAGTAACTGGGTTTACAGGCATGCGCCACCATGCCTGGCTAATTTTTGTATTTTTAGTAGAGATGGAGTTTCACTATGTTGGTCAGGCTGGTCTCGAACTCCTGACCTCATGTGATCTACCCAACTCAGTCTCCCAAAGTGCTAGGATTACAGGCATGAGCCACTGCACCCAGCCGGGGAATGCTGTTTTGAAACCAAAATCTGGGAGTTAGATGTGTGCCAATAAAAACGTAGAGGAAGTGAATAACATCTAGAGATATACAACTTCTTCAAACTGAAGTTATGACATGTAAAGGAGTTAGAAGCCATTGCTTCCATCCTTAAACACAAAAAGCTGAAGAAACTGAAAAATCAGTGATTATTCTTAGACCTACCAGAGAATTGAGGTTGCAGGCCAAGCTGCCACTTCTTAATCTAGAAAGACAGGTAAATACAGAGAAACAGAGCCAAGATCAATTCACTTGGAGCAGAAGTTGCTGGAGCCATAAACTGGTAGGAACACTAAGTGGTAATTTTGATAAATTGCTGGAGGCTGAGTGTGAGAATGAGAAACTCTTAGGGGCAGCTGTCTTAAAAGTCTACTATACTTTTGTGGATTTTAACTCTAGAAACCTCACACCAAGTTTTCATGGTTAAAAATGAGAAAAAATTCATATCTCTGGTGGTGGGGGAGGGAAAAGTAACCATTTTGAAATAAGTTCAGAACATTCTCTATAATAAAAGCTTACTTTTTGAGAGAAAAGAATTTACCAGAGCATTTCCCACTTAGGGGGAAAGCCATTTTCTAAACTCCAGATACTTTGAGCTTTTCTGTCTCACATAAGAGAAGAGGAAGAAGCTAAGAAACACTTGTGAAGGTCATAGCCCACTAAAAGACTAATTACAATACTATGGAATGATCACCTTCCCCTACTACTTACAATATACCAACAAGGCTGCAGTATAATATCAGTGGGTTATAACTGAGAGAGCTTTAATGCACCTACTATGTGTAAGACCTTAAAGATCTTAGGGAAACCCTAAATAATGGAAGAAAAAAATGATGACACACAGGAATAGGAGGCCTGTGGCACCTATAGCTCCAGTAAACATTAAACACAGCACAATTCCTCGTCAGATTAGCATGAAACCTCACCTCAGCCTATATACCTCAGTTTCTACTCCCTAACAATGATGTATGACCCTTGGCAATGACAACAACAACAAAATATAGGGCAAGGTAATAGGCAAGAAGAAATAGTATGAAGAGGTTAAACAGTCTAACCATATTCGGATATGACACAGATTTTAGAATGATCAGAAAAGGAATTAAAAATAATTGCACTTAATATATAAAGGGCTCTAATACAAGAAGCGGACAGCTTGCAAAAACAGATGGGTAGTGGTAGCAAAGAGATACAAAGTCTAGGAAAGATTTTTAAAAAAGAAAGATGCTAGAAATCAAAAACACTGCAACAGAAATGAAGAATGCCTTTAATGGGCTTATCAGTAGTCTCAACACAGCTGAGAAAAGAATCAGTGAACTTGAAATACCACAATAGAAATTTCCCAAACAAAAATGCAGAAAGAAAAAAAAGATAATAAAAAAGAATAGAACATCCAAGATCGGTGGGACAAGTTTTAAATGTGTAACGTGCATGAATTTGGATCACCAAAATGATAATAGAGAACAGGCAGTGATGTCAGCAAGATGAAGGACTAAGAAGCTCCAAGCCCTTGTTCCCTTATGGAAACAATAAATAAACAACTAGAAACTCGATAAAATAACTCTATGGGTAACCTGGAAATCTGGCAAAGATCTGCAGCAACCAAGTGAATGCCTAATCAAGAAAAAGTCACATTTAAAAAGATAGAAAATGTCATGTCGTGGCTTTTCACTTGCCTTTGCCTTACCCTATTCGTGGCTTGACATGGCCCAGGAAACAGTGATAAGAGCCACTGTTAGGGGGAAACAGTGCAGTTAGGGAGAAACAGTGGTATGAACCCCGGTTCTCTTCTGTGAACCTAAGATAGTAGAGTAGATCTTATTAGCTATGTTCTAATCTGTCTTGGGGCTGCCTAATGGGTTTCTGTACTACCTAACTCAGAGATCAGATGGCAGAAAGTGGCACAGCTTAGATTCCAGGTTAGGGAAGCCACATGAAGCAGCAGGAATGGCTCATGGAAACCACAAGGGGTTACAGAGCTGCAAATGCCTAGGGCAAGAGATTACTGATTTTGATGGGTGCTCAGGAGTTGATGGGTGCAGCACACCAACATGGCACAAGTATACATATGTAACAAACCTGCACGTTAGGCACATGTACCCTAGAACTTAAAGTAGAATAATAATAATTAAAAAAAACAAAAACAAGAAAAAAGAAAGAAATATAATAGAATACAAAGAAAGAAAAAAGAAAGAAAGAAAGGAAAGGAAGGAAAGGAAAGAAAGGAAAGAGAAGGAAAGAGAAGGAAAGAGAAAGGAAAGGAAAAGAAAAGAAAAAAAGAGCGGGAGAGGGGCGCGGGGAGGGAGGGAAGGGAAGGGAAGAGAAGGAAAGAGAAGAAAGAAAAAGAAAAAAAAGAAATACAATAGAATGGCTAAGGCCTAATGGAGAAGCAGGGATAAGACTCTTAGGGAAATTAAGACATTTAAAAGCAGACACTTATGCTAGGGAATCAGGAAAAAGCACGCGTGTACACACACACACACACACACACACACACACACACAGAAGCAGCATGCCAAGAAAAAGCCCGAGAAGTCCTTAAGTGAGGGCTTCCCTGTACTGAACTGGTTTGTAAATACTAGGAGAGGTGACTCTTCTTTTCTTTCTTTCTTTCTTTTTCTTTCTTTCTTTCCTTCCTTCTTTTTTCTTTTCTTTGTTTTCTTTCTTTCTTTTCTTTCCTTCCTTTTTTCTTTCTTTTCTTTCTTTTTTTTTGAGCTGGAGTCTCCCTCTTTTGCCCAGGCTGGAGCACAGTGATGCGATCTCAGCTCACCACAACCTCTGCCTCCCAGGTTTAAGTGATTCTCCTGCCTCAGCCTCCCGAGTAGCTGGAATTACAGATGCCTGCTACCATACCTGGCTAATTTTTGTATTTTTTAGTAGAGATGGGGTTTCACCATGTTGGCCAGACTGTACTTGAACTCCTGACCCCAAGTGATCCACCCGTCTCAGCCTCCCAAAGTGCTGGGATTACAGGCATGAGCCACTGCACCTGACCAACTCTTTTTTCAAATGCTCAGTTTTTGACAAAAGATCATAAGGCATAAAATTAAATAAGAAAACATGGTCTAGTCAAAGAAAGAAATTAATCTCTAGAAACTGTCCCCAAAGAAACATAAATATTAAATTTACTAAACAAAGACTTTGAAACAACTGTCTTAAATATACACAAAAACTCTGATAAATAACTAAAGGAAATCAGAAAAATGATACATGATCAAAATGCAAATATCAACAAAGGGATAAATTATATGAAAAGCAAACAAATTCTGGTGCTGAAAAATAATATAGCTGAATTGAAAAACTCACTTGAGGGGTTCAACAGTAGACTTGAACAGGCACAAGAAAGAATCAGCTAACTGGAAGACAGTTTGTTTGAAATTACCAACTCTGAGGAGCAAAAAGAAAAAAGAATGAAGAAATGTGAATAGAGCCTAAGGAACGTATGGGACATGATCAAGCAAACCAAAATACACATTATGGTAGCACAAGAAGGGGAAGAGAGAGAGAGAAAGGAAGTAGATTATTTGAAGAAAGAATAGCTGACCTCATCCATCAATACATATAAAGAAGATACACACCACGTTTGAAGGTCTGAAGTCGTAGGTCGTCAAGGCTGGGAGCTGGGAAGAAAAGCTGGACATGGGTGGAAGACAATAAGACAAATTGGAAGTCATGAGGATAAACTGGAACGTGCTGCCTCTATTTCTCCCTGCTCTAACCTTGACATCATGGTGACCTGCAGAAGGGGCTGCTTCCTTAAGTCATGGAACTGCACATGATTCTGGTGCAACAGAGAAGCACAAGGAGGAGATATTACCAGAGAAGGAGGCTCTGCAGGCTTGGCTGCTGCCCCATACCCAGGTAAGCCACCAGATTAGTAACAATGTGCACAAGCTGCAACAGTATTTGACACCTTCAATGCTTGCAGATGGTCATGGCTGCGGCTTCATTTCTGCCTTCTAAATCTTGTGCAAATGTTTCTTGTGGCCAATCTTAACTTGGGATCATATAAGCAAGGGAACTCTGGGAAACAATGTTCCAGCTTAGATAACTTTTTAATTTAAAAACTTTTAATTGGAAATGAGCATTTTTTATTACCAGAAAAGTTTGTAAATCAATGAAAAAATTTGAGGTGATTATAGCAATACCAATTCAACCATATTATGTACAGTATTCTTTTTATTAAAAAAAAGTCCCAGAACACAGTCCTCATACAAATCTTCTCCCTTTGTGTTAGAGCTATTCAGATGTAATTGGCAAGAGGTTTAGCATTTAATGTTAAAAACCTAATAAATTATTAGTATTATACCAATTATATTTAGTGTCTCTTAATGAGGATAAATATATGTTATTTAAGTTCTTAACAACATTCCCTAACATTATTTAATTTATTTACTTAATTCTGCTACTATATTCCCATGGTTTTCTGAATCTCTGATTTTTTCCTTCAGTGTAAGCAACAGAATGACAATCTACATGACCATGATTTGATTTTTCAATAAAAAATCCACTGGTGAAAACAGACTTTACATATCCCAGCCACCATCTAGTCTCTCCTTGCTCTCAACACACACACACACACACACACACACACACACACACCCCTGAAGAAGAGTTGAGAAAAATAGCATCTTAGAGTTAACATATAAACTATTAGGAATTAACGAACATTAAATCCAGTGTGTCTATCCTGCCTTTTCTCTTGTAATTTCCCTTTTGGATTCAATTATAAGATGACTTTACAGCTCACAAACTGAGTGGAAAAAAAAAAGGCGACTTGCCCTTATATCAAACATCAGAAAAGTGGGAGAAAATTGCACTCTAACTTAAAAGAGAAGCATCTAATGAAATAGTGATTCCTTTTATGTGGAAAAGTAGAAACTGCATCTAAATATCATTAATTAATGTAAAAATTCTGTTTCAACAATATATCCTCTGTGCATTTCATTTTACCAGCCACCTGATAAAAATGAGGTTCTGCAATGGTTTTCTACTTGCGTCATTTGGAGAAAAAGTATGTTGAAGGACTTTCTGATGTTTTTTTCTATAACATAGTAGCGATTACACAGAATAGGTATGACTTTAACATAATAAGATTAAAAATGGCATTTGACTGGCAATCTCTGACCCTGGCTTCTTTTGATTTCCTACCATTTTTCACCATGCTTACATGGGCACTGTACAATTAATTTCCATTTACTATCCATACACACTACTTTTTTTTTATTATGCTTTAAGTTCTAGAGTACAAGTATGTGCACAACGTGCAGGTTTGATACATAGGTATATATGTGCCATGTTGGTTTGCTGCACCCATCAACTCATCATTTACATCATTTACATTAAGTATTTCTCCTAATGCTCTCCCTCTCCCAGCCCCCCACCCCCTGACAGGCCACAGTGTGTGATGTTCCCTGCCCTGTGTCCAAGTGATCTCATTGTTCAATTCCCACCTACAAGTGAGAACATGTGGTGATGCACCCAGGGAGGAAGATCATCGAAGTGCCTTTCCCCTTCCCTCTTACCTCACCCTATGCATCTCTTCATCTGTATCCTTTGTGGTATGTTTTATAATAAACTGGAAAATGGAATTGTTTCTTTGAGTTCTGTGAGCCACTCCAGCCAATTAATTGACCTGCTCTACCAAATTAGTTGAACCCAAGGCGGGGTGGTATCCCTGATATGTAGTCAGTAGGTTGGGCAGAAACACAGACAAAACAACCGGGACCTTGTGACTGGCATTGGAAGAGGGGAGCAGTCTTGGGGACAGAGCCCTCAACCTGTGAGATCTGACACTATCTCTAGGTAGATGGTGTCAGAATTGAATTGAATTAGAGGATACCCAGTTCGTGTCTGCTCCAGAACTGATTGTTTGCTTATTTGTGGAGGGAAATCTCCACACATTTGGTCACAGATGTCTTTGGTGTTGATTGCTGTGGCGTGAGAGCAGAGGCGAAACAGTTTGAGTTTTTTCTATTCAGTGTGTCACTCTTCAGATTTTTAGAAAATGATTGGGTTTTTCATGGAACCAAGTACTGGACAGAGTTCTCTACTGGGCCAGAGCAGAAGACAGAATCCAAGAGGTTCATGAGTTGTAGGAGTGGAGACAGAAGACCAGGAGCCTTAGAAGTGAAGATAGGAAATCAAGAACTCTCAGAAGTTGTGAGTAAAACACTGGTTGTGAAGTTTAGTGATGATGGTAGCAAGAAGTGAAGCTGGTTTAACCTGATTTTAAAGGGGGCATTATGCCTTTTATTGCACTGCTGTCTCTTAACTTCAAGCCCATTCTCATACACTGTTTTGTAATAATCTGCAAACCATATTACTGCTTTGCCACCTTGTCCTCTGTGAGGATCTACCAATAAAAGATGTGAGAGGGAGACTGCACTTCCTCAGCCTGGCAGTGGCAGTTTGTTCCAGAAGCAGTGGTTGAATCCAGTTTGCAGTTTTTCTAATACGCAGAACCGTCCTTGTTGCTTTGCCTCAGAGACACTAGTACCAAGCAGCTGGTGATTCCTTCTAAGAGGTCTGGGTCTTAGTCCTGTGGGGCCCCTTGTCTGATGTCAGGAATCATCATCATCCCTCTCTTCATAGGTTGAGTTTCAGCTCAGCGGGGGCCCCTTCTCCAATCTGTTCACGGTAAAGAAGGGCACGCCAATATAATACAAAAATCTCAGTAAAGTGACCATGATAGAGACCCCAAAAAGGTATTTTTTGTTGTTGTTGTTTTGTTTTGTTTTGTTTTGGGATGGAGTCTTGCTCTGTCACCCAGGCTGGAGTGCAGGAGTGCAGTGCTGTGATCTTGGTTCACTGCAACCTCTGCCTCCCGGGTTCAAGTGATTTTCCTGCCTTGGCCTCCCAAGTAGCTGGGACTCCAGGTGCATGCCACCATGCCCAGCTAATTTTTGTATTTTTAGTAGAGATGGGGTTTCACTGTGTTGGCCAGGCTGATCTCAAACTCCTGACCTCAGTGCTAGGATTACAGGCGTGAGCCACCGCGCCTGGCCTAAGGGTCTTTCTTGAGATGTAGAAGAGTTAGAGAGGATTTGCTGATGGGGAGGTTCTCTGTCTGCTGAGGCTGGGGTAGAAGAGATGCCTTGAAGGGGACAATTTGATTCTGCCCCCTGCCCCCATGTCTAAACAATCAGACCAAGGGAGAAAGCAGTATCCCCAAAGGGGCTTTGGAATATGTCACTCTTCAATCTGTAGGCTTATGGCTCATGGGTCAAATCCCACCCACAGTCTGTATGGCCAGTGAACTAAGAATAGATTTTGCTTTCTTTTTTTTTTTTTTTTTTTTTTTTGGAGTGCAGTGGCTGGATCTCAGCTCACTGCAAGCTCCGCCTCCCGGGTTTACGCCATTCTCCTGCCTCAGCCTCCGGAGTGGCTGGGACCACAGGCGCCCGCCACCTCGCCCGGCTAGTTTTTTGTATTTTTTAGTAGAGACGGGGTTTCACCATGTTAGCCAGGATGGTCTCGATCTCCTGACCTTGTGATCCGCCCGTCTCAGCCTCCCAAAGTGCTGGGATTACAGGCTTGAGCCACCGTGCCCGGCGCTAGATTTTGCTTTCTAAAAATTGTTGGAAAATAAGTCAAAAGAAGAATATTTTGTAACCTATGAAAATTTTGCAAATTCAAATTTCAATATCCATAAATGACATTTTATTGGATCACAGCCACACTAATTTGTTTCAGTATTGTCTACGGCTACTTTTACACTACAATGGCAGAATTTAGTAGTACAACAGAGACGGTGTGCCCACAAAGATGAAAATATTTAATCTCTGGCCTTTTACCAAAAAAGTCTGTGTATCACTGTGCAGAAGAAGGAAAGGATGGAGTGTAAGAACTAGGTAGATTGGGATTAACCCTTCAGGGAGATCAGTTAAGATGCCAAAGTGGATAATGTGTTTTTGTGTCTTCTTAGCGGCCCCTCTGAGAGATTGTGTAATAGGTTTGTTAGGATGCTAGGTATTTTCCTCAGTGGGAAATAAAAGAAAATGGTCAAAAATCATTTATCTGAAATTTGGGCAGATTCTCTTGGTGGGAAAAATAGTTTGAAGTGAATACAAGACTATATTTTTCAGTTGGCCAGGTGCAGGGTCAGCTGTGGGGCACATAGACTTTCAAAGGTAGTAGCACATAGGCAGGGTGGCTCAGAGAGAGTTAATGGTACAATCAGCAGGATGGTGATGGAATGTTGTGTAGTGTGACAGTCCTGGGGGAACTCTTATTCCCCGTCACTGACTTTCCCTAGAGGAGAGGAGGCTTCTGCTCCTCTTTCCAAGACAGTGAACACTTCTGGTTTCTTTCCCTACTTCTCTCCACTGGGACCACTTTACCAGTGGGTGGGGCTACCTTGCTTTCAAAACAAGATACAGGCTCAGCTCTGGTTTTCTTTCTCTCTTGCCTGTCTCATGGATCACTAAGAAGGGCAGTGGGCTTTTTTCTGCTTGCTGCCCCAAGACGGTGACATTCTGGGGTAAGAATCTGTTTCAGCATGCTTTCCAAAGGCAGCCCTGGAAATCGATCATTCTCTCCATTCCTCTGACTTTATTTGTGAGATAGGCATTAGTCTGGCTGGGTATATACAGTTAGATTTGCAGATCTACCTCTCCCCGCAGGTAGGTCCCAAGGTGCACATTCACAGAGAGGTAGGCCCTAGTCTCATTTTTAGTGTAGTTTTAGCAGGGATTTTGTGGGATATTAGACCCTTACGTGACTCATAATAAAGATGATATGCTAATGAGATACGCGTTTGATTCCTTGTGTCTGTTTTCAGTTAATTATAACTTGGAGGAGATGGGTGATTGGTGTTCTGTGGCCTTCAACATTCATGGCCATGAATCTTCAGAAAAATTTTAAATATAATACACTTGGTGTTTGGGTTCCCTCAGGAAGATGATGAGGGACAGAGTTTGTGCCAAGTGGCCATGTGGAGAACTTTAATGTCATGCAGGAAGCAAGAACCTGCTCTTCTATCCAGATGTCTGGTATCTTCATATTCTGTAACATGAAGCTGTTGACTTCATAGTCCTAGTGATGCAGAGTAACTTCAGAACTTGAGATGGAGAAAGTAAATATCTTCTAAATCTACTTCATAAATCACAGGTTTATCTGCTTATTTCAGCTCTGTTGATAACTTCATGTTATAAGACATTATCTTTTCCTCTTCTTCACTGAAAACAGACCTTAGTATGTAATTCTAAGATTGATCTGGATTTATGGTCCTTCAATTTCTTTTATGTTTCCAAAGACTTTTTTTTGTGTGTGCAAACACTTCTATACAAAAACTAGTCTTTGCTTTACTTCCCCCTTCTAATCTCAACCCCTAGTCTCTTCTATTAATCAACCTTAGAAGAGTGACTTGCAATATGTGTATATTAGAACAATAATTCTTGCCAAAATGTATCCAGAAGTAGATTTATATCAGAATTTGAAATATAAGGGATTCAGACATTCTACGGGACTTATAATACCTTATAGTGTTATATCAAAATTAAATAAAATGAGAGAAAGTAAAGAATCTAGTATCATTCCTGGCACAAAATACACATTTACTACTATTATTTTATTTATTTTATTTTATTTATTTATTTATTTTTGAGACGGCGTCTCGCTCTGTCGCCCAGGCTGGAGCGCAGTGGCACGATCTTGGCTCACTGCAAGCTCCGCCTCTCCGGTTCATGCCATTCTCCCGCCTCAGCCTCCCAAGTAGCTGGGACTACAGGCACCCGCCACCACGCCTGGCTAATTTTCTGTATTTTTAGTAGAGACGGGGTTTCACCCTGTTAGCCAGGATGATCTTGATCTCCTGACCTTGTGATCCACCCGTATCAGCCTCCCAAAGTGCTGGTATTACAGGCATGAGCCACCACGCCCGGCCTTACTTTAGTTTTTTTTTGAGACGGTGTCTTGCTCTGTCGCCCAGGCTGGACTGCAGTGGCATGATCTCCGCTCACTGCAAGCTCTGCCTCCTGGGTTCACGCCATTCTCCTGCCTCAGCCTCCCGAGTAGCTGGGACTACAGGCACCCGCCACCACGCCTGGCTAATTTTCTGTATTTTTAGTAGAGACAGGGTTTCACCGTGTTAGCCAGGATGGTCTTGATCTCCTGACCTTGTGATCCGCCTGCATTAGCCTCCCAAAGTGCTGGTCTTATAGGCATGAGTCACCGTGCCCGGCCTACATTTGCTATTATTAATACTGTCCTTTGAGAATAGCAAAGATAGATTTAAAAACCTGAAAAAATATGTATTTATTTTATAATTAAAAACAAAATAGAGGGTGGCTGAGGTGGGTGGATCACTTGAGGTCAGGAGTTTGAGACCAGCCTGGCCAACATGGTGAAATCCTGTCTCTACTAAAAATACAAAAATTAGCCGGGCATGGTGGTGGGTGCCTGTAATCCCAGCTACTCGGGAGGCTGAGACTCGAGAATCACTTGAACCCAGGAGCAGTGAGCCAAGATCATGCCACTGCATTCCAGCCTGGGCATCAGAGTCAGACTCGGTCTCCTCTGTCTCAAAAAATCAAATCAAATAAAAACAGAATTGAAATCTCAAATCTATCTCCATACTTAATTTCTAGCTTCAGTGATGCAAATGCCTTAATGGACTAAGACTACGTTTCATCATAGGCATAGAATATTACAGCTGGCAAGGCCAGCGGAAGGCATCCGACATAACTTCTTCATTTTACTTATGCACACACTGAGGTAGTGATTGTCTAATTTGTTCCCAAGATTCTATCGCTCTTTTCATTATTCACAGATGCTAAACATCTTGATTAAATCTGGATGTTTAAAAGATCTGGATATCTATTTTGGCCTCTGTAGATTTTTAAAAGAGTGTTTTCACTTTTAATTTGCATGTTAGTCCCCATGTAGCCAAAGCCTTTATCCTCTTCAACAAAAAGCTATAAGGTGCAGTCACTGCAATGTCTAAAGAAAAAAAAAGTTATGAAGTCGCTGAAACCAGAGTTTGAAGCTGAAAAACTGGATTTGATTATCATATGTCAGTAGAACGCCTGAACTATGGAATTGATTCTTAGAGTAAATCATTACTAATGGTTTTTCCATTGGGGGTGGTGTTTGCATGATTTCGATAAGACCACTCGGGGCCTGCAGTCACCAACTCATCCATGATTAAATGTTGCTTGTGAAAACTGTGGGTGATTTTCAGCTCTGACCAATTGAATACTTACAGTATATTCTGGGAAAGGTGTGTTTTGCTTAGGTGGCAACATTAGGAAAAAGGAAGAAGGATTTCCCTATGCCATTTTCAAAATGAATGTGATGGCTCCTTATCTCTTGTTTCTTTCATTGGTCTGCTAGTTCCATTATGTCAGGGATCATATTATTATAACATAGATTATCTTATAAAAAAAGATTCTAACACAGAAAACAAAACCAAAATGAATTAAAAATCGACACTAGCCAAAATCTACATACTTCAGGAAACCTCCAGTAAATAGCCATAATTTACCTAATACTTCGAATCATTCAAATGAAATCTTAGAACACAATGAATTCCATAAAAATGTTTTAATATACTCTTGTTATTTATCTCTAAATTTTTAAGTTTCCCCCAGTTATTTATTTAAAATCTTTGCCTACAGCAGACAGTGCCGGATTTGAGCCTTGGCTCAGTTACTTTCTATCCCTATTATCTTGCGGGTAATCAGTTTCCTCATCTCCAAAATAGGGATGAAAATGGTCCTATCTCATGCGATTGTTGCAAGGGTTAATGAAACATGGAAAGCACTTTGCATAGTGTCTGGTACATAGTAACTACTCATCAAATGTATGCAATAATTATTGTCTGTGCATTTTGCTTTTCCATGGGCGGCAGGAACGTACATTGGGAAGCACTTGGTGTCTGGAGTGAGTCTGTTCTGGGGTCTAGTTCTTAGTCAGCCACTTACTCCATGTGGCATCTTGAGAAATTTAATTAACCATTTGAGCCCTATATCCTCATTTCTAAAATGGATATAATAATATCCAGTTCACTGGGTTGTTGTAAGCACAGTGCCTATTAAGTCCTCTTCCTACCAATCGATTATCAACAAGTGAACATTTATGAAGTCTGTTTCAAGGACAATGCAAAGCACAAGGTGTAACAGGAAGTTTTAATAGAAAATAAACGTGCGTTCTCCACGACGGCCAAGGAGAGCATCTAAGTCATGCCAACTATGCACAATGAATTGCTGATGATATATGCAAATTAAAGTGGATCTCTAATCCATGCCCATTTATATTTTTCTAGTGTGGATGTGGAGAAATTTTCAATGAGAGCCTTTTTCCTGGTATTCTTACAAGTCAGCAGATCTCCAAAGCCCAACTAAAATATGGGCTGATTAAAGACTCTAGAAAAACTGGAACAGTCACAAACTGCTCGGTGGCCGGTGCCACAGAAACTAGGACGAAATAAGCCTCTTCTTTCTAACCAAGGGCAGATCTCAGGCTCTCTCGGGGAGGTAAAGCGGAAGGGCGAAATGCCGGTCAAGTTGCCTAGACTCGGATGGAAGCTGTGGCCAAAGGGCCCCTCCCCAGTGTCACCAGCCTCCCCATCCCTATCATGGAGGATTTTCCTCAGGCGTCGTGACAGACCCGACGCGTGTCGCCGGGGCCCGCCGGGCCGAGGAGGAGCCGACTCGGCCCGGGGAACTCCAGTCCTCACACGGTTAACGCTCTTCCAAGGAGAGTGGAGGAGGGAGGGTCCCCGCCCACGAGAACCAAGAGAATCTCAGGGCCGAAGCCCCGCCTCAGCCGGCCCGGCCCCTC
>NW_012104343.1:473845-519253 GCF_000951045.1 Mandrillus leucophaeus
GGGCCGCTGCCGCCGCCGCGGGTGTTTCCTGCGCTCCCGCTCCAGCGAGGACTGTCTCTGCTGCCTCCTCTTCCTCCTCCGACCTCAGTCCTCACCACCCTCCTCCCGCTCCTCAAAAGCACCCCTGAGTCCCCACCCCCTCACGCCCCACCCGCGGGAACGAGGCCTCGGGAATACAGGGGAGTGGCTGTGGGGGCGCGTCGCGGCTCCCAGCTCGGCCAGCCCCTCTTTCAAGACATGGTCTGATCCCCATTGTAAAAGCTGCGCCCCGAAGAGGAGGAGAGAGTGGTGCTCCCTGCCTGGGGCTGCAGGGAGCTCTCCGTGCTGAAGCTCTTGCATTATTTTAGGGTGGGGCGAGGAGGGCCCTGGATTTTGGGGAGTGGGGGTGGGTGGGGAGGAGGACCCGAGGGGGGTAAGGACTCTGTGGGGGAGTCGGTGAGAGACTATGGGGAAGGACCAGGAGCTGCTGGAAGCTGCTCGCACTGGAAATGTGGCTCTGGTGGAGAAACTCCTGTCTGGCAGGAAAGGAGGGATCCTGGGCGGTGGATCCGGACCCCTGCCCCTGTCTAATCTGCTAAGGTAAGGACGGGCACGAGCTCCGGGGTTGGCACACCTCATTATGCATTGTGATGGATATACGTCCTCCTCCTCACGGTTATTGCACCTGGTGGCTGCCAGCGATTCATTCTTAAATTAGATAGGAAAACAGACTGCGTGTATGGAGAGGAGGTATGAGCCTCCCAGTCAGATTGATGCCTTAGATTCTTTGAGTAATTTTAAAATAGCCTTCCATCAATGCGTCAGTAAGCTACTTTTCCTCTGAGCCGTGGTGCAGAACTTGTACATGTACTAGTGTTGCTTGAAGAAAATCGACGTTCCGCCCGCTTTCCGTCAACGTTTATTATATATTTGCAGCTTTGAACCCAGCCTTTTTTGTCTAGTTAAATGAAATTGTCAGAGAAGCTCTTGCGTGCATGCAATTACCCTGCAAAAGCCACAGCCTTCCGTGGCTCCTACCTTCTCTTGCAGAAGGCGTTTGCTGTGCCGTGGGTTATGATCCCACAAAATGAAGTGAGTGAACCTTCTTTCTGCTGAGATGTCTTCAGTACAGGGTGTGTGTAAAACTTGATGAGGCAGGTTAGGCAGCCCCAGCAGTACTTTCAGTTACCTGGACATAGCTGAGTGAAACTTGGTTATTATAGCTCAGGATGAAGGATGCCAGGTCGGGATTGGGATAGTGTGTATGGAATATAGTAGAGGCCTTTTAATGTGAAGATGTAGGTGAGACTGGTATTGCTTGGAGAATCTTTCTAAGATGACATTTTAAAAAATGTCAAGGTCTTCGTTCAGCAGTCCTTTGGAAATAGCGGGGTTGATTTGCATACTTGAGAAACTATTGAAAGTTGTATTGATGGACAAATGAAATCAACTGGGAGGGCGGAAGCCTGGAGAGTATTCACTAGATACAATTCAAGTGAAGCTCTTTAGTTTATAAAATCGTGGCTATCCAATTCATCCTGGATATTTTTGGAGTCATCAATTGTCATTCATATCTTCGCCTTAAAACATTTCTTGGATAACCCAATTATGTTTGTAAAAATTTTAAAAAACCCAAGCTATTTCCCTGGTTTTTTAAAAACTGTTCCATGGTACCCTTGACAAGTGCTTAATAGAAACTTTTGGGTGATGACATTGCGTTCTTTACGCAAGTTCTCATAGGTCGTGGTGGTCAGACAGCGCAATTAATTATAGGACTAGTTAAAAGGGAAAATGAAAAGTTTCTATTACAGTGAAATAAATTTAGTTGAAAAGTAGTTGATGGGATTTTAAAAAGCCCCATATGTTATTCTAGATACTCGTTGACAGTGACATTTTATTGGAATGATAGTTTATGTCAGAAGAATGAATATTTATAGGACATTTTTTCAATAGGTCATAGAGATGACTTGTGTGTACTCCCTTGTTAAATAATCTTCAGTTTCAAACACAGGCAGACAATGTGTACGTATTTCAGATTGCAGCTCTAATAATTGCCTGTAGTCACATGTAGTTTATATAAAAGCATTTTATCTCTTTACAGTTTTAAGTTACAGGTAAAATAAAAATATTTGCCAGTGGATCTATCAGTTATAAAAATGATTATGTCTAGAAACTGGTATGCTGAAAGAGGTTTCTCAAAATAAACATTTTTTTTTGGGAAAACATGAGGAATTCTTTGAGAACAGTGAGAACTTCAGTTAATTTTATTGTGATAAATCATATTTTAAAAACACTCTTTGTGACAAAACTCAAAAGCAAACATCCCTTAAATACTCCTTTCCCAGCTGTGATTTTTTTTTTTTTTTTTTAAAGAATAGATGTCAAGTTTTAGGGATAAAATACCAAGTATTTAATGTTAGTGAACACTAAAGTATCAAAATAGTGACCCAGAGTGTATATCTTGAATGAGAGGTTTTCTCTTTTGCTAGTGTTGTCAAAGATAGCAGCAGTAACTCTTCAACAAAGATTGCACATAGAAAACAAAAGTAAACAACATGTGTTTATTAGAGTACTTCGAACCAAGTTGTAAAAATCACAAACAAAACCAATAATTTTAAACTTGCTTTTATCCATCTTACACTGAATGAATGGTGTCTGAAGAAAATGAGAGTTGAAATTGTAGTATTTGGGCGATCATTTGCATAAAATGACATTCCTAAGAAGGCACATTTTATTTAGTTGTCGCTTTATTTCAAAAATGATTGTCATCAGAAATTTATTGGCAGGATAATGGAAAATGTGGCCGCTTATCAAACATAATGACACTTTGAAATTTCTTAATGTTTTAGAATGAGTTGTAGAATATGTTTGGCACTTTTTCTCCACTTGCTTTATTACTTGGGTTGTGTAATAATGGTGTCAGACCCTATGCTAAGTGCTTACATGTGTCATCTCATTCAATTCTTATGTCAGCCTTAGTAGGTTCATTCTCATTTCACAGATGAAGGAATAAAAAGATAAGATTAAGGACTTGCCCATGGTCACATAATTAATAATGGCAAAGATTTGAAAATGTGTGATTCAGATTTGCTTTACCACGTTTTAAGTCTCATTCATTGAATCTGTTTTATTCACAAAAGTTTAAAGGTATATGGCCAATTTAGACAGTCCAATCTGAACATTTTTTGCTACAAAGAATAATTTGAAATTCCTTAAATTTTGATTTTTTTTCTAATTAAAAAAATCTCACAACTGCCCTTTGAGGGTTCACTAGACAAGAACTTTTCTGAAGATGCTTCTGATTACTTGTTACCTCCTGATAATAAGAAATTATCCTTTGAGCAGTAACTGTATAATGGGGAATTCGGTATGCTTTTGGGTGGCACTGCAATTTTCAGCAAAAGTAAGAATGACATTGAATAAATTAAAAAACCTCTCTAAGCCTCACTACTCTGTAAGAGTGGAAATAGTAATAATAGTACCTATCATATAAGGTTGTTATAAAAGGATTAAATGAAGTATAAAGTAATGAATGCAAAACATTTAGCATATAGGTGTTCATCGTTAGTGTTAATATTTTTCATGCACCTCTAAAGTGCTTGACTCTATTCTTTAAGGCCTTAATGACTAAAGATTTGCTTCATATTGGACGGGCAGTAAATTTCTCATTAGAATCATAGAATCTTCATATAGGGAGGGACCTTTCTTCCAACTTCTCACCTAGTGCAGAAATTTTCTCTGTAACATCTCTTACCTGTTAGTTATTCCAGCCCTGTTAGACCTTCCAACGACTAGATCCATTCTATTTTTGACAGCTGTAATTATTTTAAAATTTTTCTTGTCATTGAGCTAAAATCCACTTCCCTGTGACTTTCAGCAATTAGTAGTAGATTGGCTGTACGGGTCAATATAAAGTAGTCTAATTCATCTGCCAGGATAGTTGTTTGGGTGCATGTATTTCTGTTTTCTTGTAAGTATTTTTCATGGAAGAGCTATCATCTGTATTGACCTTTTATATGGCAAGAGAGCATAGGTGTTAAGAACTTGGTTTTCATACTTTTCACTACTGTCTTTTTCCTTCTTTATATATTCTCAAATTTTGCAATGACCCTCTTAAAATATGGTGACTAGAAATTAACAAAATGCAGTAGATGTCCCTTGACCAGAGTAGAACATTATGGCTGAATAAAAAACCCAAGGACAACAGGTTACAAGAAGCATTTATAGTATGATCTTATTTTTGCAAGGACAAATAAGTTTGTGTGAACATTTACAATGTGCTTAAGAAGTCTGGAATGGTAAGATGCCAAAATGAAGATAGTATTCATCTTTGAGTGGTGGAGTTGTGGGTGGGCTTTATTTTCCTTTTCCTTATTTGCATTTTCCAGTGTTCTGTAATGAATATGTATTATGTAATTAAAATAAAATAGCAGCTATTACAACATGATACAATGAAATTATTATCTCTTTATTATTGATCTAAGACCTACCTACAGGTCAAGATTTTCTGGGCCATGTAATGGTGTTGGCTCAAGTTGAACATATAGTCAATTACAATTTCCTGGTATTGTTTTTTCAATAACCTGTGAAGCCATGATTCCCCTTTCTGGTACTTTTAAAAGTGTTGGTTGAGCTTAAATTATTCCCATTCCATTTTATCTGATTTGTTTTAGGTTGTGTTTGTAATTTCTCTAGATCTTTTTGACTCTTTTTTTTTCTTCTTTCTGACTCTTCAATCTGTCTTTCAGCATATTAACTTCTCTCCTCTGTATCATCCAGAGATTTAATAAGCATGTTTTCTATAACCTAAATTCAACACACTGTGCTATATCCCCAAAGCACCTCTCTTCAACTTAGTATAAATTTTAAAGTAGCAATCTTTACTCATGGTATTTCTACCAGAATTGAAGCCACGTAATAGACAATCAGCTATTTCTCTCCATTGTTCCTGTGAGAATATTGTGAGTTATTTTATCTACTGCCTTTCTAAATTCACACTGTGTTTAAGTGTATGGCATTCCTTTGATCTATCCCTTTAAATTCCATCAAAATCAGTCTACTTTATTATGGCTTGTTTCTGGCAGTGAGTCATTGGTAATTCCTAGTATTGGCGAAAATTCCTTCTACCCTCTTGCATCTAATTCTTCTGGGTCTGGATGTGCATACTTATTTAAAGCAGCTTACTGTCCTTTTTGGTCTCTGTTTGGACCTTCAGTAATCTCCTGAAATTATTTGTTTATCCCTTCTGATTTGAAAATGGTTCTCAATAGGGAAAATAGAAGCAAAATAAAAGCTGGGAAGAATTAGATTCTTGGCATTGTTAGATATCATAGAAAATTCTCTTGTAGTTTAAAACTACCCAGAGTTTTCCTTTTACTCTGTCAGAACTTAAGGTTAAATTAGTGAACTATTACACCTCCTTTCTGTTTTTTAAACTTAGCTTAAAAGGACATTAGTGTTTTTCCTGGACAAGTATATATTTCTTTTTTGTGTTTACTTGCAGTTATACCTCTTACTACCCTCTTTCATCCTTAAAAGAAATCTGAGCTCATCAGAGCACTAAAATTGAGTTGCCTCCCTCCTTTTCTTCCTCCACATTTTATGTGAAATTTCAGTTTATTTAACATATCTTTTATGAGACAGCTGCAAAATCTTAAAAAAAAAACTCTCTTCCTTTGGCACAACTACCTTTTATTCTAAACAAAACTAATTTCCATGTAAAATGTTTATTAAATTAATTTTTTGCTGAGTATCGGATTGAGAATTATTTGTATTTTAATATAGTGAAAAGTTTATTAATGCCTCAATTTATTTGATTTTCTTAATGCCTCGAAGTGTTTAGTTTTATATAAGAGGTATTTACTAAATTCTTGTCAGAAATAAATAATACAGTTCTTAAGATCCCCATATGAAAAAGTAGATTGGTAAGAAGTGGGGCAAAACAATCTTCTGGTCACCAAAGACATAAAAACAAGAGAGCTTATAATTTTTCAGATTTAGGATTCAGCTCATGACGTTTTGGTGATGAGTACAAGGAGATAACAGACAACTAGGAAGTACTGTAATTTTCACAACTATTTGGGCAATTGTGGTTATTGGGACTCTGATATAAGAAACTCACTTTCAGGGAAACTGCATTGGTTAAATGGAATAAATCACAAATAGAGCAGTTAAGCTCCATGAAAACGTTATATCTATAAAAATAGTCAAGTTGCAAGTGGGTTATCTATTTTAGATAGTAATGATGTTTGAAGTGGTGATTGCACCATTATGTTCAGGGAGCTGTATCTGCCAGAGTGAACAGTGCCAGCTGCATGATGGGGAGTAAGGCGAAAGGAGAGCGAATTTTGGTATTGACCTCTTTCTTCACTGAGCAGGGTTTTCAGCTCCCTTTTCAAAACACTGAGGGTGATGTGTAGCAGTGAACTAGGGCAACCAGCCAGTGACTACTACTCAACCTGTCCATCCTTTGCAGTTTCTTGTGTGACAGTGATTTCTTACAGATGACAAAGGCTGATGCAAGTCTTCACTGACATTAAGGCAGAAGCATACAATATTTATTAGTGCCTCTACTGACTTTAGCAAGTTAATCTTTCAGGTGACAGTAAACAATTTGATTAGTTCAGTTACATAAGGAAATAATTTTGAGGTAATTTTGGAAAATTTGATCAGAAGCCTGTGATAGACATTATTTCTGAGTATTTAACTAGAAATGGAAGCTGACTATAATGCCAGACAAAGGTTAGAAAAGACTAATTTCAACCTATGGAACCTGAAGATATTTAACACTTAATGCATTTTAGAGTGTCTTTAGTTTCCATTTTGGACATATTGCAGAATGATGTTAATTAAAATACAGTGAGTTTTTATTACTCATCATCTGTTGATATGGGAGAATATTTTATATTTGAAAAAGGAATTTACAAAGAAGACTCCTCTATCTTCCAGTTCTTTCTCATGCGTGTGAGGACATGGTTATGTAAGCCTTACAGGCAAGCAGAGGCACAATGCCAGTTGAAAACTCATTGAATTTTCTTGTGTAATACAGATCTAGAAACTTTTCTTGGAGTCTACTTTTCTTCTTTAGTGTCAGTAGGATATCAAATAAATTTTACCTTTGTGTTAAATCTGGGTGAGGCTTTTAATTGATTTTTGAAGATGGATCAAAAAATATGACCAAATAATAAATTATGTTTTCCACAGTGCTATGATTTGAATGTTGTCTCCAAAACTCATGTTGAAATTTATTTGTCACTGTGACAGTATGAAGAGATGGGATCTGTCTGGACATGGTGGCTCACACCTGTAATTGCAGGCTTTGGGAGGCTGAGGCGGGAGTGTCACTTGAGGCCAAGGGTTCAAGAATAGCCTAGGTAACATAGTGAGACTCTGTCTCTATAAAAAACAAAACAAAACAAAACAACCAGGAGTGGAATTGCACATCTGTAGCCCCAACTACTTGAGAGGCTTGGTGGGGAGGATTGCTTGAGCCTAGGAGTTTGAGGCTGCAGTGAGCAATGATTATGCCCCTGAACTGCAGCCTAGGTGACAGAGTGAGACCCTACTCAAAATAAAAACAAAAACAAACAGGTGAGACCCTTTAGAGGTGATTAGGGCTCTGCACGTATGAATGGATTAATGCCATTATTGTGGGAGTGGGTTAGTTATCATGGGACGCTCCTCACAAAAGAATCAGTTCAGCCCAATTTCCTCTTTCTGTTTCCCATGCTTGCTTGCCGTTCTGCCTTCTGCCATGGGATAATGCAATAAGAAGGTCCTCACCAAATGCTGAGCAAATGCTAGCACCATGCTCTTTTACTTCCCAGCATCCAGAAATGTGAATCACAAAAACATACATTGTTTGTAAATTACCCAGTCTCAGGTACTCTCTTATAGGAACACAAAATAGACTAAAACACTCTGTTTCTTCTCCTGCACTGTCCAGAGTGTTCATCTCTGAATCTGATTCTTATGAATCATGCTTCCTTATTAAACGACATGTCTTCATGGATCTAGTTGTGAAATGGAACTTTGATTAAGCTGTGCAGTAGTTACTTGGATTCTGTTGTGTTATGAGAGTAGCTTTATTTGAAGTGGTTAATTACTTCTAGTTAAGTGAACTGAAACAAACTTCTTAGACTTGTTACCATTCTTTGATCAAATTGGATCAAATCTTGATTGATGGATGTGAGCATGAACAGCCAACCTCCTTTCCTGTTTCTGTTTCCCACACCACATTCCCCTTAACCCTCAATCACGTCTCAGAAAAAAAAGCCTTTTTTTCTAATTACTACAAGTTCACCCTGGCTCCAGTTTTTGTGCCAGCTGGCATCATCTCTAGATTCCAGCCTATCTCAATATTTAAAAAAAGAATTTCAACAGATTTTAGATACAGGAAGTATGTGTGTAGATTAGTTACATGGAAATATTGCATGACACTGAGGTTTGGAGCATGAATCCCATCACCTAGGTAGTGAGCATAGTACCTAATAGGCTGTTTTGTAGCCTACCCCCCTTCCACCCTCTAGTAGTCCACTGTGTCTATCGTTCCCTTATTTTTGTCCATATATGCTTTATATTTAGCTCCCACTTATAAGTGAGAACATGTGGTATTTGGTCTTCTGTTCCTGTGTTAATTTACTTAGAATTATGGCCTCCAGCTCCATTGGAGGAGCTGTTGCTGCAGAGGACATGGATTCATTCTTTTTTATGGCTACATAGTATTCCACAGTGTATATGTACCACATTTTCTTTGTCCAGTCTACCGTTGATGGGCATCTAGGTTGATTCCATGTCTTTGCTACTGTGCATAGCACAGCAATGAGCATGAGTGCATGTGTCTTTTTGGTAGAATGGTTCATTTTCTTTTGGGTATATACACGGCAGTGGGATTTCTGGGTCGAATGGTAGCAATTTTAAGTTCTTTGAGAAATCTCTGTACTGCTTTCCACAGTGACAGACAACCTACAGAATGGGAGAAGATATTTATAATCTATGTATCTGACAAAGGCCTAATATCCAGAATCTATAGGGAACTTGTTTACAAGTCAACAAGCAAAAAACAAGTAACTCTATTAAAAAATGAGTAAAGTACATGAACAGACATTTCTAAAGACATACAAGTGACCAACAAACATATAAAAAATGCTCAGCATCACTAGTTATCAGGGAAGTGCAAATCAAAACCACAGTGAGACAGCATCTCACCCAGTCAGAATGGCTGTTATTTAAAAGTCAAAAGTCAATAGATGCTGGTGAGGCTGCAGAGGAAAGGGAATGCTTATACATCAGTGTTAATTTATCCTCTAACCTCATGGGCCCAGTGCCTTTTCTTTCCTTTCTTTACCACCAAAAAGTGTTTGTGGGACTTGACAGTTAATTCATAGTGAAGTTGTAATTGATTGGTAAAGCTTTTAGAAAGAAAACTCTGTTCATATTTTCATTTAAAGTGGCAACAAAACATTAGGCCAAAATAGTAAAACCATCGACCTCTTCTGGCAGAACAAATGGAGGGGATTTTGCCAGGCTTGTAAGAGAATGTTGGATACAGGTGGCAATTCTTCCTTTTTTTTGCAGACAAGTTTTCACTCTGTCACCCAGGCTGGGGTGCAGCCGTGTGATCACAGCTTACTGCAGCCTCATTGCTCCCCAGGGTTAAGTGATCCTCATGCCTCAGACTCCAAGTAGCTGGGACTACCAGCACGTGCCACCACGCCCAGCAAATTTTTTCATTTTTTTTGTAAGGACAGGGCCTCACTGTTCCTCAAACTCCTGTCATATGTAGTGATTCTTCTGATGGATCTGGACAAAGTAAATTGAAAACCTTCTAGAAAGGATTCACCATGCTAGACACCATTAAGAACGTTTGTGGGACAGGCACAGTGGCTCATGCCCATAATCCCAGCTCTTTGGGAGGCCACAGTAGGAGGATCACTTGAACCTAGGAGTTCAAGACCAACTTGGGCAACATAGGGAAACCCTGTCTGTTGGGGTGTGTTGTTGAGAGCTCACGTGATCCTCCTGCTTTGACTGTTCTTGAACTCCTGGGTTGGTCTCAAACTCCTGGGATCAAGCCATCCTCCTGACTTGGCTTCCCAAAGTTCTGGGATTATAGCTGTGAACCACCATGCCTGGCTAATTCTTCCTTCTTAAAGGCCGAAAGGGAAGGGATTTGACTGGAGACATAAGAAATGAGAGAGTATATGACTGGTGATAGAAAAGTCTTTTCTTTTTGCTACTCATTTAGTCGCTAGAATTTTTTGTTGGATTATATAAACCCGTTTTAGATATAAACATATAGTATTTGCCTATATCAGAAGTTATTACTTAGATGTACAGGCATAGCTCAGACATATTGTAGATTTGTTTTCAGACCACTGCAATAAAGTGAGTCATACAAAATTTTTGGTTTTCCAGTGCATATAAAAGTTATGTTTACACTATACTGTACTCTGTTAAGTGTACAACAGCATTATGTCTAACAAAACAATGTACGTAATTAAAAAATACTTCATTGCTAAAAATGCTAATGATCATTTGAGCCTTCAGCAAGTTGTAATCCTTTTGCTGGTAGAAGGTCTTGTCTCAGTGTTGTTGGCTGCTGACTGATTAGAATGGTGGTTGCTGAAGGTTGGGATGGCTGTGGCAATTTCTTAAATGAGACAATAATGAAGTTTCACATTAGTTGACTGTTTCTTTCACAAAAGATGTTTCCGTAGCATGAGATGCCGTTTGATAGCATTTTACCCATGGTAGGACTTTCAAAATTGGGGTCACTGGAGTTACTCCTCTTAAGCCTTGCTACTGCTTTATTTATATCGTGTTCTAAATCTTTTGTTGACATTTCAGCAATGTTCACAGTGTCTTCACTAGTAGTGTCTTCACCAGGAGTTGATTCCACTCATGCAACTTTCTTTGCTCGTCCATAAGAAGCAACTCCTCATCTGTTCAAATTTTATCATGAGATTGTTGTCAGTCAGTCCAATTTTCAGGCTCCACTTCTATTTCACTTGCTGTTTCCACCACATCTGCAATTCCTTTCTCCACTGAAATCATGAACCCCTCAAAGTCATTCATAAGGGTTAGAATCAACTTCTTCCAAAACTCCTGTTAATGTTGACCTCCTCCCATGAATCACAAATGTTTTATTTATTTATTTGTGATAGGGTCTCACTCTGTCACCCAGGCCTGAAGTGCAGTGACATGATCACTGTGCTCACTGCAGCCTTGACCTCCCAGGCTCAGTGATTCTTTCCTTTCATCCCCCTGAGTAGCTGGGACCACAGGCATGTGCTACCATGCCTGGATAATTTTAAATTTTTTTGTAGAGACAGAGTTTCCCTATGTTGCCCAGACTGGTCTTGAACTCCTGGGCTCAAGTGATCCTTCAACCTTGGCCTCCCAAAGTGTTGGGATTACAGGCATAAGCCACTGTACCTGGCCTGCAGATGTTCTTAGTGGTTCTATAGCTGCCACTAGGTATGGCAGCTACAACCTTACAAAATGTATTTCTTCATTTAGAAGACTTCAAAGCCAAAATTACTCCTCAGTCTCTGGGCTACAGAATGGATGTTGTGTTAGCAGGCACGGAAACATTAGTCTCTTGTACATCTCCATCAGAGCTCTTGTGTGACTCGGTGCACTGCCACTGAGCCATAATATTTTGAAAGGAATCTTCTTTTCTGTGAGTGGTAGGTCTCAACAGTGGGCTTAAAACATTCAGTAAACCATGCTACAGACAGATGTGCTGTCATGCAGACTTTGTTGTTCCACTTGTAGAGCACAGGCAGAGTAGATTTAGCATCATTTTTAAGGGCCCTAGGATTTTTGGAATGGTAAGTAAGAATTGGTTTCAAGTTAAAGTCACCAGCTACATTAACCCCTAACAAGGGAGCCTGTCCTTTGAAGCTTTGAAGCCAGGCAGTGATTTCTCTTTAGCTATGAAAGTCCTAGATGGCATCTTCTTCCAATAGAAAGCTGTTTCATCTACACTGAAATTTTGTTGTTTAGTGTAGTCACCTTTATCAATTATCTTAGCTAGATCTTCTGGATAACTTGCTGCAGCTTCTGCATCAGCGCTTAACTGCTTCACCTTGCCATTTTATGTTATGGAGATGGCTTTGTTCCTTAAACCCCCTGAACCTCTGCTACCTTCAGATTTTTCTTCTGCAGCTTCCCCAGCTCCGGTCAGCTCTGATAGAATTGAAGAGTTAGGGCCTTGCTCTGTGTTAGGCTTTGCCTTAAGGGAATGTTGTGTGGCTGTTTTGATCTTCTATCCAGACCACTCAAACTTTCTCCATATCAGCAATAAGGCTCTTTGGCTTTCTTATCATTCATGTGTTCACTGGAGTAGCACTTTTCATTTCCTTCATGAACTTTTCCTTTGCATTTGCAGCTTGGCTAACTGTTAGGCATAAGAGGCCTAGCTTTCAGTCTGTCTCGACTTTTAACGTGCTTTCCTCACTAAGTTTATTCATTTCTAGCTTTTCATTTAAAGTGAGAAATGTGTGACTCTTCCTTTCACTTGAACACTTATAGGTCAGTGAAGGGTTATTCGTCGGCCTAATTTTAATATTGTTGTATCCGAGGGAATAGGGAGGCCCGAGGAGAAGGAGAGAGATAGAATGGCCAGTTGGTGGAGTGGTGAGAACACACACAGCATTATTCAGTTCACAGATCATCATAGCAGATATAAAAATAATGAAACAGTTTGAAATATTGTGAGAATTACCAAAATGTGACACAGAGGCATGAACTGAGCACATTGGCCTAATTGGAAAAATGGTACTGTCAGACTTGTTAGACATATGGTTCCCATAAATCTTCAATTTTTAAAAAAATACAGTATCTGTGAAGTGTGCAATAAAACAAAGTATTTCTGTACACATTTATTATATCACAGGTGACAGAGATATGTAACAAAGTTGTGTCACGGCGTTAATGCCTAATGTGGCTTGATATTCAAATGTTAAAAAATGTATTTTATTTTTCTTTTTTAAAAAATTGTGTTGCAAGTTGGCTTCAGCATCCAGGTTATTCCTAAAACTTACGTTTTATGGTACATGGGAAGCATTTGAAGTTTTGATACCTGGATCTCAATTAGCATTCTTCCACATTGATTTTTCTTTTTTTTTTTCTTTTGGCCTGAATTACTATTAGTCACTTTAGGTTCTTGTTTGGTACCTCTAGTTAGTAATCTACATTTGAGATGTTTTATGTATTACACAAATATGCTAAATATAGTACCTAGTGTTTTGAATATACTAAAAAACTGCTCTATTTACTTACAGAATTATCTCTGTTTTATATAGATATTTTACTGCTAGTGTGGAGATGGCAGTGAGTGGGAGTGTGTTTGGGGGAAGCAGCAAGAATTCTGCAGGGACGTTCTTTGGCTGGGTAAACTCCAGCAATGGAGGAGCCCAGAGCAGAGTTATTCCTGTTAGCCTGCTTTGGCTATTGACCAGAGTGGTCTGTCATCCTGAAGGTTGCTAGAAACTTTGAAGACATAAGCAGAGAATGTGAAGAATTACAAACAATGGTTAAACTGTTTCTTAAAAATTTTTCATGGGTTTGTTTTATGCTGCGTGTGTGTGTGTGTGTGTGTGTGTGTGTGTGTGTGTATTAGACAAAGCTCATTAATCATTGAGGCATGTATTATCCAACTAACCAGCAGGGCACTCAGGATTTTTTAGAGAACTGGTAACTAAGAACAGTGATAACAAAGAAAAGGTCATTACTTATTTTAACAAGTATTTGCTGAGTACCTTGTGGATTCTAAAACTGAATGAGATAATCTCTACCTACCCCAGGTACTAGCAGAATAATGGGCTAGATCTATCAGCAAAAAGGTAAAATAAAGGATGATATATGGAGCAATGGAAATGCCAAACAATGCTGTAGGAATACTGGGAGCAAGAAGGAGGCACCCAGAATTTGACTTGGAGGAGTATTCAGGGGAAACTGCAGAGAGGAGGTAGTGCTTGAATCTTGTGGGATGAGTAGGAATTTTCCAGACAAGTTGGAGAAAGGGCATTTCAGGGAGAAGGAACAGTATATTCATAATAGTGCATGAAAATGTAGAATATAACTTGGGGTATTATAAGTAGTTTGATATGGAGCATGGACAAGAGTTAAGTCTGGAGATAGAAGGACCTTGTGTGTTGCCCTAAGGAGTTTGAGCATACTCCTGAAGGCCATGAGGATCCATTTTTTTTCAATTTTAATGTGTTAGTGATTCATTTATAATAATAGCATGACTGTTTAAAAATTGGAGTAAAAGATCAAAAATTACCTTTAATCCTATTGCTAAAAACAACTTTTTTCTTAAGCATGTTTAATGTAGTTATCAGATAAAGCATACAAGTTTTGATCCTGAATTTTTCACTTAAGGGTATATCATATACTTTTTCAATGTTATTTCAAAGTCTTCATAGTTGTTTTTAATGGCATCATCGTATTCCATATCCTGCATACTTTTTGTAGATGTCCTCCATCAGAAGCACCTATGGTTGTTTGTTAAACGTGTTATTTCCTGATCCCACCCCGGATTTCTGAATATTCTAAGAATTTCTTAGTGTAAGGCCTGGAAATACGCATTTTACAATCCCCTAGAACATTCTTAAGTGCACTAACATTTGAGAACCAGTAATCTGGTGTGTATACTGTTGTTAGTTTATATTTTCTTAATGATAGATACTTGGATGATTTTTGACTTTATTATTATAAGTAATGTTATAAACATTATCACACAGATCACTTTTTTTACATAAAATTACATTCTTCAATCTTTACAAGTCTTGCAATATCTTTATTATTAACCCCATTTTTATTTATGGATTAAAAGGTCAGAAAAATTGAATAACTTGCCCAGAGTTACAAAGTTAGTAGTTTTATAATCAGCACTCATGCAGATTGAAGAAACAAATTCAGGTGTTTCTGATCCCAGATGTCTTTCAATTGTGCTGTATTGCTTCCTAGTGCCATAGGAATCAATGCATATCCTATGTTAAAATATGAATATACCAATATATTTCCAACATGTAAATAGAAAGTACTTTTTCTACAAAATTATGTAGTAATATTTAGTTCCTACATAGTTCTCAATTATTTTTGTGTGCTTATCATTTTCATATTACTGGCAGTATTTTGCTTTGAATTTGTTTCTTGATAGCACATGAACAGTAAACTGAATTGAGTGGTAAAGCAAATCACCTAAAGAAATTTCAAAAATATGCCCTTGTCAGTTATTTTCACTGTACTACAGGGTTAGTCCACGTGTGTTGGCTCACACCTGTAATCCCAGCACTTTGGGAGGCTGAGGTGGGAGGATTGCTTGAGCCGAGGAGTTCAAGACCAGGCTGGGCAACATAGTAAGGCCCTGTTTCTACAGAAAATAAATAAATAAATTAGTTGGGTGTGGTAGCCCTAGCTACTCAGGGGGATGAGATAGAAGCATTGCTTGAGCCCAGGAGTTCAAGTCTATAGTGAGCTATGATCATGCCACTGTACTCCAGCCTGGGCAAAAAGAAAAAAAAAAAACCTGAACCAAAACAACCCCCACAAAAACCCAGTGTGGAATTTTTTACCCCCAAAGTTTTGGATGCTTGATATTGTCTAATTTCTGTTGTCTTCAAAGGTATTTTAATAACTTGTCCATCTCATGTCTCCAGATGGATGAATGTGTTAGTTCTTGTGTTGCTATAAAGAAATACCTGAGGCTAGATAATTTATAAAGAAAAGAGGTTAAATTGGCTCAGGGTTCTGCAGGCTGTACTGGAAGCATGGTGCTGGCGTCTGCTTCAGGTGAGGCCTCAGGAAGCTTCCAGTCATGGCAGAAGGCAAAGGGGAGTCTGTGTATAAAATGGTGAGACTGGGAGCAAGAGAGAGCAGGGAGGTGCCACACACTTTTAAACAACCAGATTTCATGTAAATTTGGAGTGAGAACTCACTCATCACCAAGTGGATACTGATAAGCCATTCATGAGGGATCCACTCCCATGATCCAAGCACCTCCCACCAGAACCCACCTCCAACACTGGGAATCACATTTCGATATGAGATTTGGAGGGGACAAACATCTAAACCATGTATGTGGGATTTATTTCTCCTCATTCCTTTCACACAAAGAAGGAAAGTACAGTGTTCACCACAGCCTTTATTTATTTATTTATTTATTGAGACAGAGTCTCGCTATGTCGCCCAGGCTGGAGTGCAGTGGCACAATCTCTACTCACTGCAAGCTCCGCCTCCCAGGTTCACGCCATTCTCCTGCCTCAGCCTCCTGAGTAGCTGGGACTACAGGCGCCTGCCACCATGCCTGGCTGGTTTTTGGACTTTTAGTAGAGATGGGGTTTCACCGTGTTAGCCAGTAAATCTGAGCCTGTTGTTTTTTACTGAGCTTATTATTTAATTCGGGGACTTTTGTCAACTCTAGTATTAAGCTGTGTAGAAAAACTGGGGAAGCAGGCAGTTTGTCCTTCGACCTTCCTCACTCCCTCTTCCTGTGCCCTTCTCTCCGTTTGCTTAGCCTTTCTTCCTTTCATGGTTCTAAGGCATTCTTTGGCTTCTTCTACCCAAAACTCAGAAGTCTCATAATTTAGTTTTATCCTGTACTGATAAGCTTTCCTATATGGCATTTTATTCCCTCATACCATAGATCTCCATGTTTCTTTTTTCTTTTTTTTTGAGACAGAGTTTTACCGTTCTCGCCCAGTGGTGTGATCTTGGCTCACTGCAACCTCTGCTTCCTGGGTTCAAGCAGTTCTCCTGCCTCAGCCTCCAGAGTAGCTGGGAGTACAGGCACGCACCACCACGCCCAGCTAATTTTTATATTTTTGGTAGAGACGACATTTCACCATGTTGGCCAAGATATTCTCGATCTCCTGACCTTGTGATCCGCCCGCCTCAGCCTCCCAAAGTGCTGGAATTACAGGCGTGCGTCACTGCGCCTGGCTCTATTTTTCAGAATAGTAAATTACATAGTGAAAGAAGACGCAGAATGTAATGGAATGACTTGTACCTGTAATCCGTGTGACTTGGGAGGCTGAGGTGGAAGGACTGCTTGAGTCCAGGAGTTTGAGGCTGCTGTGGACTATGATTATACCACTGTTCTCCAGCCTGGGTGACAGAGCAAGACCTCTCTTGCTCTAAGAAAACAAAATCTGTAATCTCTAAGAAAAGAAAAAAGAAGACCATAATGGAAAAACTCTGAGTTTTGAGTTTGAATGTAGACTCTGCCATTGAAAGGACATTTGGTGCTATGCAGGTGACTTAACTTCTTTGGGCTTCAGTTTCCTTATTTATAAAGTGGAGGTGATAACGTTTATCTTGTAGAGTTGGAATGGTTAAAGATAATTTATGTAAAATATCTATCACAGTACCTATTACATAGGAGGGAATAAAATACTTATTGTTAGTAAGCATTAATATTTATGCAATAAATAATTTAAATAGTCAATACATTATTCATAATTATAAATCATAATTTTATATATTTCATGAGTATCTTTATTTGAATGGGAAACTCTGGAATATTTGCATTGTAATAGGTCATTTGTTTATCTACATTGTCTTAACCTAAATCTTTAATGGTGTAACTATAGGCACCAAGACAGGCCATAGGGAGTGATACTACTTGGCCAATCTTCCTCTGATCCTAGAGGCAGAGGATTGCTTTTTTCCTCTTGCTTTTAGGAGTGGTACTGGTCACCAAAGATTTAGTATTTGTTTTCTATCTTGTACATTCCTTACAAAGATAATTTGAACAGAAAAAAATTGTGTTCCATGGAAGTTGTATGTGCTGTGCTGTAATCCATGAGATTAATGGGTTCCTGGTAAGCCTATCATTACTATTTTCTCCTTTTTAAAAGCATTAAAATATTTTGAGACATATTTTTATGGTGTGCAAATATTTTGAGGTGTACACTGTGCATTTAGTATGGTGGTAGTGCTTTGGAGGCTGGAAAATAGACTGTTGTCTCTAGGCCCTTACAAAAATCATTTACATGACATAATAGTTAACTATATAGTAGTATCTAATTTTACTAGGGCACAAAAACTCACAAATTTAACTTTTTCTTTTGAGCAGTCCAGCATCAGCATTTGGCTGCCATCTCCCATTATACATCAGATCTAAATCCAACCATGAGTCAGGTTCAGATAATTCTTTAATGTTTGGAGGTAGAACTATATACTGTGAAATATTTTTATTTTTAAAATTAACATTTATTTTGAAATAATCACATATTATGGAAAATCTGGAAATATAGTTTAAATAACTCTTTTTTTTCCCTGAACCATTTGCAAGTAAGTTGTCAACCTAATCACCCCAGAGTACTTTAGTTTGTGTTTCCTACAGACAAGGACATTCTTCGACATAACCACAATACAGTCACTAAAATCAGAAAATCAACTTTGTCATTTTACAGCCATTTATTCCTCAGACCCCATTCAAGTTTTGCCAACTGTCCCAATAATGTCTTTATTGGGATCCAGTTCAAAGTCATGTACTGCATTTGGTTGTCATACTTGCTTAGTCTTCTTGAGTGTGAATAATTTCTCAGTCTTTCTTTGACTTTTGTCATCTTGACACAAAGACTCTAAGCCAGTTATTTTATAAGGTGTCCCTCACTTTGGGTTTACTTGCTGTTTCTTATTATTACATTCAGGTTGTGCACTTTTTTTGTTGTTGATGTTTGGTTGTTTTTGGAGACGCAGTCTCACTTTGTTGCCCAGGCTGGAGTGCCGTGGCGCAATTTTGGCTCACTGCAACCTCTGCCTCCCGTGTTCAAGCGATTCTTGTGCCTTAACCTCCTGAGTCGCTGGGACTACAAATATGCACCTGATTTTTGTATTTTTAGTAGAGACGGGGTTTCGCCATGTTGACCAGGCTGGTCTCAAACTCCCGACCTCAAGTGATCTGCCCACTTCGGCCTCCCAAAGTGCTGGGATTACCGGCGTGCGCTGCCGTGCCTGGCCCAGGTTGTGCACCTTTGGTGGGAATGCCACAGAGGGATGCTCTGTTCTTTTCATTGTATCCTGTCATGTGGCATGGGATTTGATCTGCCCCATTGCTGATAATGTTCATTTTAATCACTTGCTTATGATGGTGGTTGTCAAGCTTCTATATATATAATTACCTTTTCCCCCTTTAATAACTATTTTGTGTGGAGGTACATTTAAACTATGCAGGTATCCCATTCCTCATCAAACTTTCTTTTATTCATTTATTTATATCAGTGTGGACTCATGGTTTACTATTTTATTGCCTAGGTTATAATGCATTGCTGTCATTATTAATTTTGATGCTTAAATTATCTCAGTAGGATCCCTTTTAGGCTGACTTTTTTTGGAACCATTCTTTGAGCATTTCCTTGCTTTTGGCATCATAAAATGTTCCAGGACTCATCTTTTCCTGCCTTAGCCCTGGAATCAACCTTTTCTCCAAGTGGCCTTGTTCCTTTTATTGGAAAGTGGGCCATTAGAGGCTAAGATTTGGGTATTTCGTATGCTCATGGCTTTTGGAGTGTCATATCTCCCAGATCCTCTCAGCCAGGGAGTGAATATATTCACATACACTATGTACACATATTTACATCTCTATAGTTATTAAAAATAAATATGAGTTTATTGTTAACTTCCTTCATCCTTCTCCAGTCTGGCTTCTGTTGTCTTTGTGTATATACTTACTTGATAAGTACTCTTATATGCTATCAATCTCCTCTCCACTATCATCCCCTCCCTTCATTAATATCCCCCTTTTACCTCTTAGGCTCTGTCACCCCACACTAGGCTGTTGCTCTGCAGAGACACCTCTTCACCCTTTGCAGATCTGACTCTCTGTGCTGGTCTGCATCTACAGGGGAATAATCTTTTCATCCTGCTTGGGCTCTAATCCCCCTGCACGAAGTCACCCTTGCATAAGGATACCCTCTCATTCTGTTTGAATACTGACATCCCATGCTGGGGTGTCCCCCTCTGCCAACACCACATGGGTACCCTCTTCACCCTACGTGGGTTCTAACCCTCTCATATCATGCCAGCGATCCATGGGGATGCCCTCTCACTTAGGCTATGGTACCCCACACTAGGCCTCCCCCAATATGGACACACCTCCTACCATTCCACTGTGCCTTCCGTCTTTCCTCTGGTGTGGACACCTACCTTTCTCTGTGTTACTTAATAGCTGTAGGAACTGAATTTTTCAGGAAGAGAAGGGAAATAAGAAGGAAGGAAAAGAGGAATAGGGAGTGGAAGAGAAAGTGGAGGAGGAGAGTAACATAATGCTCTTCTTTTTATCTATAGTGATGATAATGATAATCTCTCTTTCAAAGTCAGCATTGGTTGTACCTTATATTGGAAGAAAATTGAGCAATTAATAATTGTAGGTAACATCAGATTATGAGCAAAGCATGAGCACTGTGTGGCAGTTCTCCTGGATACTATTTCTTCTTGCACTTTGGAGGAGAGATGATGATAATTTGATAGGCTGGTCAGCACTTTGCATTTTTTAATGGGCTTTTTTTTTTTCATGTATATTGTTGTGGGCATGTAGTAGGCCTCCAGAATGAGAGACAGAAAATCTTTATATATTTTTTGCTCTGTTTAGCTGAAGGTCTTTCTTTATCATAATTGTCAGCAAAGTGCATTCTCAAGAATTTTAGTAAGATGATGATAATGCAGAAAAAGAGTTATAAAAGAACTGAGATATTAACTGTCATTCACTGAGGAAGTTGAGTTTGCAGAATTTGATAGAGATAAGGATTTCAGCAAGTAGGTTTTTCTTGTTATGTGATATTCCCACTATGATTTTTTAAATGTTATAAAAATATGTCTAGGAATTGACACAAGTATATTTTAAACTATGGCACATCTGCACAGGTCTTAAAAAAATGATTATTGCTTCAAATGAACCAGGACAATAAGTAATTTGTACTGGGGATTCCCCAAGCTTTAAATTAGTATCAGGAAACTATAATTCCTACAAATAAATCTAAGCAAAGAAATGTCCAGGAAGCTCTTTAGTAAACATTTGCTGTAACCAAAATATGCTACCGTTATTTGCAAAAAAAAGGGAAAAATAGTTGGAAGTATTGCAGAAATAATTCATTGCAGTTATATTCTGTACTTTAAAAGATCATTCAGCTTTGCATGCCACATTTAAGAAAAAATAAACAGCAGGCACTATTATCAGTTCCTGCTCTCCTTCCCTAGGTTTGGGAAAACAAACTCAATGGAAAGATGATCTGAATTTTAGTTTTACTACCTTAAGATGAGAACTCTTGACAAATGGGATCTAATTAAGCAAAAGAGTTTCTGCACAATGAAAAAACCTATAATCGGAGTGAACAGGCAGCCTACAGAATGGGAGAAAATTTTTGCAATCTACCCATCTGACAAAGGTCTAGTAGCCAGAATTTACAAGGAACTTAAACAAATTTATAAGAAAAAACCCCATCAGAAAGTGGGCAAAGGATATGAACAGACACTTCTCAAAAGAAGACATTTACATGGCCAACAAACGTGTAAAAAAGTTCAGCATCACTGATCATTAGAGAAATGGAAATCAAAACCACAATGAAATACCATCTCATGCCAGTCAGAATGGTGATTATTAAAAAGTCAAGAGACAATAGATGCTGGCGAGACTGTGGAGAAATAGGAAGCTTTTACACTGTTGGTGGAAATATAAATTAGTTCAATCATTATTGAAGACAGTATGGTGATTTCTCAAGGATCTAGAACCAGAAATACCATTTGACCCAGCAATACCATTACTGGGTATATACCCAAAGGAATATAAATCATTCTATAAAGACACATGCACAAGTATGTTTATTGCAGCACTATTTACAATCTCAAAATCATGGAACCAACCCAAATACCCATCAATGATAGACTGGATAAAGAAAATGTGGTACATATGCACCATGGAATACTATGCAGCTATAAAAATGAATGAGATCATGTCCTTTGCAGGGATATGGATGAAGTTGGAAGCTGTTATCCTCAGCAAACTAACACAGGAACGGAAAACTAAACACTGCATGTTCTCACTCATAAGTGGGAATTGAACAATGAGAACACATGGACACAGGGAGGGGAACAACACACACCAGGGCCTGTTGGGGGTGGGAGGGTGAGGGGAGAGAACTTAGAGGACGGGTCAATAGGTGCAGCAAACCACCATGGCACACGTATACCTACGTAACAAACCTGCACGTTCTGCATACATATCCCGGAACTTAAAGTAAAATTAAAAAAAAAAAAAAAAAGAAACCAGCTTGGATTTTAAAAATGTCAAACTTAATACACAAGAAAACATCTAGGGATCTAAAGAAATAATGATTTCTACTCTTTTCCTAACGTCTTGTTTTCTTATCAATGCCTCTAATAATGCAGGACCTTTTCACAGTATTTCAAAGTATTTGTATCTTGGCTTTCTATTTTTATGTTGTCCTTGGGCTTCCAGAGAAATGCTTCTTAAACTTTGTACTTCGTGACATTCATCAGCAGAACAAGGAAACATGCAGAGTACCCATCTACCTTTGACTACCTCTCAAAACCCCTCCAAAACTCTTGACTCTTGGGATGGATAGATACACCTATTTTCTCAGCAATCTAATCTGTAGTATTATCATTTCTCTGGAGCTGTAGAAAAGGGTGCAAGATCCATGTTTAAGATATCCTTCCTTGGAGGTCTGGCTTGCTTTTTCTTTAAAGGGAAATGGGAATTTATGACTATAGAAGTCTCTCATAGAATCAAGGAAATGTTGAACTGCCAGGCCTTGAAAAGACCAGGAATCAAGGCAGTGAGGATCGGGGGCAGGCAGGGAGATAGGATCTTGTAGCATAAACTAGGGGCTTCTGAGTCTCCTTGAGCCCCACCTCATGGCTAGGGGGAGAAAGTGTATAAAATCTTAGAAAAGAGGCATGTGGAAAAATGTTTACTACCTGAGCGATTTTGTGAACTTTTTAAGATAATACACTCAAACCAGAAGGCTTTGTCCACCTTACATTTCCTGCTCTTTTCTGTTTAGATTCCCTCACTTCATTTGTTTTGTTTTGTTTTGTTGAGAAGGAGTCTCGCTCTGTTGCCCAGGCTAGAGTGCAGTAGCACAGTCTCGGCTCACTGCAACCTCTGCCTCCCAGGTTCAAGCGATTCTCCTGCTTCAGTCTCCCGAGTAGCTGAGACTACAGGTGCCTGTCACAATGCCTGGCCAATTTTTGGTATTTTTAGTAGAGATGGAGTTTCACCATGTTGGCCAGGCTGGTCTTGAACTCCTGACCTCAGATGATCTGTCCACCTCGGCCTCTCAAAGTGCTAGGATTACAGGTGAGAGCCATCATGCCTGGCCCCTCACTTCTTTAAAGAACCAAAATACTGTGTGATGCAGTTGGACACCTTATCCAAAGTGACAATGGTGTTAATAGCAATGCTGTAACTGCCTGGGAGTTTCCAATAGTAAAGTCACTCAAAATGAATGCCTATCCTTCCATTTTTCCTGGTTATTGGCTATAAATGTTATCCAGACTCTACCATTATTACTATTTTTAATGTGTATTTATTTTAGATTAGCGAGGAACCCATTTGGAAAACTTTCGCAGACCCTTAGTTGACTATGGACCAACACCTGAATTGAGGACATTAATCTAGAATTGCAAGTTTCTACAGATTCAGACACAGTCCAGGATTTTCTTATTTCCCCTCTAGTTAACATTTCCAGGCTCCTTGCCTCTTTTCTCTCTGATTTCCTTCCTTGATAGTTCAGCTGCGTTCCCTCTGCAACTCAGCTGTGTCAGCTTTGGCTGGCAAACCCCGTGGCCAGGAAACTAGAAAATGCTCTGTGACTAAAGGGAAAACAGAGGGTTAGGGAGCAGAAGGAAAGAAAGGTTAAGAGAAAGAGACATGATTTGGCCGTGGTTTTCTCAGAGTAATTTATGTGGCTAATTCAGTTAGATACCTATGAGGCCAGATTATCGTCTTAGAAGTTTGTAAGGAAACCTTACCTTACATAGATGGTCACAGGCCAGAAGAAAAGGGTAAAGCTTATCTATAGGGATTTAAGGGTTGCTACCTTTGGCTTTTAGAGCTTTTTACATAGATGAACTTGTGCTTTTAATCTACGTCTTTGAAACATTTTAAACATACAGAAATATGAATCTTAAAATAATTCTCTATAGTCCTCATTTATATGGCACACATTTTGCTCACATTATAAATCTGTTCTTTTTGCAAATAAAGTGCTCATTTTGGCTGTTTTCCAGATATGACAGTTGGTGGACATGCTTCAGTAGAGAAAAGGAAATTTTCCCTGCTTATCTACTCTCTCCCGTCTGCCCAAGATAGTGTGTCTGTCAATTGTGACCTGATTTTGAAATAATTTATTAAATAGAGGGATGCATGATGTTATTTAAAATTTTGGTATGACATTGACTTTTAGTCCTTTATAATAAGCGCTTCACTAGATTCTCTGGGTGAGGTATATTGCTCTTGGGGTTTTAGAAATTTCTTAACTCCTTCCTTGAATTTGGACTCTGTTCAGTGTCAACTATGACTAATGTTTACTCAGGAAATTAAACACACTTGTTTATTCAGAAGATGAAGCATGCTTCATGCTTTTCTTGGCCATGGAAACATTATTTTGGAAATACATTACTCTTATAGGTAAGGAAAATGTCCTTACATTAGCAAGTAGACTGCTTAAGCAAAGTAATAGACAAATAAATATACAATACTTGTCTTTGGTAAAGTTTATTGTTTTCATTAAATTTGTTGACATCTTTCCATATTTTTTAATGTCAGATTTTAATATATATGCAATAGATAGTAATTTAAAGTTTTGAATTTGTAATCTTTTCACTTGAAGTTGGGCAAGAAGTCTAAATGAATTATATGTCTTTTAAAAAGCATGTTCTTGGCCAGGCGTGGTGGCTCATGCCTGTAATCCCATCACTTTGGGAGGCTGAGGCGGGCAGATCACGAGGTCAGGAGATCGAGACCATCCTGGCTAACACGGTGAAACTGTCTGTACTAAAAATACAAAAAAAAAAAAAAAAAAAAAGAAAAGAAAAATTAGCTGGGTGTGGTGGCCCACACCTGTAGTCCCAGCTACTCAGGAGGCTGAGGCAGGAGAATCACACCTGTAGTCCCAGCTACTCGGGAGGCTGAGGCAGGAGAATCACTTGAGCTTGAATCCGGGAGGTGGAGATTGCAGTGAGCCAAGATCGCGCCATGCCACTGCACTCCAGCCTGGGCAACAGAGCGAGACTCTGTCTCCCCGCAAAAAAGCCATGTTCTTTGTTTTTAAAAAATTACTATTCTCCAAAATCTACCCTAAACCTGTAGCTGTAATTCATTTCTCTCTCCTGCACTCTGGACATGTTATCCCCCGTGTCCTATTGAACATCTCCTCCTCAGTGGATGTATGAAATGCAAAACATTCATTGTCTGTGCCCAGAGTTCTGCTCTACTCTGCTACTTGCATGATTTGTGTTAGGAACGATGGTGCATCATTTAAACTAGAAACTATAGAGCCATGCCTGACGTTTTCCCTTACTACTTCTGTCCATTCAGTATGACCACTTCCAATAACAGTCCTTCCAACCCGATTCCCCCTCTGTCATTATAAACATTGTTATTCTTTGACTTAGAAATGTATCAATGGAGGCTAGGCACAGTGGGTTACATCTGTAATCCTGGCACTTTGGGAGGCTGAGGAGGGTGGATTGCTTGAGTTTAGGAGTTACAGACCAGACTGGCCAACATGGCGAAACCCCGTCTCTGCTAACAATACAAAAAAATTAGCTGGACATGGTGGTGCATGCCCGTAGTCCCAGCTATTTGGGGGACTGAGGTGGGAGGATCACTTGAGGCCAGGAGGTTGAGGCTGCAGTGAGCTGAGATTGTGCCACTGCACTCCAGCCTGGGTGACAAAGTGAGACCCTGTCTCAATCCCCTACTCCCCCCACCGCCAAAAAAAAGAAAAATCAATGGCTTGCCATTGCTTGATGAATAAAGTCCATACTCTTTGGCATATCACTTGAGGCCTTTTGTGGTTTGGCTCCTTCCTACCTGCCACATTTTTTCACCAGTTCTTCTTTGTAGCAGCATTCTCCAACCAGACTCAATTCATGTACTTGGTGTTTTCAGCAGGCATCATGGATTTTCCACTGTTGCCTGCCCCAGTCTCTCCCAGAATGTCCATCTTTCCCTTATGTGCTCAGTGAAGCCCTACTCATCCTCCCAGACTCAACTCTGGCATAATCATCTCTTCAAGGAAGCTTTGCCTGATCTCTCTTTATGATACTTCCCTGGCACCTTGTACATGCATCAATTTTTAGCACTTAGTATACTGCCATGTAATTATTTGTTTACATGTTTGCCTTCTCACTAGACACTGAGTTCCTTCAAGTCTGAAACTTTGGTTAGTTATCTTTTAAAGTGCTGTACAAATGTTTTTATTTTATGCCTAGAACATATATGGCATTCAGGAGATGATTAGTTGAGTGAATAAATACAGAACAGGGCACATGCTAATGGAACATGATTTGGATTATGTCTTTGAGAGTAATTGTTGACTGAGAAGGTAGCTTTGGTTAGCAATGCCAGTGCTGAGAACAATTAAATATAATATATTTGAGCACCTATTACGTGCTAGGCATTGTGCCCATTGCCATACATGTGCTAGTATTTAGGACAGTGAGAGCCACAGCAATTTGATAAGTCAACCAGGTAAGTAATTGGACTACATAAGCAACAGAATTGGATTTGGAATCCAAGACTGCTTGACTCAAAAGCCAGAGCTCTTAATGCTGGAAAATAATCAGAGATGAGGAGGGAAAACCTACTTTAAAACAAAGGCAAAACAGTGTGTTTACGGTAAAGGCAAATTTGGAATCATAGTTTCTACTTTTCACTATGGGTTCCAGAGATTTGTAGGAGATATTTTGGGAGAGGCAGTGGTAAGCTCATGCTTTTAGTAACTTTCGATAAATGAAAAAGTAAATTGTTGATAATGTGGGGGGAGTTAAAGAAAATTAAGCAAAAAGAGAAGAAAAAGTTGTGGTGGAAGGTGAAGGGGAGGAGGCATCACGTGGTGAGAGGAAGGAAAGGAAAGAACTTGATCAATATGTTTGTATCAGATTTGGCTAAACAGAGAAACTAGAATTCATTAAGCACCTAGTATATTCTAGTCTGTATAGATATATCATCTCCTTATAAGGTAAATATTATTTTCCTCAATTGCATTTGGTTAAAGTCTCATGTACTTCAGCCTAGAAGAGGTTGAACATCATGTAGACAGTACCTGATAGAGCTTGGGTTCAAAGCCAGCTCTATAAGACTCCGCTTTATGAGGAATGGTGATAATCGTAGTTGTAGCATCTGATATCTCAGTGCAGCAGCAATATGAATAAATCATTATGATGGATTAACAAGGTATTAGGCAGAGGCAAAGTCAGTCTAACCAGGTGGATACTTTCTGCTATGTCAATTGGTAATTGGAATTTTTATGCTTTTAAAGGGAGAATGAATGTAATATAGTTATGAAATTTCTTCTTAGGATCCCTCCTTGCTGCTCTAAAATTGAGAGAATGTACCAATCAAGGGTGACATTAAAACAACTTAACCACTGATGAGGCAGAAGCGCTGACCAGTCAGACGGACACTGGCTGTAAACATCTGGAGAGGCTACATGGTGTCTTTTGGCCTACTATCAGTCCCGGTCTGTCTACATACTAGTGGGCTGCATCTGTTTAGAGGCTTCATTATCTGCAGAACTGAGAAGCAAAGATTTTTCAGCATGGATTGTGTTGTAGCATTATTCTACCACCCAGATTAATTTGTTATATATGCTAAACTAATTAGCATTTATAGTGAGAATGACATTTAAGGAAGATGAAAAGAAAGGAGATGTAGTAGAATAATGAGGCTCTCATTTACATGATTACCACCTTGCCTAAGAACCCCCGAAAAAATTTACTTGTTTGATATTTGGTTTCTCATTTATCCATCTGCTTGTTCATTTGCTCATTTATTTATCCATACGCCTTTTTTTTTTTTTTTTTTTTGAGATGGAGTCTCCCTCTGTCACTCAGGCTGGAGTGCTGTGGCACAATCTCAGTTCACTGCATATCCTCCTGAGTATCTAGGATTACAGGCGCCCACCACCATGCCCAGCCAATTTTTGTATTTTCAGTAGAGATGGGATTTCACCATGTTGGCCAGACTGGTCTTGAACTCCTGACCTCAGGGAATCCACCTGCCTCAGCCTCCCAAAGTGCTGAGATTACAGGCGTGAGCCACGGCACCCAGCCTCATCCCATGTACTTTTATTTTAAGACCCTTAGTTCTGCCAATTCTGAGGAAGGATTTTATTTCTTTTACTTTTTTTTTTTAGATATTATAAAATAGGAATAATCTGACTGTAATTAGTCTAATTACAGATTACTTATTTACATATCTGATTTTATATACTAAGCTGTGAGCTATTTATGGACACTTTTTTTAAGCCACCCACCCCCCACATGCCTGGTACTGTATTTCAATAAATATTTTGGTAACTGAATGAAAGAACTGTTAGATCCAGAATTCAGTCGGTTTAAATGTATGTTCTTTGTAACTCAAGCCTGCAAGTTATTGGTTCATGTTTTCCTCCAGCAACCATATAATGAGCTCTTAACACATGTAAACTGTTGTTCTGGAGATAGGTAACAGCCCCTTAGGTGACTGCAGGAAGAAAAGATAGAACGCTGGGACTCCAACGTTAGACAGGAGAAGGCCTTTTAAAGGGTGCTCCGATGTGCACTGTCAAACCATATTGTCACCCTGAGGTGTAGGGAGCAATAGGTGATTAGGATTAGTTGGGTTATGTTAGAGACCAGACTGTGCAAAGACTCAAGTCCAGAACACAAGGATTAAAGATCCCCCCCCAGTGAGAAATAAGCCTGGGGAGTTTTGGAACAGTGCAGGGGCGACTGCATCTTAGGTGTCAGATGGCCCAAGGGAGCTAAGGATCTGAGAATCAGGATATCATAGCCTTGCTGGGGAAAAGGCAATCAAAGTGTCAATGGTCAAGGCAGACAAAGGGCCTGGGAATGCAGGAGATCAGGAGCAGAGGAAAGAATGAGCTTGAGCCAAAGGCAGGTTTTATTTGATTGTTGACCTATTTATAGGTCTTAGAATACGAGTGAGGTAGCTTTTGAGCATGATTTCCCAACCTTGGTACTATTGACATTTGGACCAGATAATTTTTTTTTGTTGGGGATGGGGTGGGGCTGTCCTTTGCATTGTGGGATTGCAGCATCCCTTGCCTGTACACAGTGAATGCCAAAAATCATCTCTAGACACTGCTAAATGTTCTCTGGGAGGCAAAATTGCTTCTGGTTGAGAACCAATGCTTTGGAGGTAAATGAATCAAGTGGCTGCTGCTCGCTGAGGAAAGGGTGAAGAGAACAGTGATAATGAATGGCTCCATAAATGTTACGTCTTTCCATATAAATTCCAAAAGGAATCAGGACCAAAAGTAACCTAATTGTGAACAATTGATCATTGGTAGAGATGAAATAAATTCTAAGATTCAGCAGCCTTTGTATTTGCAAATGTGAACTACTATGCATGGAAATGCAACTATTTTAGATTGTAGTGGAGAAATTGTGTTTGGAGAAAGGAGATTGGAGTTGATACAGTTAGGCATAGTTGAGGAGAACTTTGAAGGTCAGTTAAGAAGGCTTAATTAGCTTGGAATTAACACTGTATTAGTCAGAAATTAGCAAGAAATAAATGTTGAAAGAACTGGGTTGAAGATTTCTTTTTCTTATTTCTTCTTAAAAAGTAAAATGCAAAAGGAAGTCCTTTTGAAAAATTCAGGTTTTGTTAATTTTTGGGTATTTTATTCTGATCACTTGACATCACCTCCGTCACACCCACTGAGCAACTCTATTATAGCTACTATTGTGAAAAACAGAAATTTTGCTGTTTCTAAATCAGTATTTTGTTTAGAGTTGAGTCTCCCCAAACTTACGGTAGCTTCATCTAGACTTTTCTTGCTGCCACTATTTCTTAAGTAAATTAATAAATACCCCTCCCCCAACAAACCCCCTATTACATTTACCAGACCAGCTGTTGCAAACCTTTTTCACTCTCTATAAATTTCATTCTTGCTGTAGTCACTCTCAGCAGATAATTTGGTTTCTTTTTTAACCCAGCTTGAGGACATTTGGGCATGAGCTTTTCAGAACTTTTTCTGGTGTCTCTCTCTACCTCTGCTTTCATTCTTTCTCTTTCCCTGCATATCTGCCTTGCAGTAAGAATGCCCTCCCCTTTTCCAAGATGAACCTCTGCATGTGTGCTCTTCCAGTCCTTTATTATCCTTTGATTTTCCTCTTGTCTTCGCATACTCATTCTCTCCTCAAATCTTTCCTTTTGTACTCTTGCTAAGGTGTTTTTTGTTTTTTGTTTTTTTTTTTCTCAGACAACAAACCAAAAAAACACAAAAGCGTTTCTTGACTTTTGTGTATGTTCAAATCCTACTGTCACTTATCTCAGGCTTTTTGTCTTCCACTCACCACCAAATTATTCGGGAAAAAAGAACCACCAATACATTATGCTTTACTATCTATCTACTTGTTTATCTTTTGTACTCATATGCTATTGGAACAACTCTCTTAAACTTCACCATCATCTTCCTAATCACCAAATGGTATGTCCTCCATATCCTCATCTTCCTGTGTTTCTCAGCAGCATTTGATATCATTGACTGTTTTTTTCCTCTTGAAACTTTTTCACCTTTGACCTTTTTGACTTAATACTAACCCACTTACCCTTCTATTTTTATCTTTCCTCCTTCTTTGAGCTCCTTGACAGTTTCTTTTTCCTACCTTAGGCATTTCTAAATATTGTATCATTGAATATTTTGTCTTTATTTTGTATTTTGTTTATTTCCTTTGATAGTTGTAGGAACCATTTCTGTATAAGCAGTTCTCCAATTTACATCTCTAATTCTGACCTTTGTCTTGAGCTTCACCTGTGTTTTCAATCATTGGATATCTGCTTTATTATTGTGGTGTTAGTTGGAATTCACTGTGGCCAAAACCAAATGGAGAGAACTTCTATAGACCATGTGAGCTCCTCTTCTTTCCTTCCTCAAATCTCACTGAAATGGCAGTAGAAGACTTTAAAAGGTATTAACTTATAAGGATAAAGAAATTGGGATAGCAGAAGAGAGAGCTTAGCAAAGGTTTGGAAGATGATAAATACAGAAGAATGCTACCTACAGAGAGTTACCTTTGATTTTCTGTAGTCCCTATAGAAGAGACACTGATGAGATGCAAATCCTTTAGAGACTCACATTTGGAAACTCCTGGCACCACAAAAGCTGGGAGTAAAACACAGAGCAGAATATGGATCTTGGTTAAAAGTACAAGAGCCTTTAGATCACCCAGATACCTTTCTCTGCTGTGGGAAGTTGGGTGAAACTTCCCTTCACCCCCTGAGGGAAGCAGAGACAATTCAAGAAGAATACGTCCAAAAACTCTTATTAATTTCATTAGAGTAATAAGAAGATATTGTACCTTTAAAACAAGAACAGATGCTATGAAGAAGGTAAAATTAGATAACAAGAAAGTAGTTTGGAAATTTAAAATTTATTATTAACCAACATAAAAAATTTTAGAAGTTTGAGGATAGCATAGAAGAAATCTCATAGAAAGCAGATCATCAACAACAGCAGCAGCAAAAAAGAAAAAAATAAACCTAAGAGATAGAACATAGGAAAGAAAAGAAAATTAGAAGATCAATTCAGCATGTCCAAGATCTGACCAATAGGGGTTCCATGCGTGAATTCATGTATCCAAGCCTTTTGCCAGTGCCCTCCATACTGACTCTGGACTTGGTTATATGATGCAATTTGATCAATTTGTTATAGAAAACTTGACACAACAGAGGCTTAAAGAGCACATTTTTTCTTCTATTGTTATTTTAATTGACATATAATCGTACATGTTTATGAGTGATACTTTTTTCTTCTTTTTTAAAAGTGTATCCATTATTGGCTAAAGTGTGATATTTTGATACATGTATACAATGTCTGAAACCTCTGTGATTATCATGAAAACATGCTTGCGGATGAGACTCATGAAATAGGTCCCTGTCCTACCTAATACCATTAATTAATTAATTACAGAGTCTTGCTGTCTCCCTGGCTAGAGTGCAGTGGCAGCATTACAGCTCACTGTAATCTCCAACTCCTGGGCTCAAGTGATCCTTCTGGCTCAGCCTCCTGAGTATAGTTGGGACTACAGGCATGGGCCATTGTGCCTGGCTAATTTTATTATTATTATTATTTTGGTAGAGACAAGGTCTTGCTATGTTGCCGAGGCTGATTTTGAACTCCTGGCCTTAAGTGATCCTCCTGCTTCAGCCTCCCAAAGTGCTGGGATTATAGGTGTATGCCACTGCACTATCTCCAACTACCATTTTAAATTCAGCTAACAGCCAGCCTACCCCAGATATCTGCATGAAGTCTAGTCAACACCAGAAAGAACTCTCTAGCCAAATCCAACCAATATCAGCAGAACTGCCTGGCTGATGGGTAGATTCTAGAGCAATTATGAATGGCTATTGCTTTATGCCTGAGTTTTAGGATGGTTTATTATGAAGCCTTATTACAGCTACAGGACACCTGATACAAATACAGAACAAGAAAAAGGAAGGAAGCTATCGAAGAAATACTACAAGAAAATTTCCCAGTACCGATGGATGTGTCTAGACTGAAAAGGCTACCCAAGTATCCAGCACAATAAGTGAAAAAAGAATACCAACCATATCATTCTGAAATTTAAGAACATCATAGATTAAAATAAGGTCCTAAAAGCTTTGTGGAGGGAGTATAAAATGAAAAGAAAGCATAAACATAGCTCACGTAGAGATGAATGGAAATCAGAATGGCATCAAACTCAACACTGGGTGGTAGAGGACAATGGTACAATGCTTTCAAAATTCTGAGGGGGAAGTCCTTTTCAGTTTAGATTTCTCTATTCAGCTGAAAGTATCAATTAGATATGAGGACAGAATGAAGAAATTCTAAGTCCTGGCAGGATTAAACAATTTATATCTTATGTGTGATTTCATAGAAAGCTTCTGGAGGATGAAATTCCGTAAAACAAGGGAGAAAATCAATACAGAGAAGACATAGGATTCAGGAGAACAGACTCAATATGGCAGGGCAGAGAGAAGTTCCAGGAAAGCAGCTGTTCACTGGTCCTTGAGAGCAACCACTCAGATTAGAGAAAAAGGATGGAGGGTTATTGAGGGGGTGGTTTTGAGGGGAACAAATAAAAATGAAGTATTTGGTATGTTTGAACGTTTGGGAAAAAATGAACAGAACAAATGTATTGGACTCAGAAAAAAATTGTAATAGGTAGATGAAAAACTAAGCAAATGAAACAAATGATATTAACTTCAGAAAAATACAACTTGTTTCTAATCTTGGAAACATATACATAATCATATTATCTGGCTCGGTAATGAAGAATATTTGTGTAGTCATAATAATGTTATAAACACTACAAATATAAATACATTTTTATATGGGGAAGGGAAAGTGTGTGTGATGGGGAAGGAGAGTGGGGAGGAGGGGAGGAAGGCTGATGGTGCAAGTGAGCCAAAGTCTCGGTAACTATAATAGGAATTCAAATGATAGTCTTGAGAATTTATCAGTCAGGAAATATCCAAATAAACTTAATATTTAGATGAGAACAAACCACTACAAGAATTGGAACAGGCCGGGTGAAGTGGCTCACACCTGTAATCTCAGCACTTTGGGAGGCCTAGGCAGGTGATTGTTTGAGCCCAGGAGTTCGAGACAAGCCTGGGCAATAGAGAGAGAACTCATCTCTGCTAAAAAAAAAAAAAAAAAAAAAAAATTAGCATGGTGGCGTGCACCTATAGTCCCAGCTATTCGGGAGGCTGAGGTGAGAATCGCTTCAGCCTGCAGTGAGCTGTGATCGTGCCATTGCACTCCAGTCTAGGTTACAGAGTGAGACCCTGTCACGAACAAACAAACAAGAGAGAGAGAGAATTGGAACAATGGCTTGTGGAGTATAGGACTAGAGCAAGTGTTGACAATTTTTTTTTTCTGTAAAGCACTAGAAAGTAAATATTTTAGGTCTTGTGGACCACGTAGTCTTTGGTATTATAGGGTGAAAGCAGCCATTAACAGTCCATAGATGAGTGGACATGGTTGTGTTCCAGTAGAATTTTATTCACAGAGACAGATGGTGGATTGAATTTGCCCTGTGGGCCATAGTTTGCTAGCCTCTAGGCTAGAGGGCAAAAGAGGGTGGCAGAGGGATGAATTTTTTCTTTTGAATCCAAGCTCAATTTTTGGATTTGGCTGTCTTTTTTTTGTTGTTGTTGTTGTTGGCTGTAAAGTAAATATATAGAGTAATCTTCCATCTGACTCCTCACATTAGTTCCCTCTTCTCCTTTTCTCCTTTTTCTTGTCTGAGATGCTAGTTTAGGCTATTGCAGTAACTTATTAACCCCAATATTTGGCTTCCAGAATATGCATCCAATCTATCTTTGTAAAGAGTTCGTGCTATGGTGTTTACTTGACCTACTCACCATTCTCCAGATGTTGATCCTGATTTCTTGCTTCTGTGCTTTTTGCTGTTCCTCCTGGATGTTCTCCTTCTTTGCCATTTCAGCTTTTCAAAACTGTGTATATCTTTCCAAGTTCTACCTGAAATAACTGCTTCCCTTAGAAACTGCTCCTGGTTTCCCTCTACCAGCCTCCAAACTCCCATCCAGCTAGCCAACTAGAGGTGATTTGCCCCTTCTTTGGGAGAGATTGAGTTTGGAGTCAGTCTTGAATTTGAATTTATACCCTACAATATACTTGGTGTATGACCTTGAAAAAATTTTTTGATCTGCCTGAGGCTTTTTCTCATGTATAAATATTTCATATGGTTCTTGAGAGGGTTAAAAGTGGTTTAATTTGTTTTCTTATCTTCATTTGGCATTCCACAATTAATATAGCTCAACCTCACATTATAGTCATTCGTGTACTTCTCCTATCCCCCAACCCTTAGCAGCTGGGTTCAGATTGTATCTTCCCCATCTTACGTATCCTGAAGCCATGCTCAGAAAGTATTGATCTGATTGAATTCAATTGAATTAAGAAGGACATATTTACAGTATTGATCCTTAGCTGAAGATTTCTGATTTTATGGTAAAATTAGAGAAATTTTGTATTCTCCAGTTTGTCTGTTTCCTAATCTCTGTTACATTGTCTATTTTTATTAGTTCATATCTGTTTTCTCCTACATTGCAAAGGAAGTGTGATGTTGGGGAGGAGAATAGTGACTTGATTTTTCCTTTGATGGGAACTAAGCCATGTGTTTATATTGAGTCAGCTACTCCAGACTCTGAATTCTCAATCAGATGGTCAGTAGTGTTTAATTGAATTCCCAATATGTGCAAGGCTATGCTAGGTGCTGTCACTCCAGGGAGATGTAACCATCTGGAGGAACTTTTTCAAAGAACCTAGAATATGAGAATATGTTTCTTTGTATCTAAATTAAAATGATACTAATTTTGGCAAAGTAAATAGTTGGCATAAAAGCTGTCTTTTGCCTCTGCCTTTTTTCCTTTTTTTTTTCTTTAATTCTTTCTTCTAATCTCCAATAAAAGACATCCTTCTTTTTTTGCTATGGCCAGGATGGCATACTTTTTCCTTGATTTCTTTCCTTCCTATTTATAGGTAATTTGTGTAATACAAGGCTCTATTTAAAATCTTTTTCAAGGTCTTTTTGTTTTTGGATCTTTTTCTAACTTTAAATGTGTACATGTGGTAGGCAGAATCCTAAGATGACCCTCTAAGATTTTCTGCCATAATTTCTAGGACTGTAAATACGATGGCTGTTACTTTCATAATTATGTTAGGTTATGCAGCACAAGGGGTTTTGAGATATAATTGAGATTCCTAATCAGTTGACCTTAACGTGGGGGAGATTATCTGGATGGGTCTAATACAGTCGCATGGGCCCTTTGAACAGATTTTTTTCTAGCTGCTATTAGAAGAACAAGTCAGGTACATTCAAAATATGAGAAAGGTCCAGTGCACCATTGCTGGCTTTGAAGATGGAGATGAGCACATGCAGGGGCTGGAGAACAGCATCTAGGAGTTGAGAGCAACCTCCATCCAATAGCCAGCAAGGAAATGGGGCCTCAGTCCTATTTGCTGTATGGAACTGAATTCTGCCAACCACCTGAATGTGCCTGGAGGTCTTATGCTCTAGAACTTCCAGATAAGACCAGTTTGGTAGACACCTTGATGTTGGCTTTGTGAGACTTGAAGCAGAGAACCCAGCTGAGCTCACTGAGACTTCTGACCTACAAAACTGTGAGATAATAAGTTTGTAGTAATTTGTTATGTGGCAACAGAAAACTAATATAGCACTGGTCTTCTCTGTTCGGAAATGAATTCTATTTCCTGCTTCACTAGTTGTTGCTTTATTTTTTCTTCTTTTCATTGTTAAGTTTCTAAACTAAATGATCTAAACTCACTGTCTCAATTTTCTTGCCACTTGTTTTTTTTCCTAAATTCCCATGCCTCTGTCTCCCTGGTGTCCAAAAATGGCTTTGTGATGACTAGTCTTCTTAGTAAACGTAGCGACCTCAGATCTCATTTCCTTTGGTGTTTTGTATTGCACTTGATTTTTCTCTTCTGAAATTTTCTTTTCTGTTTTTCTTTTTGTATTACTTTATGATTCTGTATCCCCCTCCCCACTCCTTTTGTCTTCTTCACAAACCTTGCTGACCAGTATGAGAGTTGAATTTAGGACCTATTTCAGGGAACCAGCAAAGGTAAATAAGAAAACAGGATTCGAAGAGAGCTTTTGGAGCAGCCCAACTTAATTTTCCTAGACAACTTTGTTAGCGTAAGACTCTTCCTAAAGAACCACATGTCCACCTTGGCCATTTTCCTGTAGTCATTATATAGATCAGTTACCTACTGCCCCAGTAGTGCTTCCTGACAAACCACTACAAACTTGCTGGCTTAAAAACCTAATCATTTGTCATTTATGTATCTGCTGATCTTGGTGGGGCCCAGCAAGGTGGTACTGCTGTAGGCTTGGTGGGTTGTGGTTCTGCATGTTGCGGATTGTTGCAATACGTGTTTGCTGTGGTGGTAGTACTCCATGCATTTCTGTCCTCCTTTGTGGAATGGTCTAGCCGTGCCATGTTCTTCTTATGCCCATAGCAGAGGTGCAAGAGGGAAAAAGTTAACATGTAAGGGCTCTTTAAGGCTTGGCTTTGGAACTGGCATATACTGTCAATTCCAGCTCATTCTGTTAGCCAAGCAAATTACAAGGCCAAAGTGCAAACGAAGGAGTGGGAGAAAACACTTAGCTATAGATGGAATCATGTCCCCTGCCCAAAATTTCATATATTGAAGCCCTGACCCCCAATACGATGGTATTTGGGGATGAGGCCTTTGAGATATAATTAGGTTTAGATGAGGTCTTGAGGGTAGGGCCCTCACGACGGACTTAGTGCTTTTATAGGAGGAGACACCAGAGAGCTTGCTCTCTTTCTCTCTTTGTCATGTGAGGACACAGTGAGAAGGTGGCCATCTGCAAGCCAGAACTCTACCATGCTGGCACCCTGATCTCAGATTTCCTCCAGAAATGTGAGAAAATAAATTTCTGTTTAATAAGCCACCCAGTCTATGGTATTTTGTGCAAGGCTTACATATATGATTAAGGCCACTGATCTAGGGAAGAATGGAGAATTGGGGCAAAAAATGCATGCTGTCAGAGACATTGAGTAGTATCTCATATTCTCTCCTCCTCCTTTCCCCACTCAGAGAAAGAATGTCTACTCTTCTTTATAGTCTTTTTAAAAACTCTGTCTATATCCTGTATTAATCATTAAAGGTTAGGTTATCATTCCATGACAAACAACCTTCAATTTCTCAGTGAGTTAACACCACCAGAGTGAATCTGGGGGATTCTCCATGGCAGCTTCCCTGCAGGTGTTGGCTCTGCATTCTACACTGTACCTGTCTATAACACTTCCATATTAACTAGTGATTGCCATGTCACGTTTGGGGAGCCAAACACCAGCAATTAAATGCTTTGGTCCCAAAGTGACACATTATCATTCTTGTGTAGGCAGAACTAGAGGAGAACCACGTATTGGTGAACATCAGTTATAATGTCTACTCTCTCTCCTCCCAGGCCTGTTTTCTTCTTTGGGCTTCATTTCTTCCTGCAACAGGGGAAACTGAGCTAGAGAACTTTCTGCTCAGACAGTCTGTGTTCCACGTCACCAACAGTCTTGTAGCTGCTTTGCCTTGCTGCCTTGGTGCTCTGGATTAAGTGCCTATGACCTCCACCAGAGTCACCTAATTTATGAGAAATGTCTGTGGGCATCCCTGAGGACCTGCCTAGCAGACCTGGCTCATGATATTGTGAGACAATTGCTTTTGAAAAATGAAATATATCCACTTTAATTTGGTGTCGGAGATTTTCTAATTCTAGCCCAAATTTGTTTTCAAGGATCATCTACTACTACAGACTTCAATCTAAACTGACACCTTACTGTTCCTTAGATATAACCTCGGACTTAATCTCATACTACTTTTGTTTTTGTTCACTTTGCTGTAGACACACTGACTTTTTTGTTGTTGTTGTTTTACAAACATGCCAAGCTTGTTCCTACTTCAGGGCCTTTGTACCTAGTGTTTCCTTTGGCATACTCTTCCTCAGCTCCACTGTATTTCATCACTGTCTTCCCAGGTTAAATGTTGTCACCTCAGAATGGCCTTTACTACCTTGCCTGGAATGTTTCCCCTCCAGTCCCCATAGCATATCACCTTCACATCACTTATCTCTAGCAGAAATCATTTCATATCTTTGTCTATGTTTATTGTCTGTCTTTCCCAACTGGAATGTAAACCCTCTGAGGGTAGGGGCCTCTGCTGAATTTTTCACTGCTGTAACCCTGGCACTTAGAAGAGTGGTTGGAACATAATAATTGCTTAGTAAAATTAGCTGCTAAGTTGATGCTGGCTTCTCAGCCTTTGGCTTTCTTCACCTGGCTACCTCTCCCACCCCATCCGCATTTCAGCATGTCTAAATCTTACACAGTCTCCAAAGTCAGCTTAAAGGCCAACTTCTTCTTGAGTTTTTCACTTATCTATGTCTCCAGTTTTTCCCTAACAATCCCTAGCAAGAAGGCATCTCTTGCTTCCTCTAAACATTCATAATATCCAACAAAAATATTTCTAGGTATCATTCTCAAAGGACTACAACATTTTTCAGATTCAGTGTGCTTCTTAATCTCAGAACAACCTAGTGATAAAGTCCTCATAGATTAAGAATCTTGGCGAGGTCCTGCAACTTGTAAGAAATCCCATCATGCCTGGAAGTCTTGTGTTTTGCCTTCGAGTCCAGCACCCATTCCTCCACATTACACGTGACATTCATTTCTCTCACACATGTAGGTTATACACAAATAAAATAAAGTGTAATCCTTGTATCCTTGTCCCAGTAGGAAAAACATCACACTGTATCTAGCTCTGTCCTTCCATGTCTGTGTGGCTAAGGGGAGGTATGTATTGATTTTCATGGGAACCCTGAGGAGCGGCATCTGAGGGCCAAGGGCCACTGGGAAGGAGGCCTTCCAAGAGGAGATGCTCTGTGAGTCTAGTTTCAAAGGAAGAGAAGTCAGCCAGATTGATAGGAAAAGATGGAAACTCAGGGTTGAGACAGTCACAGGGACAAACTTGCAGGAAGGGTATTTGCTGGACCTAGGCCCAAGAATTCTCTTATTGGTGACTGTTGCTCAAGTCATAGGCCCCTCTCACCTGATTCTGGAGCATGAAGATGGGGTAAATTTGGATGCTATTGAGAGGAAGAGTGCCCTTCTGCTCCCAGGCTGCTGAGATCTCTTGAAGTTTAGGGGTTGATGAAGAGAAAATCACCCTGGGTAGAGGAGTGGGGAAAGGATTTATAAGAGAAGGAGAAGGAGTTGAACAATGAGAACATATGGGCACAGGGAGGGGAACATATGGGCACCGGGGCCTGTCGGGGGGTGGGAGGCAAGGGAAGGGATAGCATTAGGAGAAATACCTAATGTAGATGACGGGTAGATGAGTGCAGCAAACTACCATGGCATATGTATACCTATGTAACAAACCTGCATGTTCTGCACATGTATCCCAGAACTTAAAGTATAAAAAAAAAAAAAAAAAAAGAAGAAGTAGTATTTGTAGTTTCAAAGCTTAGAACCGTGAACAGTGATATGGTTTGACAAAGTATTAAAAAAAAAAAAAAAGAAATATTTGTAGTTTCAAAGCTTAGAACCGTGGACAGTGATATGGTTCGACTGTGTCCCCCCTGAAATCTTGAACTGTAGCTTCCATAATTCCCACATGTTGTGGGAAGGACCTGGTGGGAGGTAATTGAATCATGGGGCTGGGTCTTTCTCATACTGTTCTCATGATAGTGAATAAGTGTCATGAGATCTTATGGTTTTATAAAGGGGAGTTCTCCTACACAAGTTTTCTTTTGCCTGCTGCCGTGCAGGACATGACTTTGCTCCTTCTTTGCCTTCTGCCATTATTGTGAGGCCTCCCCAGGCATGTGGAACTGAGAGTCAGTTAAACCTATTTCCTTTATAAATTACCCAGTGTCATGTGTATCTTTATTAGCAGCGTGAAAACTGACTAATACAGACAGCTAATGCCAGAAGAGTATAGAAAGGACACAGTCTCTAGTATCTGCACTGGGCAGGTCTTATTTTGTGCTGCAGTTTTCTAACCATTTTACTTGTGCCTATAGTTAGATCTAATTTGTAATTAGGGTGGTTTTACTTGACATTATCAAAAAGCTCTGTTTAAATGGCCTTAAACAAAGAAAGAGATTTATTGGATCGTGTAACTGAAAAGTCCAAAGAAAGGATGGGTTTCAGATGTGGTTAGATCCAAGTTTCAATTTTTACAGCCATAATTCTCTCAGCTCTATCCTCCTCTATGTTGCCTTCATCACAAGTGGGCTTCTTTCAGGTAGCAAAATGTATGCAGCAGTTCCTGACCTCACCTCAGCCCATTTGTCAATCAGGATTGTCCTCTTTTCCATTAAATCGAAGTCCTGGGTTTCGTTCTGATAGGACCAACTTAGGTTGTGTGCTCATTCCTACATCAAATATCCTGATAAGGCAGATAAGATGATGCTGATTTCTGAGACTACTTAAGGTTAACCCCTTTTTGTAGCAGTGGAATTAATTCCATCCAAACTCTGTGGCTGCTCTACAACAACAGGGTAGAATACTTTTAATCTACCCTGTCCACTGTATTCTTCCTTTTCTTCTGGAAGCTTAGACATACATGCTCCATGAGCTCAGGATCATACCTAGCTTGTTCTCCAGTGTATATTTTTCAGTTTTGAGTTTATGGTGGGCACTCAGTAAATACTTATTAAATGAATACATCAAGTATTTTATGAATCTTTGACTTATGCCTTTACTGAATCTTCTATCTCTGCACTTTCCTGTTCTAAAAAACAATTTGTCCATTTTTTCTCCAACAAAAGACATACTCATATAATTTTTCCTCAGCCTAAATTTTTTCTTCCTTCTGTTGTCTCTCAAACTATTGTTCCATCATTTTCTTCTCCTTCATTTTCAGACTTCAAGAGAGCAGTCTGCTCCAGCTATCTCCACTGCCTCACCATTCACCGATACCTTAACTCCTTGCAAGCTGTGTTTTCCCTTATCATTCTGCTGCTCTCTCAAGTGTCACTAATACATTTCTTTTATTCTCAAATCCAGTGGCCTTTTTGTCAGTCCTAATTTTCCATGATTTCACTGTTGCAAATAATGCTGTTGATGGTCCATGCTTCTGGAAACACTTATTGTTGTCTTGATGATCCTTCTGCCTCTGACTGCTCTCCTCTTGCCTGGTTTGGCTTGGTTTGATTTTCTGATAATTTTCTCTTAATTCTTCCCTTTGCCTTCTCTCATCTTGTTAAATATGGATCATCTCCAAGGTTCTACATGTTTCACCCTTTCTTACCTTGTCTGCTCTCAACTTCAGCTCTCATATTTATGCTAGATGCCGTTCAAATCATAAGCCCTAATCTCTGCTCTGTCCTCCAGTTCTGAATTTGCGACTAATTCACGAACATTTTCACTTGCATATTCCACACAAAGCCAGTGTGTCAGAATCTGTCCATATCCTCCTCCCTGTCCACCTTCTTCTATTTTATTCTTCCATTCTCTGCATGCTGATACCATCCTCTTAGTTTTCTGTTCTCAAAAATTAAGAGAGGCATTGACTTCTCCCTTTCTTCATTTATTGTATTATTCTGAAAGGGCTGAAATAAAGTCTACTATATTCTACATTTTCAAACTGTCTTTTAAAATTCAACTTAAGGTTGCATAAATGTCTTCTTTTGAGAAGTGTCTGTTCATATCCTTTGCCCACTTTTTGATGGGGTTTTTTTTTTTTTCTTGTAAATTTGTTTGAGTCCTTTGTAGGTTCTGGATATTAGCCCTTCATCAGATAAGTAGATTGCAAAAATTTTCTCCCATTCTGTAGGTTGCCTGTTCACTCTGATGGTAGTTTCTTTTGCCTGTCTCTTATACACATCTAGATGTGTATAAGAGACAGCCATTACTGGGTATATACCCAAAGGATTATAAATCATGCTGCTATAAAGACATATACACACATATGTTTATTGTGGCAGTATTCACAATAGCAAAGACTTGGAACCAACACAAATGTCCATCAGTGACAGACTGGATTAAGAAAATGTGGCACATATACACCATGGAATACTATGCAGTCATAAAAAAGGATGAGTTCATGTCTTTTGTAGGGACATGGATCCAGCTGGAAACCATCATTCTCAGCAGACTATCACAAGAACCAAAAACCAAACAGTGCATGTTCTCACTCATAGGTGGGAAGTGAACAATGAGAACACTTGGACACAGGAAGGGGAACATCACACACTGGGGCCTGTTGTAGGGTGGTGCACGGGGGAGTGGGGAGGGATAGCATTAGGAGATATACCTAATGTAAATGACGAGTTAATGGGTGCAGGCACACCAACATGGCACATGTATACATACGTAACAAACCTGCACGTTGTGCACATGTACCCTAGAACATAAAGTATAATAAAATAAAATAAAATTCAACTTAAATGCTCTTTCCTCTATGATGCCTTTCCTTATCGTAGCTAGAAGATCAGTTTTCAATCAGTTTTTCTTATTGAGATGACAGATTGACTCTCAACTCTGAGGTGAAGGACTACAGCTTATTTTATTTTTCCTGTCTCCAAACTCCTGGCAGTGTCTGGTAGATATGTAGTAGGTGCTCAAAAGATGTTTGTGGAATGGATAACTGACTGATTTTTCTATTGATTTTATCTATTTAGTATCACTGTGATTATTATTATTTTTAACTTTTTGTTCCCACTGCCTTTATTCTACTTCAGGTCCTCGTTATCTTTGATCTAGACTCCTATAATGATCTCTTGACTGCCTTCATTTTCTCTCTTTTGTAGTCTGCCATATACATTGCTTTTAGATATACTTTTGAAAACACAGATCTAATAATGTCACTACATTCCATAAAGATCTTCAGTGACTCCTTATTTCCAACCAAATAAACATTTCTCAGTTTGACTTTTCAAGGTCTTCTGTCATTTCACCTTAAGTGATCTTTTGTTCTTCATGTCCCTGTCTTCTATATTTACTAGGCAAATTGAGCAATTTGTCCTCTATATTCCTGCCTCTGTTTATTTATTCCTTTAATAAATATTTGTTGGACATCTGCGACATACCAGATATTCTAGGTACTAAGGAGACCATTGAAAAAGTGATAGTCTCAGCCCTCTCGGAACTTGATGTCTGTTGAGGAAGACAGACATTCAGTTAATTACGTACATAATATTTCATTGCAGTTCTGAAAGCATATGCTGCTGCTTTTTATTGAAATGAAGGCTACCATATTCTATATTTTCAAATTGTATCTTTTAAAATCTAATTTAAACGCCCCTTCCTCTGTGATGCCCTTCCTTGTCTTAGCTAGAAGTTATCTTTCACCCTCCAAGCTCTGGTCCCACTCTACTTGTACCTTCTCATGACTCATCTCATGCTTTGCTTTGTATTATTATGTGTGAATATTCTTTCTCTTACAAGGCATTTAAATCGTTAGTGTGGAATTAGAATCACTTTCAACTTTGCATATCTTAGTATCTTTCTCATAGCAAGTTGGAAGCGTTAAGTAAGATGTAATGTGGGATCAATCTTTTCAGGTATTTATTTTAAGTATCTTTTTTTTGGCTTTGTTGATTGGCTGTATGTTCATCAGTTTGATTCATCAGGTATTAGCAGGGGAGAGACCAGGATGTGAATCTTGGCCCTGACAGGAGAGAATAGAGGTAACCTACAGATTGTCTTTCATTTACTCTGTCTAGTTTTTTTTCCCCCTAAAATCCCCAGAAATGTTTTTGTTTTATTATTAGCTTCTATATTGCTGATTTTTAACATTGTTACATTTAGTGCCATATTGTATCTGGAGGTTATACTGCTTTACATTATTGTACATTTCATTTATTGTCATGCCCTATTTAGGACATTGTTGTGTCAGCCCTAGAGCTGACCCAGATGTTCACAAACAGGGCACTCAGAGATACCTTGAGGCACTGTGGGAGTATAGATTAGGCTACACTTTGCATGCTCATCTCTGGGTGTATAATCAAGCTTTACTTAGAGTAAATGTGTATTCTTTCCAATTATTTGGCTGTTATTTCTTGCAATTTTTGGAAATGTGCTTATGCATTTACTAATGTTATAGGAATGATTTTGTCAGACAACAGTTAATATTTTGTCTACCTAAATTGTCAATGAAAGTACATCTTAACTGTTAATGATTAGCAAAGAGTCTTTTTAAAATTGTATACAATTGAAGGAAATTAAAATAACTTTCTCTTAAATGTGCAAACTTAATTTTATTAGCTGCCCTTTGGGAACTAGGTTATTAGTTTCATGTTCCCTTTACATGAAAAATTATAGTGAATCTCCTTTTACAAAGGAGAAAATTTCATTACTCTAGGATTATGTCTTATTCCACATTTTACAACACTCACTAACTGAATTTACTTTTTAAAAAGTGAGCATTAAATAAATACGGTTTAACAATTGAGCACTTTTCTGCTTCTCAATGTTGAATAATAAAAAGAGAAATCTTGTCATTTGTTTTTAGTTACCTTGATCCTGATAAGGTCATGCTAATACATCACTTTCATTCCTTGTGTGAAAATATTTATACTACAATGAACCTGTGATGATGAGACTTCTGAAAGAATGATGGAAAGAACCTTCATGTGGCCGGGCAGGGTGGCTCA
>NW_012104343.1:521168-529967 GCF_000951045.1 Mandrillus leucophaeus
TCCTTATTTCCAACCAAATAAACATTTCTCAGTTTGACTTTTCAAGGTCTTCTGTCATTTCACCTTAAGTGATCTTTTGTTCTTCATGTCCCTGTCTTCTATATTTACTAGGCAAATTGAGCAATTTGTCCTCTATATTCCTGCCTCTGTTTATTTATTCCTTTAATAAATATTTGTTGGACATCTGCGACATACCAGATATTCTAGGTACTAAGGAGACCATTGAAAAAGTGATAGTCTCAGCCCTCTCGGAACTTGATGTCTGTTGAGGAAGACAGACATTCAGTTAATTACGTACATAATATTTCATTGCAGTTCTGAAAGCATATGCTGCTGCTTTTTATTGAAATGAAGGCTACCATATTCTATATTTTCAAATTGTATCTTTTAAAATCTAATTTAAACGCCCCTTCCTCTGTGATGCCCTTCCTTGTCTTAGCTAGAAGTTATCTTTCACCCTCCAAGCTCTGGTCCCACTCTACTTGTACCTTCTCATGACTCATCTCATGCTTTGCTTTGTATTATTATGTGTGAATATTCTTTCTCTTACAAGGCATTTAAATCGTTAGTGTGGAATTAGAATCACTTTCAACTTTGCATATCTTAGTATCTTTCTCATAGCAAGTTGGAAGCGTTAAGTAAGATGTAATGTGGGATCAATCTTTTCAGGTATTTATTTTAAGTATCTTTTTTTTGGCTTTGTTGATTGGCTGTATGTTCATCAGTTTGATTCATCAGGTATTAGCAGGGGAGAGACCAGGATGTGAATCTTGGCCCTGACAGGAGAGAATAGAGGTAACCTACAGATTGTCTTTCATTTACTCTGTCTAGTTTTTTTTCCCCCTAAAATCCCCAGAAATGTTTTTGTTTTATTATTAGCTTCTATATTGCTGATTTTTAACATTGTTACATTTAGTGCCATATTGTATCTGGAGGTTATACTGCTTTACATTATTGTACATTTCATTTATTGTCATGCCCTATTTAGGACATTGTTGTGTCAGCCCTAGAGCTGACCCAGATGTTCACAAACAGGGCACTCAGAGATACCTTGAGGCACTGTGGGAGTATAGATTAGGCTACACTTTGCATGCTCATCTCTGGGTGTATAATCAAGCTTTACTTAGAGTAAATGTGTATTCTTTCCAATTATTTGGCTGTTATTTCTTGCAATTTTTGGAAATGTGCTTATGCATTTACTAATGTTATAGGAATGATTTTGTCAGACAACAGTTAATATTTTGTCTACCTAAATTGTCAATGAAAGTACATCTTAACTGTTAATGATTAGCAAAGAGTCTTTTTAAAATTGTATACAATTGAAGGAAATTAAAATAACTTTCTCTTAAATGTGCAAACTTAATTTTATTAGCTGCCCTTTGGGAACTAGGTTATTAGTTTCATGTTCCCTTTACATGAAAAATTATAGTGAATCTCCTTTTACAAAGGAGAAAATTTCATTACTCTAGGATTATGTCTTATTCCACATTTTACAACACTCACTAACTGAATTTACTTTTTAAAAAGTGAGCATTAAATAAATACGGTTTAACAATTGAGCACTTTTCTGCTTCTCAATGTTGAATAATAAAAAGAGAAATCTTGTCATTTGTTTTTAGTTACCTTGATCCTGATAAGGTCATGCTAATACATCACTTTCATTCCTTGTGTGAAAATATTTATACTACAATGAACCTGTGATGATGAGACTTCTGAAAGAATGATGGAAAGAACCTTCATGTGGCCGGGCAGGGTGGCTCACACTTGTAATCCCAGCACTTTTGAAGGCTGGGGCAGGAGGATCACTTGAGCCCAGGAGTTCAAGACTATCCTGGTCAACATAGTGAGACCCCTGTCTCTACAAAAAAGAAAAAATAAAAATTAGCTGGGCATGGTGGCTCACACCTGTAATCGCAGCACTTTGGGGGGCTCAGGTGGGAGGATTGCTTGAGCCCAGGAGTTTGAGACCAGCCTGGGAAACACAGTGAGATCCCACCTCTACAAAAAATAGAAAAGTACCTGGCTGTGGTCACGGCCACCTGTAGTGCTAGATGCTCGGGGGCTGAGGCAGAAGGATTCCTTGAGCCCAGTAGGTCGAGGCTGCAGTGAGTTATCACTGTGCCACTGCACTCCAGTCTAGGTGACAGAGCAAGACCCTGTCTCAAAAGAATTTTCTTTTAAAAAGAACCTTCAGATGGTATATAAGCCTACTCTGGTTTGTTTATAATGAATGTAGGCCCCCAAATAAGCTATTGTTTAAGAAAAGGTGGTTATTAGATCTGAAAGAAAATGGGAGGCATATATTTTTACTTTTTTGGATTAAATGGGAATGGCAATTTTCTTCTACACCTTAAGCTTGCCCTCTCTACCAGCCTCTGCGGGGCCTCTTGATCCTTCAAATTTCTCATTTTTGTCTAACAGGCCTGATGGGTCATTCTGAGCATTTAGTTGGGAAATGGAAGGTCCTTACTCTCTGAGAATGTACAAGGCAGGAATTAGCAGCTGCTCTTTAGTTTTTGATCTGTTGATTGGGCAGCCATACTGGCTATTTTGGCAATATTGGTGGCAAATTGCCGCTTGAATCTTACAAAAGAGTGTGACTTTGTGACCAACTCTGGTTTTCTCTAGCATGTAGGCTGGGGATTTCATGTCACCAGTGGTGATTGGATGTTTAGAATACTTCAGTTTACCTCTTATGATATGTTAGCAACTTGAATAATAGAAGAAGAAAGGTGCGTTAGTCATCTATTGTTGTATAACAATATTACCATAAACTTAGTGACTTAAAGCAACGTGTATTTGTTGTCTCATAGTTTCTGGGGCCAGGAGTTAGGGTATAGCTGACTTGAATCCTCTGCTCAAGGTCTCACAAAGCTTCAATCAACATATTTGCCAGTAGTTAGTTCTCAACTGGGGCTCAACTAGGGAAGGAGATGTTTTCAAGCTCACTTGGGCTGTTGGCAGAATTTAATTCCTGTGGTTGTAGGACTGAGGGTTTCAATTTCTTGCTGGCTATCAGTCCAGGGCCAGCTTCAGCAACTAGAATTGTCCTGCAGTTTCTGGCTGTATGACCACTTGCTTCCTCAAAGCCAGTAAAAGACGGAGACTCCAAAAAATGGATATGACAGATTTATGTAACATAATCACATAGTCATGTACATGTATCACATCTGTCGTGTCACCTTCGCTTATTCTTTTGACTATAAACAAGCTACAGGTCCTGCCCATACTCAAGGGGAGGGATCACAATGGTGCATGGAAACTGGGAATTGGGGATTATGAGGATCGTGTTCAGAGCCCACCTGACATCCGAAGAGAAAGGAAAATTGGGTTGATTCTGCCCTCAGGATTTTCTTTTCACTTATTATAGATAACTTGAGGGCAGGATTCTTGTCTGATTTATCATGTATCTTCTGTTTGCTACCATCACCCACCTACTAGATGGTGTGTTACACTTAGTAGAAACTCAGTTGGTACTTGTAAGCTTAACTGTTATGCTATAAAACTACTATCAAAGAAAGAAAATACATACCCCTTTTCTCAGAAGAAGGGATCCTAGTGCTCTATGTGTATTTAATTTGGGAGAATACAGATCACCTTGTTAAATCAGTATAGCAATATAATAGTTGTTTGAAGATTTGGAACCGTATGCCACGTTGTCAGGAGAGACTAGCAACTGTATAAGGAGGCCTTCTTTTCATCGTATTCTACTTCTTTGTCTATCAGCATAACATTTTCTCCCAAATCAGCAGGCAAAATTAGCAAGGGCTTTTAATTTTTGTCTAAGAGAAGAACAGAAGCTGCCAAATCAGAGGAGAAGTGGGTATTTCTAACTCTGAGACTTGTGTACCTAAATTATCATACTCAACATTGTAGAAATATTAATTATGGGTATACTTGTTGTCCATGTGGCTGTAGAATTGACATTTTGCTTACACCAAAGCTGTGCTGTTTGTTATTCTTCTTTCTTGGATAGTTAAGATGGAGATTACTTTCCAACTTTGGCCTGGCAGAATGACTCCCACAGAGAAGGGTGGCAAGAAGAAAGGCTCTCCTGCTGTCAATGGGGGTGGTGATCCAAGAATACACCATCAACACTCAGAAGCACATCCATGAGTGGGCTTCAAGAAGCATGCCCCTGGGGCACTCACATCCAGAAATTTGCCATGATGAAGGAGATAGGAACTCCAGATGTGCGCATTGATACCAGGTTCAACAAAGCTGACTAGGCCTAAGGTTAAGGGATGTCCCATATTGTATCTGTGCATGGTTGTCCAGAAAACATAATGAGGATGAAGGTTCTCAAGCAAGCTCTATACTTTGATTACCTATGTACCTGTTTCCACTTTAAAATATCTATAGTCATTCAGTGTAGATGAGAACTAACTACTGATCATTGAATACATCAAATAAGGTTATAAAACTGCAAAAAAGGTGGAAGCTATATAACCATTGAATACTTACACTTCTGTAGTGTGAATTTATGCAAGGTCACAAAAGTAATGCCTGAAAATAGAGGGGAAAAAAAGCAACAAAGAGGGTAGGTCTTTGTGGAGTGAAGAGGACCTTAATAAGTTAAATATTAATCTAACAGCAACAGACAAGGCACCCAAGAATACAGCGATCAGAGGTAGGAATGGTTTATATTGAATAAAAGACTGTGAATGGAGAAGTAGATATTCCCAGTCAGTAACATAGGCCTTATAATAAATGAGTACCACCCATAGCCAACGAGTAGACAGTTACCAAATATGGTAGGTTCCTCAGTTGCAACTGTAATTATGCATTTTTTTTTAAGCGGTGGGGTCTCTCCATATTGGCCAGGCTGGTCTCGAACTCCTGGCCTCAAGTGATCCTCCCATCCTGACCTCCCAAAGTGCTGGGATTGCAGGTGTGAGCCACTGTGCCTGGCCTAATTATCCCTTGTATTTTACAAGTAGCATAATGTTTCAGGACAGAAATATTGGATGGAAAACTATTTAATTTTGACTTAGCTTTTGAGAATTTTTGTTCTCATCTTCTGTTACCAGCTATGCTTGGCAGAATTCTAGGATGACTCCCAAGATTCTCACCTGATATGGTTTGGCTCCACGTCCCCACCCAAATCTCACCCTGGATTGTATCCTCATAATCCCCATGCATCAAGGGCAGGACCAGGTGGAGGTAATCGGATCATGGGGGCGATTTCTCCCATGCTGTTCTCGTGATAGTGAGTCTCACAAAATCTGATAATTTTATAAACATCTGGCATTTCCCCTGCTTGCACTCATTCTTTCTCCTGCTGCCCTGTGAAGAGGTGTCTTCTGCCATGATTGTAAGTTTCCTGAGGCCTTCCCAGCCATGCGGAACGGTAAGTCAATTAAACTTCTTTTCTTTATAAATTATCCGGTGTCAGGTATTTCCTTACAGCAATGTGAGAATGGACTCATAATAGGGTACACATCCTGTAGAGTCACTTGTGATTAGGTCACTAATCAGTTGACTTTAAGTGAGTTAAGAGGGCCATTATCTGGGCGGGCCTGATCTAATCAAGTGAGCCTTTAAAAGGGATTGGGTTTTCCCTGAAGTTAGAAAGATTCAAATCTTGGGAGCATTAGAGAGCCTATTGAGGGGACCACTAGGCGGGGAATTGCTGGTGACATCTAGAAGTTGAGAGTGGCTCCTGGCTGACAGCAGGAAAATGGGGGAGTGTCTGTCTTACAACTACAAGGAAATGAATTATGTCAGCAACCAGTGATCTTAAAAGAGAGCCCTATGCTTAAGAGGAAATCATAGTCTTGGTGGACATTTTGATTTCAGCCTGTGAGATCCTGTGTAGAGGACCTAGCTAATTCAGACTCCTGACCACAAAAAGTGTGAGGTGGTAAATGTGTGTTGTTTAAGATGCTAACCGTATAGTTTTTTTTTTTTTTTTTGTCAGACATCTATAGATAAAGAACATATCCTTATATGCAGCCTAAGCTTCTAAACTATCACTTTTCTAAACACACCCCATCCCTTCCCAACTTTGTGACTATACTCAGGTGTTCTCTTCCCTGGAATGATTTTTGTTATATATCTATTCTACCCATCATTTAAAGTCCATCTCATGAACCACCACCTTATTGATTCTTTCTCTGCTTCTCTAGGTGAATAGGATCTTTCTATCCTTTGAATATCAAGTGTAGTTTATATCTCTTACGTGTAACTTTGTTTTGTAAAAGTTATTTGTATATATGGTTTATGCTTTTTATTTTAATTTTTTTATTTATTGGAATAGAAAGGACTGTATATACATTCAAATATTCCAACAGTGGGAAATAGTATGTAATGAAAATTAAATGCTCTTATCTCAGATCACCAGTCCCCCAATTCTCTGACCCAAAGGCAATCATTCTTTTCAGTTTTCACTTATCCTTCTGTAGAGATTCTATACTTAGACAAGCATTTATGTACATATCTCCTCCCTCCTTTATATACAAAATTAATGTGTTTATCGTCTCTTCATTGTGAGATGTTTGAAGAATCCATGTCTTTTTTTCTTTTTGTATTAATCTCCTAAAGTACAAAAGTATTTAAGACCTACTGAATTTAATCTTTTTAACCAAGTTGGTTTTCAAAAGATAAACAAAATTGGCAAACTTTTAGCCAGAATAAGAAAAATAGAGAAGATCCAAGTAAAATCAGAGATTAAGAAAACAGACATTATGACTTATACTGCAGAAATTCAAAAGATCATTAGAGACTAGTGTGAGCAGCTATATACCAATAAATTGGAATAGCTAGAAGAAATGGATAAATTCTTAGTCACATACCCTACCAAGATTTAACCATGAAGAAATCCAAAACTTGAACAGACCAATAACAACTGACAAGATTGAACTGTACTAAAAAGTCTCCCAGCAAAGACAAGCCCAGGATCCAATGGCTTCACTGCTAAATTTTACCAAACACTTAAAGAAAAATTAATACCAACTCTATTCAAACTCTTCTGAAAAATGGAAGTAGTTTCTCCTTCCAGGCTCATTCTACAAGGTCAGTATTACCTTGATACCAAAACCAGACAAAGATACATCAAAAAAAGAAAACTACAGGCCAGTATTACTGATGAACATTGATGCAGAAATCCTCAACAAAACACTAGCAAGCCAAATCTAACAACACATCAAAACGATCATTCATCATGACCAAGTGGGATTTATTCCAGGAATGCAAGAATGGTTCAACATGCACAGATCAATCAATGTGATACATCATATCAACAGAATGAAGGACAAAAGCTATACGATCATTTCATTTGATATTGAGAAAGCATTTGATAAAATTCAACATCCCTTCGTGATAAAACCCTCAAAACACTGGGTATAGAAGGAACATACTTCACCACAGTAAAAGCAATATACAACAGACCCACAGCTACTATCTTACTGAATGGGGAAAAATGGAAAACCTTTCCTATAAAATCTAGAACAAGACAAAAATGCTTACTTTCACTACTATTATTCAACATAGTACCGGAAGTCCCAGCTAAGCAATCAGACAAGAGAAAGAAAGAAAGAGCATCCAAATTGGAAAGGAAGAAGTCAAATTATCCTTGTTTGCAGATGATACAGTCTTGTATTTAGAAAAACTAAAGACCCCACCAAAAAACTATTAGAACTGATAAACACGTTCAGTAAAGTTGCAGGATACAAAACCAACATAAAAAATCAGTAGTGTTTGTATATGCCATGGCGAACAGTCTTAAAAAGAAATCAAGAAAGTAATCTCATAAAAATATACCCAGGAATAAACTTAACCAAAGATGTGAAAGATCTCTACAGTGAAAACTATACAACACTGATGCAAGAAATTGAAGAGGACATGGAAAAATGGAAAAATATTTCATGTTTATGGATTGGAAGAATCAGTATTGTCAAAATGTCCATACTACCCAAAGGAGTCTACAGATTCAATGTAATCCCTATCAAAATACCAGTGATAATTCTTCACAGAAACAAAAAGTAGTCCTAAAATTTATGTGGAACCACAAAGGACCCAAAATAGACAAAGCCATCCCAAGCAAAATGAACAAAACTGGAGGAGTCACATTTTCTGAATTCATATTATACTACAGAGCTATAGTGACCAACACAGCATAGTAGTGGCATGAAAACAGACACAGACCAATGGAACAGAATAGAGAACCCAGAAACAAATCCACACACCTACAGTGAACTCATTTTTGACAAAGGTGCCAGAACATACATTAGGGAAAAGACAGTCTCTTCAGTAAATGGTGCTGGGAAAACTGATATCCACATGCACAAGAATGAAACTAGACCTCAAACTCTTGCCATATACAAAAATCAAATCAAAATGGATTAAAGACTTTAAGATCCCAGACTATGAAATTAGTACAAGAAAATTTTGTAGAAACTCTTCAGAACATTGGACTGGGCAAAGATTTCTTGAGTAATACCTCACAAGCACAGGCAACCAAAGCAAAAATGGACAAATGGGATCACATTAAGTTAAAAAGCTTCTGCACAGCAAAGGAAACAATAAAGTGAAGAGACAGCCCACAGAATGAGAGAAATGCAAACTATCCATCTGACAAGGGATTAATAACCAGAATATATAAGGAACTCAAACAACTCTGTGGGAAAAAATCTAATAATTCAATTAACAGTTCTCAAAAGAAAACATTCATACAGCCAACAGACACATGAAAAAATGCTCATCATCACTCTCCATCAGAGAAATGCAAATCAAAACCACAATGAGATACCATCTCACACCAGTTAGAATGGCAATCATTAAAAAGTCAGGAAACAACAG
>NW_012104343.1:530694-531213 GCF_000951045.1 Mandrillus leucophaeus
GGGTGCAGCATGCCAACATGGCACAGGTATACATATGTAACAAACCTGCACGTTATCCACATGTACCCTAGAACTTAAAGTATAATAAAAAAAATTGGCAAATATTTGAATAGACATTTATCAAAAGAAGACATACAGATGGCAAACAGGCATGTGAAAAGATGTTCAACATCACTGATCATCAGAGAAATGCGAATCAAAACTACAAGGAGATATCATTTCACCCCACTTACAATGGCTTACCTCCAAAAGACAGGCAATAATGAATGCTGGAGAAGATGTAGAGAAAAGGGAATATTTGTATGCTGTTGGTGGGAATGTAAATTAGTAGAGCTACTATGGAGAACAGTATGGAGGTTCCTCAAAAAACTAGAAATATATAGAAATACCATATGATCCGAAGTCTCAGGATACAAAATCAATGTGCAGAAATCACAAGCATTCTTATACACCAATAACAGATAGAGAGCCAAATCATGAATGAACTCCCATTCACAATAGCTTCAAAGAGAATAAAAT
>NW_012104343.1:532758-554096 GCF_000951045.1 Mandrillus leucophaeus
TGCAGCCATGAAAAAGGATGAGTTTGTGTCCTTTGTAGGGACATGGATGCAGCTGGAAACCATCATTCTCAGCAAAGTATCGCAAGAACAGAAAACCAAACACCACATGTTCTTACTCATAGGTGGGAATTGAACAATGAGAACACTTGGACACAGGAAGGGGAACATCACACACTGGGGCCTATTGTGGGGAGGGGGAGGCGGAGGGGGGATAGCATTAGAAGATATACCTAATGTAATGACGAGTTGATAGGTGCAGCACACCAACATGGCACATGTATACATATGTAACAAACGTGCACGTTGTGCACATGTACCCTAGAACTTAAAGTATATATATAAAAAAACCATATGGTCCAACAATCCCACTGCTAACTATATGCCCAAAAGAAATCAATATATCAAATACATATCTGCACCCCCATGTTTATTGCAGCACTATTCCCAATAGCCAAAATTTGGAATCAACCTAAGGGTCCATCAACAGACAAATAGATGAAGAAAATATGTTACATATACACAATGTAGTATTATTCAATTGTAAATAATGAGATCCTGTAATTTGCAACAACATGGATGGAATTGGAGGACATTATGTTAAGTGAAATAAGCCAGGCACAGAAAGAGAAACTTTGCATGTTCTCACTCATTTGTTGAAGCTAAAAATTAAAACAATTGAACTCATGAAGATAAGAGAGTAGGATGATGGTTACCAGAGGCTGGGAAGGGTAGTGGGGCAGTGGGGATGGTTAATGGGTACAAAAATATAATTAGATGGAATGAATAAGACCTAGTATTTGATAGCACAACAGGGTGACTATAGTCACATTAATTTATTATATATTTTAAAATAACTAGAGTATAATTGGAATGTTTATAACACAAAGAAATAAATGCTTGAGATGATGGATACTCTGTTTACCCTGATGTAATTATTACACACTATTTCTGTATCAAAATATCTCATGACCCCATAAATATATACACTATGTACCCATTAAAAATAAAACATTCTTTTCCACAAACCTTTCGTTGATGTTGCTTATATTAACTCTAATTTTATTTTGATAGACACATCAATTAAAATGTTCTCCTTAATGTAGACTCAAAACTTTTTAGAACATTTCACTGCTTAGAATGAATGCTGCTATATAGCAGAAAATATCAAAGTTTCATAATTACAAGACATGTTTCCTGGGTTAGAACTGCATGGATGAATATCTGTGCATTGGATATTACTATCAGCATGTGTATCCCTTCTGTTTTGGTAATCCCTCTGTCTTTCTCTTAACAGAGTGGTTATTGTATGAAGAGTCTTAATGGGAATGGGATTGAGAACACTGCAATAGGATAAGAGGTTTTTCTTATATAAGAATTTGTGAAAATTAGTTCTATGAGCTGAACCTGAAATATTGTATTCCTTACCTGTTCCCATGATGCTGTTGGACAAATGAAGCTTATAATATTTCCTGCAATTCTATAAAAATAAAGCAACAGAAAAATCTAACTTTTCCAATCTGTGAGCATGATTCTGGGACCTGAAATTTTTATTAACACTTCGACTAACTAGTTTACTTCTCACTCCCTAGTTGCTTTAATGGCCTTATATAGAGTCTGTTGACCACTTCCAAGTCTGCTTTTCCTCTCTTACGTATTCTAGGATTATCTGATTCCCTTTTTTTAATTGATAAAATTAGGAAGAGTGAAAAAGAAAAGTCACCTGGAGTTACGATCCTGAGAGGGTTTATACCCTTTGTGACTAAGTTCTTACCAAGTTTGTTTTTGAAGTGTATATGAGTGTTAGCTTTTTATATTCTCTCTTACCTTCTCCTTATTCACAATTATGCTACTTAGCACATCATTAAGGAAAATCTATAAGGGCAATTAAATTAGAGAAAACAACGATTAAAACTTTAATATTTGTCAGCAGCTTTATAAAATAGTAGGTGGTTGAAGACTTTGAATTCAATTGAATTTGAGTACTGAAGATTGTGTTTATCTCTGAATTTTAATTATCCAAGCCACCATTTTTTTCCTGTTTCTTAGGATAACATTTATATTATTGAGGAGGAAATTCAGGACCAGTTTATCTTTCATGTGTATGAATAAGTACTTCATAATTAAGTGTTTTCTATCTAACAAGAGTTCTATAAGAAAATAATGAATTTCAGCCTTCAACTAGCTAAGAAAACACTGAATTTAAAACTTAAAAGTGCCAAGAAGATATTTGATAATGATAACCTCATTTAGTAAACTTGTATGGTTTTCCTTAAAGATTCAGATTACAACATTTTTAGTTATAGGATAATTTTTATATAGCAGTTAAAATGTTTTTTAAAATTAAAATTAATTAATAAAAATAGTACAAACTTAAAGCAGCATATTCTTGTTTCTTCTTTCTTTTTTTTCTTTTAAAGAGATGAGGTCTCACTGTGTTGCCCAGGCTAGAGTGCAGTGGTGCCATCATAAGTCACTGCAGTCTCAAACTCCTGGGCCCAAGTGATCTTCCTGCCTTAGCCTCCCAAAGTGCTGGTATTACAGGTGTGAGCCACTGTTCCTGGTTTATATAACATTTTTAATGGTACCTCACAGTGTTCACCAGAGAACGTGGAACTCATTATGATTTCTAATTTTGTTTTCTAATTTGATAAGTCCCTTGTAAAAAGCAGCAAAGAGACATTCTTCCTAGGTAATCTTTGCATTTTAAGTAGCTTCAATGATGTTAATGTTTTTAGGACAAATATTGAACATATATATTTTTGAACAGTATCAATTTATGGCAAACAGATTTTAGAAAACATTTGAATAACTAAGTTGGTTATTTTTAATATCATTCACAAATTTCTGTTAACAATTTACATACAGTAGGAATTTACTGTGTCTTCTCTAGTTGTGACTAACTGAAACCTAATTCAAACCAGTTTAGGACAAAAGGGAATTTATTGACTACTGTAATGGGGTCAGGGAAAGACAGGGTGAGGCTAAGCTTCAGGTCTGAATGAGGGAATTAGGTATCAATAGGACGCTATTTTTTTTTTCTTTCAGCTTTCACCTTTGTTTCAGTGTGTCTGCTTTATTTTCTTAGGCCTAATTCCCACACATGGTTGTTGGCAGAGAGGAACTTCAATCAATTATCTTTCAGTTTCTAAATACAAATTTCAAAAATCTAATTTACATTTATGGCTTCTGATTGGCTCAGCTTGGAAGATATCCAGCCAAGCAACTGTAATCCAGAGGGTAGGCAGGATTTCAAAGCTCATGTTCTAACCACATGATTACAGAGATGGGGTAGGAATGTGTTTCCACAAGGTAGTAGCATGGGGGAATGGGGACAGTGAAAAGACAAGATAGTAAGCACAATACTTTTACCTTTTGAAATAGGAGGAAAGGTCTGGAACATTTGTAGCTATTTAGGAGGGATGCTTTAGCAGGAGTTAATAAGGGATCATTTGCAGTGTGTATTAGGGTTCTCCAGAGAAACAGAGCCAATAGGATATGTGCATATGTATATAAAGGCATTTATTATAAGGAATTGGCTTGTGTGATTATGGAGGCTGACAAGTTCCAAGACCTGCAGGGTGCAGGATCTGCAAGCTGGAGATTCAGGAGAGTCAGCGGTATGGTTCCATTCTGAAGACCAGCAGGCCTGAGACCCAGGAAGAGCTGATGTTTCAGTTCAGGTCAGAAGATAGGAAAAAACTGATATCCCATTTTAAAGGCAGTTGGGCTGGTGGAATTTTTTCTTATTCAAGAGAAGGTCAACGTTTTTGTTCTATCCAGACTTTCAACTAATTGGATGAAGCTTACCCATGTTAGGAAGGACAGCCTACTTTACTCAGTCTACCGATTTAAACACCTTCACCAAATAACGTTTGACCAAATATCTGGGGACCTTAAGTTGACACATAAAATTAGCCATCACGAGGTGATACTTGCTAGAATTTGGGATGGAGTATGTTTTGTACTTTGCAGTTCTAATATAAGCAAATTAAAGTTAATATAGAGCAAGTTAAAGTTTAACTGATAAGCATTAAATATATAAATTGGCAACCCAGATTTTTCTCAATGATTTTCATTCTTACTATATCCAAAATGCATATAACCCTTTATCATTCTAGAAAATGGGAAGATATTTGGAATGTGAAATGGGATATATAGGCAACCAATCTTATGATAAATGAACCTGGGCCTACTGGCCTAAAAAACTGCTTAAAAGCTATCCATTTAGATGTGAGGCTATAAATCTTCAAAGATAACAGCTATTGCGTTAGAGAAGCAGCAAATGAAAAATCTTTTTGAATATTAGATGGGTAATGTTTCAGTATATGAAAAATTAAGCTTGACTTAAAGCCAGCCCTACCATTGGAAATGTTCATATTGGATGACAATTCTGTTTATTAACTTTGTTAGGTTTTCAGAAACAAATATTTTATGTTCTATTATATTTAATAAATAAAACCAGTTTGTTTGGAATCACTTACCTTTTTTTCAGCGGGCTGATGAGCCTTATCCCTCCTTTTGACGAAGTTTAACATTGAGCCGGAAGTCAAAGGAGAAATGTTCATAGGGTCCAGCTCCAATGTTATAAAGCAAGACAAAGAAGGGTGCATTGGGAGCTGTGAGAAAATACACTGATAACTATCGCACCCAGAACCGATATATACTTTCTTGGCTTGGGATTCCTGAACTATCTGGGTGGTATAAATTTAAAGCCCCGAAGATAGGAGGCTAGGTCATATTTAAGAATTCTCCGGGAGACTTTTTTATTCTTCCCGGAGCACAGGCCGAGAAATGCAAGTTTCCTTTTATCTTCTCATATGCCAGTGATAGCCAAGTATGCAATCCTTTGAGGGTACCAGCTTTATCTAGAGATTTGACTCTCATCTGGCCAAAGGCTGTTAAACCCAAGCCCACTGGTTACTTCCCAAGGTGACTACAGGTAAGCTCCCAAGCTTGTTGCTCTGGTTTGGACTTGTATCTGTGTTTTTAGCTCCTAGGGCTTTCTGTTAAATTCTTGTGAGATCCTAGCTCTAGTTTTGTATCCACACAGGGTTTTATTTATTTTCTTTTCTTATTTCTGCTCCATTGTAAGCCACCCTCCAGCCGCCCTCCCACTCTTTGTCATGACCTTAATTGGCATTTATTCTAGGTGCTGGGAATACAACTATGAACAAAACAGAAAAATTCCATGTTCTCATGGAGTGAATCTTTTTTAAAGGGGAAAGAAAAATAACTAACTTATAGTGCATCTAGTAGTGATAAATGCTATGAAGAAAAGTGAGCAAGAATACAGAAATAGAGTGATGTGGGTGCCGTTTGATGAAGTCATATCAAAGACTGTTTGTCTTAGTCTATTTGGGCAGCTATAATAAGATACCATTGACTGGGTGGCTTATAAACAATTCATTTCTCAGAGTTCTGGAGATTGGGAAGCGTCTGGTAGGTCCCTCTCTCTGATTCGTAAATGGTGCTTTCTAGCTGTGTCCTCAAATAGTGAAAGATGCAAGTCATTTTTCAGGGGCCTGTATAATAAAGGTGATAATGCCATTCCTGAGGGCTTTGCTGTCGTGACATGATTACCTTCCAAAGGGTTCCACCTCTTAATACCATTATCTTGGGGATTAGGATTTCAACATATGAATTTTTGGAGAACACAAATATTTGTACCATATATTTGTACCAATATTTGTACCAACACAAATATTTGTACAATGTTAATGGTACATATATGTAACACGCATCTCATCTTGGCGTCCTAAGAAATGTTAACTTAAAAGCTGAACTAAGAAATTGGACATTGCTACAGTACCCCAAATACTAGTGTAAGTTTTAAAAAGAGAATGGGGAACTATCTTGAGAACAATTCCTTGAGTAATGTCATCCTTTAATATTTCCTATTATACATGCTTCCAGTATTGAATAATAAATGAATCTATAATACACCAAACAGTGCTTCTGACATGCATTATAAACTCATGTTCCTCTAAAGTCTTTTGCTCTTCCTGTATTCACTGTCTCTGTAAAAGGCCCACCACCATCCATCCTGTTGCTTATACCACTTGTTTGCTCTTCCTTCATTCAGCGTGCATTTAAGTACCTGCCTGTGTTAGATACTGTGTCAGGAAGGCACTGAGTATCAGGTCTTTGACTAGGGGATAGTAAGTGAGGTACTTGCCACAGGTATAAAATTTAAGAGTGTGCCTAAGTAATAAGTAATATACAGTATTTTAATTTAATGTTTAAAAAATCAAAATGTATGCAAAAAGTCTATGATGAACAAAACACCAAATTTTTAAATAGAAACAGATTTCAACCTTGTATCAGCATGAACCTGAAGTTGAATGCCTCACTCTCCTCACCCTAGTTCTAGTCCTGCTAAGAATATGAGGGGGATAAGGCACAGTCTCTGCCCACAATGAGTTTACCAGTAGGAGGAGGGAGACATGAATAAATAGGTACCCCCTAAAAGGTCACTAAGGTAGAAATAAAATAGGTTCAAAGGAGAAGATGTTTCTACTAGGGGGATAGCGGGATTAGGAAAAAACTCAAGGAGCCATCCAAGGAATCTCTTTCTTCCTTACTTTTACCAAATTTTCTCATGGAAGACCCTCTTGAATATGTTCTTTCCTTTTTTTCTGTCACCATCACTAATGCTATTTCCTTATCCCTTTTCTCTCCTGGATTGCTTCTTACTGGCCTTCTATCAGAAGGGCTTTGTTAAAACACGGGTCTGGTCATTATCTTATTTTAAATCCTTTAGTAATTACTAGTCACTTTTGTTATAAAAGCCTGGCATCCAAAAACATCTAATGATCCCACCTCTGCCTTTATCTTGGGATCCTCCCATGAATTTAGACTTATTAAACTCTTCCTGTTTCTCAAAATGCCTTTCCATATACCTTTTCTCCTTCCTAGAATGCTCTTACTCCTTTATTCTTGCAGCTAACTTCTATTTATACATTAGCACCCGGAACAGATATCACTTTCCCAGAGGCTATAGATTTCAAGTCTGTTTCTCTGGTGCCTTGCACATGACAGGCAGTTAATGTTTGAAAAAACAAAAGCAATGTAAGATCTTGATGGAATGCTGAAGCCATATTAGGTGAGTTACCATTCCCCAAATACGCTATGCAGTTTCATGCTGCTTTGGCTTTGTTCAGATTTCTTCTTTTGCTTGTAATGCACTGTGCTCATACTTCGTTATAATACATTGTCTTAGTCCATTCCATGTTGCTCTAACAGAATGCCACAGATTAAGTAATTTATAAGGAAAATAATTTTTTTTTATAGTTCTGGAGGCTGAGAGTTCCAAGGTCAAGGGGTGGCATCTTGTGAGGGCCTTCATGCTGTGTTATCTCATGGTGGAAGTTAAAAGGGGCAAGAGGGGCTGAACTCATTCTTTTTATAAGTAACCCATTCCTACCTTAATGACATTAATCCATTCCGAAGGGCAGAGCCTTTATAACCTGGTCACCTCGTGAATGTCTCACCTCTTAACACTATTGCATTGGGGATTAAGTTCCCAACACATGAACTTTGGGGGACACATTCAAACCATAGTTTACATCATAACATAATTGTGTATTGCCTGTATACTCAGTCTGAGCCCTTAAGGATAGTGTCCTTGTCTTCTTTGTATGTCCAGTATCTTGGAAACACCAGTCACACAGTTGACACTTAATAAATGCTAGTGGAATATGGTGTGGTTTGAGCCTTAAGTATTATGTCCATTGGTATTAATGATATCAATCTGTTGACTTTCCTATTCTTAATACAGAACGTTTTTCCTGAAATGTTTTTGTTCCTGCTCTTGTTAGAAGCGTTTAGTGCTATAAAACCATATTTATTGAGTCTTGCAAAAAATTTATTTAATGTGTATCCTTTGGCTCTTAAACCTAGTAACAGCTTAACACCTGTTAGAAGAATTAAAGAAGTCCTTAGTGAGAACAGTCATCAATTAAATGAAAAGACAATAAGGTGAGATTAGATGTACCAATTACTGTCGCTTAATTTGTTGGTCATTTATAGTAATAAATACCACTTATTTAGATTTTGCTATGTGTCAGGCACTGTTTTAAATGCTTTATATGTTAATGTATTTAATTATAACAACTCCCTAAGGTAGCTGATATTATCCATATTTTATAGAAGAGGAAACTGAGCAGGGAAAGGTTAAGGGATTTTCTCAAGGTCACACAGCACCTAAGTGGCAGAGCTGGCATTTGAATCCAGGTAACTTGACTCCAGGATCCTTACTGTTATCCATTATATGTCCATTAGCTTAGAGTTACTTGTAGAAAAGTGCTTGCTATAGTTATAATACTTGTCTAAGAGATTAAAAACTTTCAAAGTAAAAAAAAAGTTTATATTTTTCATATTTTTACATTACTAATTTTTCCTTGAAAATTTAAACAAGAGAGGACAGGCGAGCTGACTCATGCCTGTAATCCCAGCACTTTGGGAGGCCGAGGCGGGCGGATCACAAGGTCAGGAGATTGACCATCCTGGCTAACACCGTGAAAGTCCGTCTCTACTAAAACTACAAAAATCAGTCGGGTGTGGTGATGGGCGCCTGTAGTCCCAGCTACTTGGGAGGCTGAGGCAGGAGAATGGCATGAACCTGGAAGGTGGAGCTTGCAGTGAGCTGAGATTGCGCCACTGCACGCCAGCCTGGGCGACAGAGTGAGACTCCGTCTCAAAAAAAAAAAAAAGAAAATTTAGGAGATTTTCATAGAAGCAAAACATTAGTGTGTGTTGTTTACTAATGGCAGAGTTATGAAGATGAAAAGGCATCCTGTAATCTTTCACTGTTTCTGTCATCTTCTCCAGTGGTTCTCTGGTTTTTATCTCCAAAACAGATTTTTTTCTGTTCATTAATTTTCATTTTTCTACTATCAGATTAGATTGCTTTGTTTGTGGTGAGTAGATTTTTTGGGGGGAGTGTGAGTAGGGTGAGTGAAAATTTGGTTATTTTTGGAGTCTCATGTTCTGTAAAGATTGGGAAACTGTATTTGTGAAACACTTGAAGAAGATACCCGGAGTCTGTGGAGTTGCCTGGTATATTAATCCGTTTTCACACTGCTGTAAAGAACTTCCCTGAGACTGGGTAATTTATAAAGGAAAAAGGCTTAATTGACCCATAGTTCTGCATGGCTGGGGAGGCCTCAGGAAACTTACAGTAATGGTGGAAGGGGAAGCAGGCACCTTCTTCACAAGGTGGCAGGAGAGACAGAGAAAGCAAAGGGCAAAGAGCCCTTTACAAAAAATCAGATCTCATGAGAACTCACTCACTATCATGAGAACAGCATGGGGGAGACCACCTCCATGATCCAATCACCTTCCTCTCTCGACACGTGGGGATTACAGGTCCTCCCTCGACACATGGGGATTACAATTTGAGATAGATTTGAGTGGGGACACAGAGCCAAACCATATCACCTGGTCAGTTTTTCCACTGAAGCCTCTGATAGACTTATCAGGCTAGTTTCAGCCAAATGTGTGTAGAGGATTGAGGTGGTGTGATGGCTAATTTTATGTGTCAACTTGAGTGGACTAAAGAATGACCAGATAAGTGGTAAAACATTATTTCTGGGTCTGTCTGTTGAGTGTGTTTCTGGAAGAGATTAACATGTGACTTAGACTGAGTAAAGAAGATTGTCCTCACCCATGTGGGTGAGTGTCATTCAGTCTGGCTTTAAGGGCCTGAATAGAATAAGAAAGTGGAGGAAGGGCAAATTTGTTCTGTTCTTGAGATGGGACATCTTCTGCCTTTGAACATGGAGCTCCTCCTTTAGGCCTTTGAACTCCTTTGGACTCTGGGACTTATACCAGCAGCCTCCCTAGTTCTCAGGCCTTCAGATTTGGACTGAATCGCACCACTGGCTTTCCTGGGTACCCTGCTTGATGCCAGGGACTTTTGAACTATGTAAAGTATGAATGAATGAATCATTGGTGGACTTTTCAGTCTCCATAATCTTGTGAGTCAATTCCCCAATAAATCTCCATATATGTATATATGCTTTTTTTTTTTTTTTTTTTTGTCCTCTGGGGAACCTTGACTAATTCAGGCGGTTTTCCTAGACTCTTAATTATATGAATAAACGCCTCAAGTTTAAAATTTTATTTTTTCTAGTAGATAGCTAACCTTCACTTGTCTTGAATGTCGCGAATGGATAGTGCATATTAAAATAATGTTCCTTTTAAGGTGTGTTAGAAAGTACCACAGAGTCTTGCCTATGTGAATATTGTCCTTGAGGGACATTTTCCCTTGGGAATTACTTATCCATTTATTCATTCCTATATATTTTATAAATCATTTAAAACCTATTTGTGGCAAATCATCCATGTGTTACGTCCAGGATATTGGGGCCCTCATAGAGGGATATGAGTGAAAATTGTTGTTTCTGTAGTGCTAGGTCTTTGCTAAAGAATGGAAGAGTGGGAGGGAAGAATATGGGAGCCTAAGAATGAGGACTCTCAAGTTAAATTAGGACCTCACATTGGTGCTGTCCAGTGGAAATATAATGCAAACCACTTACGTACATTTAAAATTTCTGGTAACCACCATAAAGAAAGTAAAAAGAGGGAAATGAAGTTAAATCTAACAATGTTTTCTTCAACACAATAAATCCAAATATTATTTCAATATGTCATCAATCTAAACATGTTTAATGAGATATTTTGTGTGTTTTTTTCATACCAAGTTTTTGATATCCAGTTTTTTTTTTTTTTTTTTATTCTGCAGCACATTTCAATTTGGGCTAGCTATATTTCAAGTGCTCGATTTGCCACCTGCGGCTAGAGGCTACCATATTAGTACAGCGCAAAATCATAGGAGTGGGTATCCATGTCTACCCCTATGGGGTGACCAAAATAGTTCTGATGGTATCCTGGAGATATTGCTGAGTAGTATTTAAGTTTTTTTTTCCTATGGCTGGGTCTACCTGCTTTCTAATCTATTACTGTTATTTTCTCTTCTTGTGAATCCATGTTTTAATCTGTTTATGCAAGCTTCTGATTTATTTCCATCTTAACTTATAAGACCCTTAGGAGTTTTCTACATTATTTATTTTAGTGGCAAGTAACTATGTAAACATGAATTAATTAATACTATCTGTGAAGAAGGAAATATTTACTTATTAAGTAGCTGCTGGATGTTAGACAGTACACTAGGCACTTTGCATACTTCAATCTTTTTTCTTCCACTTTCTATATATTGGAAAACTGAAGATCCAAAAGTTAAATACTTGTCCTAGGCCACATACCAAGTAAGTTGCAAAACTAGGATTGTCTGACTTCAGAATTCGTACTCTTTCTACCATATCACTGTTAGGAAATTGTGCATTGTAAACTTTAAAATAATTGTGATTTGAATACTAGTTCCCTGGTCTTCACTCTGATGCCTCAAGCATAGGACCAACTGAAGGACAGGTGATGCTAAGTGGTAAGGATTAGCTAGTACAAAGGAGTTTATGTTTACTTTTGAAAACTCCTAGCCTGGTTGATTTATCTACTTCCTAGGGATAAAAATCACTGGCAACTGTTATCTTGAGCTTATCCTGTTAACTGTTGTTCAAAAATGCATAACTTGTGAAAAATTTTTATAAAGACATCTTTAATTTTTTATTTTTTTGGTGTGTGTTTAGGTATATTTTTAAGGAGCATGTTTATAGATACATGCTAAATGAAGACAGAGCTAGACATTGTTACTGTCTGATTACATTGAAACTGTATTAAAATAATAAACCTGTATTAAATAATACTCGTTCAGATTTCATTGAACTTTATTTTAATTATAGAGGTGCTAGAATCACACTTGCCTTAGAAATATAAAATAATACGGGAATGCTTTGCTTCAAGACAATTAAATACAAAAACATGAACTTTAAAAACAGATAATCTAGAGTAGAGTTTGAAAGCAAGGACTCTAGATGAGACTGCCCAGGGTCATGTTCTGATTCTGTCACATACTAGCTGTGTGACCCTGGTCCACTTAAACTTCCTTGTGCCTCATTCTTCAATATAAGGTGATAATAATTGTATCTATCTGTGTTAAAGTTAACTTAGATTCTCTTTTAAATCAGGCACCAAAAGAAAGGGTTTGGGTGAAAGTAATTTTCTCTCTGGTGAAAGTGTTCCACTCATAGGGGATAAGATATCAAATCCCACAGAGCCTGAAGTTGAGAAAACGGGAAGCACAAATTCCCCAACTTGGCTACTGAGGATGGGCAAATTTCCCAAGTGGGCACCAATCCTATAGGCAGTTATTCTAAAGCTGAGCCTTTTGGCCATTCTAGCATTCCATCAGATGGAATGCTAGTAGTTCATCATTTTGATGGAGTGCTAGAATGGCCATAAAAGGTAGGACCAGTGGATCCTATGCTAGTAAATACGGCTTAGCGGAGGCAAAGAAGGCAAAAGCATGTTTGAATAACTGTCAGTCCCACTGAGGATGAATTGCTGTGCCTTCCAAAGTGGAAAGCCATCACAATAGTTGCACAGTGGACATGTAAACTGACTAGCCATAATGTCAGAGATGGAGGCTATGCATGGGCATAAAAGCATGTACTCCCTCTCACCAAGATTGATCTAGCTATTGACAGTGCTGAATGTCTGACCAATAAGTACTGGCCCAAAGTGACCCCTCAGTACAGAACCATCCCTCAAAAAAGCCAACCCAGACATTTGTGGCAGGTTGATTACATCAAATTCCTTTCCACTTAAAGAGTTATTGGAGAAACATTAACTATTTCGCTTAAGAGGACTGAGCCTCCCCTTGATGGGCTCTGGGTCTGAGAACTGTCTTAGATCTGCAAACCGAAACATCGATCTTCTGTTTAGTTCTTGGTCTTCTTTGCAAATATAAATAAAAAATTGACCGTATTAACTACTTGTCATAGGTTGAATTGTATACTGAGTAACCATGAGATCATACTGGGGTAGATTGTGCCCCTAATTCAATGGGGCTGGTATTCTTATCAGAAAGAAAATCTTGACACAGAAATGTACACAAGGACAATGTCATGTGAAGATGAAGGCAGAGCATGGGGTGATGCTTCTATAAGTTAATGAATGCCACAGAATGCCAGCAAACCACCAGAAGACAGGAGAGAGTCATGGAACAGATTCACCTAGCCCTTAAAAGGAACCAACAATGTCTTGATCTTGGACTTCTGGCCTTCAAAACTGTGAGACAGTAAATTTCTCTCGTTTCTGTCACTTAGTTTGTGACAGCCGCACTAGCAACAGATACCTTACTCATATATTTTGCTTCTATGAACAAAATGGCTAATGACTTATTAATCATTGCCACAGACCCCTGCAGGTCAAGCTCTCTGGTTACTGCTCTGACCTTACTACCTTTTATGACATGCATTCACCTTGCTTCTGATGGCTAAGTGCCACCTCTGATGCCTGTTATTTTGGAATCCTGTCAGTCACGTTGACATCCCGCTAGTGTTTTAGGACCTACATGTGATTTCCTTGCTACAAATTAAATTATGAATCATGAGAGATTGCCTCCACATGAAAGCACTGTCCTCTATCTAGCATTCTTTCCCCATGCCTCAGCTCAGCACCCTCAACATCCATGTCCATATGTGTGCTCTCAGTTCTAATGACACATGTCAGATAGGCTCAGCTGCTTTTTCGGTGAATAGGCGATTTCTTCCCATAGCAGGGACTGCCATTCACAGTTGGAGTGTTTTTTTTTTTTTTTTGAGACAGAGTTTCATTCTTGTTGCCCATGCTGGAGTGCAATGGTGCAACCTCAGCTCACTGCAGTCTCTGCCTCCCAGGTTCAAGTGATTCTCTTGCCTCAGCCTCCCAAGTAGTTAGGATTACAGGCATGCACCACCATGCCCAGATAATTTTGTATTTTGTATTTTTAGTAGAGGTGAGGTTTCACCATGTTGGTCAGGCTAGTCTTGAACTCCTGCCCTCAGGTGATCCGCATGCCTTGGTCTCCCAAAGTGCTGGGATTACAAGTATGAGTCACCGTGCCAAGCCTTACAGTTGGAGCTTTTATGAGTAGGACCTGAACCTAGTTGTTGGTCTGGAGGCAATGAAAGATGAAGGGCAGATCTTGAGGAGGGTCCCCCACCCCTCAGGTATGTCCTTTGCCAGGTCTCCATGCAATTGGAGGTGGCTTACCTTTATGAAAAGGAAGAGGGTGGATTCTGCTGGCCCAGAGGGTTCAGCAGAATTTGAGTGTTTAGTGTTCTCATGTACACCCTCCTAAATATCACCCTCCCATGCATCACCTCCCTCCTCCTTTCCCTATCAGAGCCCTGATGGGAGACCTGCTGGGGCTGTGCATTTAGTTGTCTTGTAGCTAAGCTCCTTCATCAAATCTTAGGCCTGATTTCAGTGTAGTATGTTAGCAGAGTGCCAGAGATAAGGTTCATTTTAAATACTGACATGGAGTTTTTCTGACTTTTACAGCATGCCCTGAATTCATAGATAGTTTACCCAAGTCGCCATTCTCATTCTTCAAAGCTTCTAGAGTAGTTAACAAATACTCTAAAATCTTTATGTTTTGATTACCACATGTCTTTCAAGTATTAGAGCTATTATATAAGCTTGTACTTTCTCCTTGTAACACATTACAGTCCATCTCAGCTAAAAATTTCAGGCATTATACTGCTGTAGCATGTTAGGGGTTATCACCACTCACTTATCACTAGAAATTGGATCCTTGCTGCCCTCTGACCAGCAAGTAATACAATTCCAGAATCTCATTCTGAAAGTCTGCTTTCTAGTGCTATTTCTATTACCAACAGTCTTATTAGGGTTTTCCCCAAAAGCAGACCCTGGTATAAGGACTTAGGCATGGGTAGTGTATGTGCAAGGTGGTTTCGGGAAGAATAAAGAGACAATGGAGAAAGAACTGTGGGTGCTTTAGGTGGGAAGCCGTCAGCATCAGCATGACTATCCACAGCAGTGGAAAAGAACTCACAGACAAGTCAACGGCATATGGTGTGGGCATTAACAGGGTCTCCTACATGGTCTAACAGGGTTTGTTATAAAGGTTACAGTTGTAAAGTAAGAGCAGAGAAACTAATAAATTTGCCTATTATTTGTGTTGGTGGTTAATCATAATATAAATGGTTTTGTTTTTACTTGTTTGGGTTTTTTTTTTTTTTTTAACAGTATGAAAGCTATCCACCTCTGATTAGTGAGTTCTCCTAATCCATTTGAAATGCGATTTGATTTTTGAAATTTTCCGAACTTTTCCAACTCCCCCAAAATATATATTTTCTTAAGTGTGTTACTCACATAAGCCCTGACTTACGATTGAACTATAAAAATAAGATGATGGCTGGTCTTTATTTAGCCTGGATAACCTAAGTTCAACATTTAGGTCCTGCAGTGCAGTTATTTTGAAGCTATTCTCTTCAATCCGTTTACTACCCCACTATTTGTAACCTATTTTACTTCTTGTTAATGTGACGAAAGAAAATCAAAATTTTTATTCTTTATTTCAAAAGAAACTATATTATTTATAGCTTTCGTAGGCCTCAGGAAAATCCTTTTGTGAGGTGCAAATGGTAATTATCACTCTTTCTCAGAGGAAATGTCTGTTCACTAGTGAAATGCTGATGGAAATTTTCAATACAAAATTTGATGTTTCCTTTTTAAAAAATTATGCTGTTTCTACTTCTGTTTGATGTCATCATTATTTTATCATTGGCTAGATCGAGGAAATGAAATTAAATTTTCAAAGGAATCTTTCAAGGCAAACTTTATAAGGCAGAATATCAATTAATAATTTCATGGTTGAAGCTTTTTTGTTTTGGAAGGCAAGGCAAGTTAGGGAAGGAATGTGAGAGTAAGTATGGTAGGAACAAAATGGTTATAGAGAGTTATATAAAAAATAAGGGTCACAGAATAAAAACTTCACTTCAATTGGATAAAATATGTAGCTGGAGAATAATAGCTGGCAAATTGGTGGAACAATTCATAAAGCAGTCATTTGGTATCATGAAGAGGACAATAAATTGAACTGTGGAAGACAGGAAAGGTTAATCACAAACAAACGATGTCTAACTAGTTTAATTTCTTTTCAATACCAGGCAAGTTCAATGAGTAAACAAAACGAATAAGCTCAATATATACAGAATGTTTAGTACTCTACTTCTATGGACACATTCAGTATAGTGCCATATGACATTTCATGAATAGAGTAGAGAGAGGTTGGGTATAGATATAATAGATTATATATATAACTTATATAAATAATGTATTAAAATAGTATAATAATCTGGAAAATTTGAATATACAGATAGCCTTAACACCCAAAGTAGAATTTGTCAGTGTTAAAAAAATTAATTGGGCCCAGGCACAGTGGCTTACACCTGTAATCCCAGTACTTTGGGAGGCCGAGATGGGAGGATTGCTTAAAGCCAGGAGTTCAGGACCAGCCTGGCCAACATGGGGAAACCCTGTCTCTACTAAAAATATAGAAATTAGCCAGGTGTGGTGTGCGCCTGTAATCCCAGCTACTTGGGAGGCTGAGGCATGAGAATCGTTTGAACCCAGGAGACAGAGATTGCAGTGAGTAGAGATTATGCCACTGCGCTCCAGCCTGGGCAACAGAGTGAGACTCTGTCTCAAAAAAAAAAAAAAAATTAATTGGGAGACCATTAGGTAGTGCTTTGGGTTCCTATATAAGCAAACTGAAACCAAACACACTGTAAACAGTAAACACACTGTAAAATAGTGAAATGAAACTTAAGCTTAACCAATCAGAAACCACCAGTGAATCTCTATCTGGAGGCTTTACCAATCAGACACTGCTAATTACCTTTAAGTAGGGACTCTCCACTTTAATCAATCAAATATTTTCTCTGTCCTGCTTCTACAGACACCTTATAATAGTTTCCCCTTGCACCCCTTTGGTGAAGCACAAATCACTTGCAGTCTGGTGCTGCCCAATTCATGAATCCCTGAATGCTCAAATAAACTCTTTAAAATTTTAATGTGCCTAGGTTTATCTTTTAATATCAGTGAAAGTGGTACTTACATCTGTATTATTTGTTGCCATTTATATATCTAAATTTATTTTCCAAGTTTGTCATATTAAGATATTATTGTTAATGTTTTTAGGTGTGATGATGGTATCACGATTATACTTTTAAGAAGGGAACACTTATCTTTTAGACATGGATACCGAAATATTTACAGAAAAGTTATGATGCCATGGATTTTCTTCAAAGTGGGAGGGTATATAGATGAAACAAGTTTGACCATGAGTTGACGATTTTTGAAGGTGTATGATGAGTACATTGGGTTTTTTATACTATTCTGTCTACTTTTGAATATGTTTAAAAGTTTTTATAGTAAAAAGTTAATAAATCATCATGTGTTATATTGCTAATGGGTAATATAGAACTTCAGAAGTAAAAATTATGCTTTCATTTTCTAGTTATACTTAATATTTTAACAACCTAATAGTAATAGTCACAAACTCATAGGGCAGAAAATAAAGAAAGCATTTCTTCTGGCAAGTTTATTTTGGACTGAAAACTCAGATTTTTAAGTAAGTATTTCTTGGACAAAATGGACTTTTAAGCCGATAGGACCTTTAAAAATTTCTATTCCAATTTCCATGTTTGCAGATGAGAGGATTGGAATTTGGCTGGCCTGGTTAGTTTGTATCATGACTCAGACTGCAGTCTGGGTTTCAGCTTTTGGTTCTGGGATTTTTCCTACTCTGTTAGATGCCTGTCTGCAAACATAATGTAAGATTCTTTTAGCTCACTGAGTCTCAATTGCCCTTACAGAGGGATAGCTCAAGTGGCAGCAGAGTGCAGTGACCAGAGTTTAAATCATAGCGCTGCCAACTACTAGCTGTAAAACCTAGAATGATTTATTTCACCACCCTAAATCTCAGTTTTCTCATAAATTGAGAAAAACTGTAGTTCTTGTTGTGAGGATCATAAAAAATAATATATGTTAACATGGTTAGTAGCAGAATCTGTTATTTGGCGACTTTGTAAGGTTTTAATAAGATTATGTATTTTTACCACAGTAGCTGGCACATAGTATGAACTAAATGATTACTTGAGATTATTATTGTTGTCATTATTATTGTTATTATTACCATTCTCATACAATCAAGGAAGTAAGAAATTTTGAATTTTAAAATTTCAGTGGATAAACTGCAGGCTGATAATTTAGAACTCTCTGTAAATGAGTATGTGTATGTATATATATGCATATATTATGTGTGTGTATATACATAGACTTGTGCATTAGATACATTTTTTAAACAACTTTATTGAGATATAATTATAATGTTCACCTATTTAAAGTGTTTAATTGTATTTTTTTTAGTATAGTAACAGAATTGTGAAACCACTACCACAGTCTAATTTTAGAACATTTTCATCACCCTAAAAAGAAGCCACTGTACTTATTAGCAGTTACTTACCATTCCTCCCATCTCCCCAGTGTAGACAATCGCTAATATCCTTTCTGTTTGAATAGATTTGCCTATTCTGTACGTTTCATATAAGTGGAATCATACAATGTGTGGCCTATATGACTTTTCTTTCACTTGGCATGCTTTCGGAATTCACCCATGTTATTGCATGTATCTGTACTTTATTCCTTTTTTTTTTTTTTTTGAGATGGAGTCTCACCCTGTAGCCCAGGCTGGAGTGCAGTGGTACAATCTTAGCTCATTGCAACCTCTGCCTCCCTGGTTCAAGCAGTTTTCCTGCCTCAGCTTCCCAAGTAGCTGGGATTACGGGCACTGGGCACCATCCCCAGCTAATTTTTGTATTTTTAGTAGAGACGGGGTTTCCCCATGTTGGCCAGGCTGGTCTCGAACTCCTGACCTCAGGTGATCCGCCCGCCTTGGCCTCCCAAAGTGCTGGGATTACAAGCATGAGCCACCGCGCCTGGCCCTTTATTCCTTTTTAATGGCAAGTAATATTCTATTGTATGGATCTTTTTACAGCTTGCTGAATACAGTTTCCTATAATGCTGTGTTTGGAATGGAATGTGAACAAATTTAACTCTATTCTAGGTGGACGGAAGAATTCTACATTTTTCTAAGTGATTATAGTTGTAGCGTAAATCATCTGCCAGGAGAAATAGTCACTATATACATGTACCTAACATTACTCAAATGTGATCTAGAATGAGAAGCACAGAGAAAAGAGAAGAGGGAAGAAAAAGAAAGGGAACTATGACATAGGAAGAAAGGAAAAAAGAGGCAAAGGTAATATTTTACAGAAATAGAAAACATTTGTATCGAAACATAAAATACCCCAAATAGGCAAAGCAATCTTGAGAAAGAAAAACAAAGTTTGAGGCATCACACTTCCTGATTTCAAACTATATTACAAAGTTATAATGTGGAAAAATAGTATGGTACTGGCATAAAAACAGACACATAGACAGATGGAATGAAATAGAGAGTTCAGAAATAAACCAAAAAGAGATGTGTTGGTGAGGCTGTGGAGGAAAGGAAACTTCTGTATGTAAATTAGTGCAGCCACTATGGAAAACTGAGTGGAGGTTCCTCAAAAAATTAAAAATAAAACTACAATATAACTCAGCAATCAATCCCTCCTGTGGGTATGTATCCAACGGAAATGAAGTCAGCACCTTGTCAAGATAGCTGAGCTCCCATGTTTATTGCAGCAGTATCTACCATGGTCCAGAATGGAAACAACTCAGGCATTTGTTGAGGGATGAATGGATAGAGAAATGGTGGTACACACACACACACACATGCACACACACACACACGATGGAATATTGTCCGACCTTAAAAAAGGAGATCTTGCTATTTGAGAGAACATGAATAAGCCTGGAGGACATTATCCTGAGTGAAAAAGCCAGGCACAGAGAGAAAAACACTGCATGATCTCACTTATGTGCACAATCTAAAAAAAAAAAAAAAAAATTGAATATATAGACACAGAGTAGAATGGTGGGTACTAGGGCCTGGGGTGGGGAGGGAGGGACAGGAATGGGGAGATGTATGTCAAAAAGTACAAAGTTATTATTAAGTAGGATGAATGTCTAGAGATCCAGTGTGCAGCATGAGGACTATAGTTAATGATACCACATCATATACTAGAAATTTGCTAAGAGGGTAGATTATCACCAAAGAGGGATAAAAGGTAACTGAGATGACAGATATGTTAATTTGTTTGACTGTTATAATTATTTCACTATGTATATGTATAACAAAACATCATGTTGTATACCTTAAATATATACGATGAAAAAGGTAATATTTCAGCACAGACTGAAGTGGTATATTAGGGAAACTAGGAGATTCCTGCAGTGGATGAGAGATTGACATTGGCCCCTTAATAACTTAAAGAATTGGAAAAAATGTATTGAATCACATCTTAAGTAATTTTTCTTTCTTTTTTTTGGAGACGGTTTCTCTCTGTTGCTCAGGCTGGAGTGCAGTGGTGTGATCACGGTTCACTTCAACCTTGACTTCCCTGGGCTTGGATGAGTCTTTCACCTCAGACTGTCAAGTAGCTGGGACCACAGGCGCACATCACCATGCCTGGCTAATTTTTATATTTTTTTTGTAGAGATGGGTTTTACCATGTTGCCCTGGCTGGTCTCCAACTTTTGGGCTCAAGTGATCCGCCAGCCTCAGCCTCCCAAACTGCTGGGATTACAGGTGTGAGCCACCATGCCTGGCCTCTTAATTTGGTAATGATTGCTATGCTCTTTTGATCATTAGCAATGATTTTTGTCCTTATATTAGTAGATATTGAATAAACAAAAAATAAAACTCAGGAATTTAGTAACTATATTATGTAATTTTCACTTGCATTGCCTCACAAATATATTCCTTTTAAAAATGATTTGAGGAGTGCAATGGTGTTACTATTCTGATTTCAACTCTTAGAGTTATAGTTCTGTCTATTTGCTACGTTCCCACTTAGGATACTAGATGATCAGTACTAGCAGGTCCTTGTTAATCTGAGCTTCAAAGGAACCATAGCTTTTCACCACACCATTGCATTTCCTCTTAGTCCTTTCTAAAATTCTGTGATTTGTTATCATGTCGCTTTACTTGTTCCTCTTTTGTGTGAACTTTAAGGTGAACATCCTATTAACAAGGTTTGTATCAGAACAGTCAGGTTTTTACAGTTTTTTTTTTTTTTTTTTTTTAAAGAATTTCTCTGGAGAGGAGAAAACAAATTATTTCCAGGCAGCATTAAAAGCAAAAAGGAATGCTTTACCTGCCACCTTGTTAAAATTGCAGTCTGATTTTAAATGAAGAGTATGAAAACAAAACAGAGAAACAGCAAAGAACACCATTTTAACTGCTATCACTTTTCTTTCACCTTCTG
>NW_012104343.1:559376-560873 GCF_000951045.1 Mandrillus leucophaeus
TAAATTAAGGACTCTCGGGATAAGAGACACAAATCCAACTTAAATTAATACACCATGAAATACTGTGCAGCCATGAAAAAGGATGAGTTCGTGTCCTTTGTAGGGACATGGATGCACCATGAATATACACCATGGAACACTATGCAGCCATAAAAAGGATGAGTTCGTGTCCTTTGTAGGGACATGGATGCAGCTGGAAACCATCATTCTCAGCAAACTGTTGCAAGAACAGAAAACCACACACCGCATGTTCTCACTCATAGATGGGAATTGAACAATGAGATCACTTGGACACAGGAAGGGGAACATCACACACTGGGGCCTGTTGTGGGGAGTGGGGAGGGGGGAGAGACAGCATTAGGAGATATACCTAATGTAAATGACGAGTTAATGGGTGCAGCACACTAACATGGCACATGTATACATATGTAAGAAGCCTGCATGTTGTGCACATGTACCCTAGAACTTAAAGTATAATGAAAAAAAAAAAAGAAAAAAAAAGTCCTACAAGAGCATGCATTGGCTTATGACATGACAAGGGCCTGGGTGGAGCCCAGGTAGTGTTGACAGTGCTATCCAACAAAGCAGCCACTAGTCATACATGGCTCTTGGTCACTTGAAATATGGCTAGTCTGAGTTCAAATTTACTGTACACACTGGGTTTTGAACACATGGCAACTTTTTATTTTTTATTATTTTTAATTTTTCTATGAGTTATTGTGGTACAGGTGGTATTAGGTTATATGAGTAAGCTCTTTAGTGTGATTTATGAGATTTTGGTGCACCCATCACCTGAGCAGCATACACTGAACCACATTCATGGTCTTTTATCCCTCGCCCCCCTCCCATTTTTTCCTCCCAAGACCCCAAAGTCCATTGTATCATTCTTATTTGGCAACTTTTTATATTAGTACATATTACCATGATACTATTTTGGATACATCAGCATCCCTGGACTCTTACAAGATCCTTACTGAAGAGGAAGGGGAACTTCCCTTTCAGCTTCTAGTTTGAAAATCATAGGGAAAAGCTTAAGTTGGTGTGGTTGGAGTGATGGACCAATCACTACAGCTAAGAGAATGTGATTCTTGTTGGCTGCATCTAGACCAGTTGTCCAATGCTGTAGCTGGGTCATGGGATAAGATAAAGACATCAGTCATTACCAAAACCACATGGGTAGACCGAGGAAAGAACTTTCCTCTTTTGCTCAAAACACGAATAATAGCTAATATTCATTGAATGTTTACTCTGTGTTAGGCATTGTGCTTTTTACATAGATTATTTCATTTAATATGTATGACAGGGCTGGGCACGGTGGCTCATGTCCCAGCATTTTGGGAGGCCGAGGAGGGTGGATCACTTGAGGTCAAGAGTTTAAGACCAGTGTGGTCAGCATGGCGAATCCTGTCTCTACAACCAACAATAACAACAATAACAAAAATTAGCCAGGCGTGGTGGCCCATGCCTGTCATCCCAGCTACTTGGGAGGCTGAGACC
>NW_012104343.1:562763-564923 GCF_000951045.1 Mandrillus leucophaeus
AAAGAGAATAACGTGGTATTAGAGTGAATTTTGAATAACAGAGACTTAATGATGAAGAGAATGTAGCGATACAGATAACTACATTATTCATGTGAGGTCTTTTCCTCTTCTTTGCCAGTCCTGCTTCTTGCCTCATTTCTGGCTGTCTAGGTTGACATGCCTTTTAGGGTCAATACTAGACTTAGTTTGTCCCAGGCTGCAAACATACAGATGCCTGGTCTACTAAGAATTTCTGAGTGTGGCCAGAACACTCATAATTTGTAACATACCCCATAATCAATTCTGTTGAACAGTAGTGTTTGAAACTGCTGGTTTGGATCTTTCACGTTTAACATATCCCTGAAACCAAATAACTCTATATGACCTCTTCGAGATTCAGCTATTCTTGGATTTGTCTAACCTCTGTCAGAGTGGTTACCTAGAGGGTACTTGTTACGGACTGAATTATGTCTCCTTAAATTTGTATGTTGCTCTCCTAACCCCATCTACCTTATAATGTGACTGTATTTGGAGACAGGGTCTTTAAAGAGGTAATTAAGTTAAAATGGGGTTATTAGGGTGGACTGTAATCCAATATGACTGGTATCTCTATAAGAAGAGGAGATTAGAACATTGACAAACACAGCGGGAAAACCCTGTGAAGACTCAGGAAGAAAGCAGCTAGCTATCTGCAAGCCAAGTTCAGAGGCCTCAGCAAGAACTAACCACTCTAATGCTTTGATCTCAGACTTCTGGCCTCCAGAATTGTGAGACAATAAATTTCTGTTGTTTAAGCCTCCCAGCCTGTAATACTTTGTTATGGCCCCAGCAACTGATACAACTTTGTTGAGTACCTTCTATGTGCATAACACTTTACAGCACTTTATTGAACCTCCTAGAATGTGTGTGTGGAAGGGAAGAAGGAGGTGAGGAACCAAGAGGCATTTGTGAATGCTTTGGTATGTCTTTTTCCCTGTTGCCCACAGACCTAGAATTCCTTTTCTCTAATTCTCACTCAGGAGGAATCAGTTGGCATTCTTCATACTTGATTTTTAATTGACCAAACTTCCACTCCCTTCCATGGGCTCTGGACGTGAGTGAAGTCAATTAAATCAAAATTGTCTAACTACAGGTGGACATTTGGGTACAACATAGCACTTAATGTGACCATGGGACACTTTCTTTTTAATGTAACTGTAGTCAGAGTAATCTCAACAATTAACTCCCTTTACCCTCAATTCAGACTAGCAGAGTGCTAATTAAAATTACAACAGAAAGAAGGAGAGATAGGCTATTACCTAACCTTAGTACTCTTATTACCTCCCACTACTTCTCTGGATTATTTTAGATATCATATTGGAAATAGCATCATATTAAAAGTCCACTTTAAGTTTTTCTTTTAGTTCAGCAAGTATTTATTGAATATTTGAAATATATCCATTAAGGGGTTAGGAATTAAGTATACAAAGGTGAATATAGCATGCACTTCAGTAAATACAACAGAGGAAATACTTGTAACAATAGAAAAGGTAAATAAGGGGCAGAAGTTGCTACTTAGATTTAGTAAGTGATCCAACTCAGTAGTTTTGAATCTGGGTGATTATCAAAATTACTAGGAGAACATTTAAAAAAATGGAGTCCCAGATTCCACCTACATCAACTCAATCAGAGTTATCACCTGTAGGACCTTTGATTCTTGTTTGCAACTGCTCCCTTATGGTCTCTTGTGCTAATCAAGGCTGAAATACAGAGGTCTAATGAGTCTTAACTATAGTGCATATGTGAAGTGGGAGTTGGCACTTAAGTAGGAAAATAGGTGATAGTCCTTATGCTAATAAGAATTGGCGAATCAATTTTCAGAATATAATGTACTGTGTGTGATTTCTAAAAGAATGATCAGGCTGGGCACAGTGGCTCACGTCTGTAATCCCAGCAGTGTGGGAGGCCGAGGCAGGCGGATCACCTGAGGTCAGGCATTTGAGATCAGCATGACCAACATGGTGAAACCCCTCTTCTACTAAAAATACAAAAACTACTGGGGCATGGTGGCACATACCTGTAATCCCAGCTACTCGGGAGGCTGAGGCAGGAGAATATCTTGAATCCAGGAGGTGGAGGTTGCAGTGAGCCGAGATCATGCCATTGTACTCCAGCCTGGGTGACAGAGCAAGAATCCATGTT
>NW_012104343.1:567913-569928 GCF_000951045.1 Mandrillus leucophaeus
TTTTTTTTTTTTTTTTTTTTAAAGAATTTCTCTGGAGAGGAGAAAACAAATTATTTCCAGGCAGCATTAAAAGCAAAAAGGAATGCTTTACCTGCCACCTTGTTAAAATTGCAGTCTGATTTTAAATGAAGAGTATGAAAACAAAACAGAGAAACAGCAAAGAACACCATTTTAACTGCTATCACTTTTCTTTCACCTTCTGCTGGAAAGTAGAACAGCTCCATCCCTGTTGATGGTTATGAAAATATATCACATTCTATTTACAGAGAAAATATAACCCTTTTCCATGAAGCAGCAGGAACAGCAAGTGACAAAATATAGAGAACTGGAATGATTCAGTATTGCTCCTCTTATTAACTGTTCAAAACTCCACCATAGGGTTGCTATCACTGGTCTGATCACACATTTTGATGTTTCTCAAGTCATGCTTTTGACATTAGCAGTCAGTGAGAACATGCCTGACATATTTAGAGAACAGTAAGTACTTCTGATTGCTACAGCACAGGCGGCATTGGGCTGTGGAGGAGGGGCACACCCTGGGGAGTGGGGAGCAGCAGCCAGCCTCAGGAAAATTTTATGCCTAGGGGAAATTAAACACAGAACTGATGGTGCTTAAAAAACTATCAGTGACTTCCCCTGACAATGCTGGTTGTTTAGTGTAGCATGGAAGGCCCACCATGAGTCCCAACCTTACAAGCCTTTTGTTAGAGCCATCATGAATATTTTCTGTTCCCTAAACTTGCCTTGCATTTTCTTGCTTTAATGCCTGTTCTTATCCTGTGTCCTTGCCTGGATACTTGACTGTATCCTTCAGTTTGTGTCTTTAAGCTCTGCCTTCAGGCAATGTTAGTTCTCTTCTCTGTGCTCCATGGGACCTTACATGTATCTTTGTTATAATATGGCACATTCCCTTGTGGTTGTTTACACATCTTTTTTTCTTTTCTAGACTTTACTTTTCTGAAGGGCAGAGGCTGTCTTTTATTTATTGTTATATTCCCATACTCCTGGCACTACAATAAATATTTGTTGAATGAAAGGCAGAAATAGAATAAAGAAGCACATGAAGGAGAAAATATAAAAATGTATTATTTTTAAAAGCAATTGTGCCAAATTATTTCACTGAGTTTTACTTTGAATCCAGTACTGTTTAATGATAGAATGAAATATAATTATACAGATATTATTAATCAAACATGAGACTAGAGAGTGGTGAAAATGTGTGTCAACCTGTCCCAGAGGCAGCTTAAGGTGAAGGAGAAGATGAGATGAATATGGCTCACTTTCTTGAATCCATTGGCCTAAACAAATCAATCAACCAATCAATCAAATTCTATTCAGTAGAGAATGAGTTATATTAGGTGTGAAGTAAATGATCATCATTTGTGATTCTAACCAGCCCTCCTCTGAAAAATATCATAAGCACAGACCTCTCATTGTGCATTACTTCTTTGGAAAGGCATTGTTTGGACAAAAGTCACAAAGAGAATAACGTGGTATTAGAGTGAATTTTGAATAACAGAGACTTAATGATGAAGAGAATGTAGCGATACAGATAACTACATTATTCATGTGAGGTCTTTTCCTCTTCTTTGCCAGTCCTGCTTCTTGCCTCATTTCTGGCTGTCTAGGTTGACATGCCTTTTAGGGTCAATACTAGACTTAGTTTGTCCCAGGCTGCAAACATACAGATGCCTGGTCTACTAAGAATTTCTGAGTGTGGCCAGAACACTCATAATTTGTAACATACCCCATAATCAATTCTGTTGAACAGTAGTGTTTGAAACTGCTGGTTTGGATCTTTCACGTTTAACATATCCCTGAAACCAAATAACTCTATATGACCTCTTCGAGATTCAGCTATTCTTGGATTTGTCTAACCTCTGTCAGAGTGGTTACCTAGAGGGTACTTGTTACGGACTGAATTATGTCTCCTTAAATTTGTATGTTGCTCTCCTAACCCCATCTACCTTATAATGTGACTGTATTTGGAGACAGGGTCTTTAAAGAGGTAATTA
>NW_012104343.1:579210-646937 GCF_000951045.1 Mandrillus leucophaeus
AAAAAAAAAAAAAAAAAAAAAAAGTGTCTTAACAGCTATTTTGAGGATCTGATAGGCATCTCAAATGTAATAATTCTTGAACCCTGACTTTTGCCTAATCTTTGTAGTCTCAATCAATAGATCACCATATACACAACTGCTCAACCCAAGTAACCTAGAAATCATCCCTGATTCCTTCCCTCTTTCCCTCTTCCATCCATCCACGTAACTGTATTGAATAGATAACTTTTCCATATCCATTCTTTCCATAGTAGCTGGAATAATATTTCAAAAACACAAAGCTTTAAATAAAGCACTTCAATGGATTTCCATTGCTCCTAGAATGAAATCTGAATTTCTTCCCATACCTGTAAGGCTCAGCACAGTCCGGCTTCTGTTTAGCTTTCTGATGTCATCTTGTGTTATTTTACCCCCTTCTCACTTGCCATGCTTCAGTTATCTAGATGTCCTTTTGTGCCAAGTTCTTTTCTTCCTCTGGCTTTCCCTCTTCCTGGAATGATCTTCCAGTTCTCTGAGTGGTTGGCTTATTCTTACTTTTTATATTTCAGCTAAAATGTCACCTCCTCAGAGAGGCTTTATCCTGAAAGCCTCTTTATCCTGAAATTCTGCACATTCTATGTAAGTGAATCTAGAATCACTCTTTTACTATCTTATCCCATTATTTCTTTTATGGCGCTAATAGTCTGCACCTCTCTTGTTGGTTTATTATCCTTTACTGCCATATCTGAGCTCCATGAGGATATTGACCTTTTCTGTCTTATTCACTATTCTTTTCTCAGCACTTGCAAAAAGCATGGATCATAATAAATGTTCAATAAATATTTGTTGGATATGTGAATGAATCTTTGTTTTACAGATGAGGGAATGGAGGCTTAGAGTAGCTAAATAAATGGGTCAAGTCACATGGGTAGGAAGTGGTGGGAACAGGTTTCAAACCCAGGCAGCTTGATCACATAGCCATTAATCGCCATTCCATAAGAAGGGAATGTTGTGTTAGGCAGACAAAACAGTAAATGTCACTGTAATGGGAAGCATAATGTAGTAGAAAGCTCTGATGCTGGCATCAGCAGTCTTATGTTCATTTTTGACTCTGTTGAGTGGAGTAAGAAGACTTCATCCAGTCTACATGGACTGAGAATGGGGGAGGGGTGTTATCTAAACAAGGTTTTGGAGTTGTACCAGAAGACCCAGAATAATCCTAGAGAGGGATGGGGGGCACATAACAAATTTCTGCTATAGGATTCCAGTGTGTTCCCACACTGTGCAGAGAGCCTACACATGCCTTTGCTACAGAGGCTGCCTCTTCTGTCTCTATCTTTTGCAAATTGCTTGAAATTTTGAAATGTAATATTTTCTAGGGCATATTAAATTTGAAACGAAATTGTGGGGACAGCTGGCATCAAGATAATTGCTAAATGTGAAGTCTGGCAGCACAGGCTGACAGTTGTGAGAATATGATAATATTTTCTACTTAATAGATGTGAAATCATGGATGGACTGTGTTGTGATTCCTTTCTCCCTTCTTGGTATAAACGAGTCTTCATTCATTCATTCCAAAAGTGTGTCTAGTATATATAGTAATTGTTCTTTAGCTATGCTATAAACTAGGGTTAAAAGTTATAGCATTTGGCTTTCTTGGTATATTTCTAAGAAGATATCTCTGTTTTTTTAACTGGTGATTTTTATCTAGAAAAAAATTAGTGATTTTGTGTCTTAGCTGTTTATCAGCTTATCAGCTCAAAGATAATTTGCTTTTCCAGAGGATAATTATACTTGTCAAGGGGACAGCCTCATTCTTCAGAAATAAAAAGTATAGTTAGAAAAAATTATATAATGGCAAAATGCTGGTCTGAAATTTAGAAATTCAGCATTTCTTTCTGATTAAATGTGATTTGCTCATGCATTGCATACATTCATTTGTCAAACATTAACTGAACATTCTTTTATATAAGAAATAAGGATCAAGTAGAGTAGCAAGTATATAGGACCCGTGAGTCAGAAGACCAGAGTTCTAATCCTGGCTCTGCCTCTTGGTGACTGTGATTTTAGCTGAGACAAGTATCCATTATGAATCATAGTTCTTCCTTAACTTTAATGTGGGGATAATATCATCTTCCCTGCTTGCTTCTCAGGATTATGGTAAGAATTGAAAGAGTTCTGAAAATTATAGCTCTTCGAATAAATGCTAAATACTTTTTGTCACTATTGTGTCCATGGAACTACTTCATATAGAAGATTTTTTTTTTTTTCTTTTTGAGACGGAGTCTCACTCTGTCACCCAGGCTAGAGTGCAGTGGCAATATCTTGGCTCACTGCAACCTCCACCTCCCGGGTTCAAGTGATTCTCCTGCCTCAGCCTCCCGAGTAGCTGGGACTGCAGGCACCCACCAACACACCTGGCTAATTTTTGTATTTTTAGTAGAGATGGGTTTCACCATGTTGGTCAGGCTGGTCTCGAACTCCTGACCTTGTGATCTGCCCGCCGCCTCCCGAAGTGCTGGGATTACAGGCATGAGCCACCACACCTGGCCATATAGAAGATTTTTAGATCACTATTATGCCAGGCGTGGTGGCTCAGATGCCTGTTATCCCAGCACTTTGGGAGGGTGAGGCGGGTGGATCACCTGAAGTCAGGAGTTTGAGACCAGCCTGGTCAACATGGCATAACCCCATCTCTACTAAAAATACAAAAATTAGCCAGGCATGGTGGTGGGTGCCTGTAGTCCCAGCTACTCGGGAGGCTGAGGCAGGAGAATCGCTTGAACCCGGGAAGCAGAGGTTGCAGTGAGCTGAGATTGTGTCACCGCACTCCAGCCTAGGTGACAAAGCAAGATTCCGTTAAAAAAAAATTGCAATTATTTTTACAGTACTTTGGTTTGCCAGTCCATATCCTGGAAACATTTTAAGACTGTTACAATTTAAAAAGTGCTTTAAAATTCTCTGAGGGTAGATTATAAATAGCAAGGTCATTATTATTATCAACTTAGTGTATATTGTTATTTATTTCCTAAAGTGGAAATTCCAAGAGAAGCTAGTTTGGCTGCTTTATATTGTTGGCAAATAATCCTGATTTTAGGACAGGGCAATCTTCTGCAAGAATATAACAGTGAAATGACTTTTTTTTTTTCTCTTGAAATAGACTATATGCATCTGACTTATAAAAACTAAAATTGATTAAATGTCATATTGATAAAATGAATACTATAGCTAATTACTTAATAATATATATTATATAGTTAGTATATTTTTACAGCTAGAGATGGATCTATATTCTGTAACATTAGACTTGTAGAGGTAACAGATAATTTAATATATTAGAAAATAAATGCAATACATATTAGATTTCTATTTCAACATATACCTCACTAAATTTAGGAGACAGTCTATGAGGGAAACAATATTAGACTAGGATCAGAGTCAGAATCGAGTTGTAATTTTAACTACAAGAAGTGTAGTTTAGTGTTTTAACTCGACAGATTTTTGAGTCCATCTGCTTTTTGAATCTCGGTTTTGACACTTATTTGCTGTGTGACTTTGGGCAAGTTTTTTGATCTTTTAAAATCTTAGTTTCTTCAACTTAAAATTAAGATAAATATAGTACTTCTCTCCTAGGGCTGCTGTAAGGATTAAATGAGACAAGGCATGCAAAGAATTTAGTGGGTTATTAACATCACTGCCACCATCACCATCATTATTATCATCATCACTATTATCATCACCAATGCCACTAATTCGTAGTCATGGCAAAGTTATTAATCTCTCTGGCTTCATTAAGTTCTCTCACCTATAACATGAGAGGACTAGGCTCATTGATCTCCATGTAGCTGTTTTTCTTGTTAATATGAGATAGTGTTTTTGTGATTATGTAGTGAAAGCCTAAAGACATGTAAAATGTTGTCATCATCATCATCACCATCTTGTTACAGCCTTTCAGGCTCTGAAATGTTATGAAAAATGAAAAACCACTTATGATATTAATCCTTGGCTCTTCTGCCTTCTTATGTCAAAGTTGGGGCTAAAGCGGAGAGCAGTTTGGCAACCCCCCCACATCTTTGCTTTCTTCATTATTGTTCCATATTTACCCATTATATGTAGTAAATTACAGAAAACAGATAGGGTCATGGAAGCCAGGGCCAAAATAGGAAGAAGAGGAAGAAGAGGAGGATGCCTAGGGCTGAGCTTGGCTTACCCAGGGCTTTTTTTTTCTTTTAAACCAAAGACACGGGATCAGGTCTGGACACTTACAGAAGTTAGATAAGAGACACACTTGCCTGTAAATTCATCTGTTATAAAGCCTCCTTCTTTCTTGCTGTTCCTTGGGGAAGCTTTTTCTCTTTTTGGAGGACAGGAAGTCCTGTTTGAAGGACATCAGCATTAGAGAGTGTCAGAGAAGGTTATCATTGCCTGGGAAAGACCAAGCTGAATTTCTGTTTAGATAGAAATTGGTTTGAAGTACAGGAAAATAAAGATGTGCCTTTTGAATAATATTGAAGGCTTTGCGGTGAGATCATGTATGTAAAATTAAGAAGTACATAGAAATGTTTAATTCTAGATTTTAAAAATCAGGGGTAGTCATATTTACTAGCTGTCCAAACTACAGAAAATAATATTTGAAATATTTAGTTAATAATAATAACAACAATAATAGCAAATATTTGTTCAGCTTTATGGGCCAGATACTGTGCTAAGAGCTTATATGTGTTGCTATTTAATATGCACAGGTACACTGAAAAAATTATGCCTTCCATCGTTGTATTTCTATCTAAATCTTTCTGTTATTTCTCGGTATAATTTTCATCTACTTAATCTTACTTCCATCATTCTCTTCTAAGAACTCTGCATTTTGGGAAAACTGTTTGTTGGTTGATAGTTTTCAGGGTTTTATATTTTTTTGAACTTTTAATTTTCAAACTTCGTGTCCTTGTTTAGAACTCCTCTTCTCCCTCCTTTCTGTTATCCCTACCCATCTTTGAAGTCTTAGCTCAGACCTTCATCTTGAAGCTGTCTAAACTTTATAGCCAAAGTGGCTCCCCATCCTTGTTCTAGGCACTAGTATGGTAGATAAATAGCATACTTGTTTGTTAAATAAGCACAGTGTTGCTTTTTAGATTTGAATGGACTGTAAGATTTTATTCTAGTAGCTGCTGACTGTGTAGTTGTTCCTCGGCAGCTGTGAATGGAAAAATAGAAATGATATGTTTTATTTGAATCTGGAATAATTTACACCAATCTTTTGTGTGGATTTCAATAGTTTAATAGTAATTCCCAGAGTAATTAGGCTGATTAGGTAGCCATTGAGGATGGCTTTAGTTATGTTTAAATGAGAATCTGAGAAACATGGCTCAAATTTACTAGTATGATGCATTTGAGAGATACACACATATACCCATGTACACATATACTCATTTTGTGTACAACGAAAGTAACAATTTTCAGTTAGATGCTTCCATTTTGAATATAATTTTGAAAAAGGCTGTAGTAAGTTTGTATTTGTAGTGTTCATGTCAGTTTTTATCTCACCTGACTTTATTACTCTGCCAATTTTGATAAATAGGTATGTGTGAAGGCATTAAACCCAGCTATAAGCTGAGACTCTGGAAAGATTTATAAAATATACCAAAGTTATCTTCAGTGTTCTTTCATCTTTTTTTTGTACTGTCTCATTTGCTTTCAGAATTTCTCTAGTCTACTTTTATGTTTTAAGGGAAAAGTAAATAATGTTTATCAGAGTAGTTAATGACCAGTGAAGAGGTTGCAAGCATCTCTGTGAGACAGATTTTTGTGCAAGACAACAACTATAAATATTGAAGAAAAACAAACACATAAATGAATTACTTCCTGAAGCCTCAGGGGTTGTCTAGTTAACAGACTAGTTTTGCACTAATTATGAGCGACGTAGGGACTATTAATAAATGAATTTGCTTCCATTCCATAGGCACACAGAGTTTCTATTTATGAATACAGAGCATTTTCCAAAAGTTTGTTTAAAAGCTGCTTGTTTGGACCTTAAGGCACATTTAAGTTCCAGGCTAGACCACAAAGGCCTGAAATGTAATTCAGTGTAATATTCTAGATGTCATTGTTGGGAGCTGGGGAAAGGATGAGGTGTGAACCAGCAGGAGTAGTCTTGGTCATGGGCAGTTCTTTTGGAATCTGCACCGGAGATGGCTTTTTATATATTTACAGAGCAAAAAGAAAGAAGTTTTCTTCACAGTAGCAAAGATAATGAAATGACCCCAGTGTTCATTGATAGATGAATGGATAAATAAATTGTGGTGTCTGTATTCACAGTGGAGGAGTATTCAGCCTTAAAGAAGGAGATACTATTTCTCCTTTCTGTTTGTTAGTTTTCTTGTGGCACATATACACCATGGAATACTACACAGGCATAAAAAAAGGATGAGTTCGTGTCCTTTGTAGGGACATGGATGCAGCTGGAAACCATCATTCTCAGCAAACTATCGCAAGAACAGAAAACCAAACACCGCATGTTCTCACTCATAGGTGGGAATTGAACGATGAGAACACTTGGACACAGAAAGGGGAACATCACACACCGGGGCCTATTGTGGGGAGGGGGGAGTGGGGAGGGATAGCGTTAGGAGATATACCTAATGTAAATGATGAGTTAATGGGTGCAGTACACCAACATGGCACATGTATACATATGTAATAAGCCTGCACGTTGTGCACATGTACCCTAGAACTTAAAGTATAATTAAAAAAAGGAAAAAAAAAGGAGATACTGCCATTTGCAATAACATGAATGAAAGTAGAGGACTTGATGCTAAGTGAAATAAGCCAGTCATAGAAAGAAAAATACTGTATGATTTCACTTATGTGTAGGATCTAAACAAAATAACAAAATGAAGTGATACTTCAAGTACATGGAAACAGAGAATAGAAGAGTGGTTACCAGGAATGAAGGGTGTGGGAGAAATGGGCACATGGAGTCAATGAGAGTATAAAATTTCAGTTATGTAGGACACGTAAGTACAGAGATCTACTGTATAGCATGAGGACTGTAGTTAATAATATTGTATTGTATACTGGAAATGTGCTAAGAGAGTAGATTTTAGGTACTTGTACCACACACATACAAAGAGTAACAGTGTGAGATGATGGATATGTTAATTTGCTTGATTATAGTAATCATTTCACTATGTGTATATATATCAAAACATCATGTTGTATACCTTAAAGAGATACAATTAAAAAATAGCCAATGCAAAAATGCAAAGTAAAAAAAAATCGTATTCAGAAACCTAAAATATGAAACATAAAAGCAGGGCTTCTATAAATGAAGCAGGGGCAGATGGCCCAGAATCCTGCCTGCTCTTGTTTTTTTTCTATTCATCAATCTCAGGAGTATTTTCCAGAACCGAAGGACTCCATAGAAAAGAGGCTGAAATTCTAGGCCAGTTCTCTGAGTAAGGGTTTTGGCCTTATTAGAGGGAGGTGTGTTAGTGTGTTAAGTAGGTAGTTCATGTGGGTCTATTTCTGTTTTTTGTGGTTGGTACTCTGTGGGCCCTTTCAATCCAGAAACTCGTGTTCTTCAGTTCTGGGTTAGTTTTTTGAATTATTTATTTGATTTAGTCAAGTTCGTTTCTTCTGTTCTCTCTTTCTGGATTTCCTGTTAAGATGTTGACTTTCCGGCTTTGTCTTTTGTTTTTTAAATGCTTTATTTCCTACTATCCTATATTACTAAGGTTCTCCAGACAAATAGAATCAAAAGGACACACACACACACACACACACACACACACACACACACACGGGTTGGAGGTTGATGGATTCATTTTAAGGAATTGATTCATGTATTTGTAGAGATTTCACCATATGGAACTTCTCAGCCTCTAGATAAGTTGTAATAAGTATTTTTCTAGATTTCTATATCCTGTTGGTTGTGTTTCTCTGGAGAACCCTGACTAATACATATTTCAGTCTGATGACAAAATTCCCTTTTGCTTCGGGGAGGTCATTTTTTGTTCTATTAAGTCCTTTGACTGATTGAATGAGACTGCCCACATTATGGAGAATAATCAGCTTTACTCAAAATCCACAGATTTAAATGTTAATCTCATCCAAAAACATGTCTGCTAAGAAACATGCAGAATCGTGTTTGACCAAATATCTGGACACTGTGGATCAGCCAAATTAACATATAAAATTAACTATTATACAAACGGTCCTTGATTTATGATGGGATTATGTCCTGATAAACCCATTGTAAATTGAAAACATCATAATTCAAAAATGCATTTAGTACACCTAACCTACTGAATATTGTAACTCAGTCTAGCCTACCTTAAGCATGTTCAGAACTCTTACATTAACCAAAATCATGTAACACAAAGCCTATTTTATAATAAATTGTTGGATATCTATCACAAAGTGGAGTGAAAAAATCTAACACAAAGACTATTTTATAGTAAAGTATGGAATATCTTATGTAATTTATTGAACAGTGTACTGAAACCAAATGGTTATATAGGTATAGTTTCTATTGAAGGCCTCTCACTTTTGCACCAAGGTAAAGTTGAAAAATTGTAAGTTGAACCATGGTAAATCAAGCACCATTTGTACCTTTGTTTTTTTTTTTTTGAGACGGGGTCTTGCTCTGTTGCTCAGGCTGGAGTACAGTGGCATGGCCATGGCTCACTGCAGCCTCGACTTCCCAGGCTCAATCAGTCCTCCTGTCTCAGCCTCCTGAGTAGCTGGGTCTACAGGTGTGCACTACCATGCCTGGCTAATTTTCTTTTTTTTTAGAGATGGGGGTTTCCCTATGTTGCCCAGGCTGGTCTCAAATTCCTGGGCTCAAGTAATCCTCCCACCTTGACCTCCCAGATTGGTGAGATTATAGGTGTGAGTCACTGCGCTCATCCATTTGTACCTTTAAACATCTTTTTACTTTACTTTCTGGGAAATTTTGTCAGTTTATCTAACACTTAGGTTTATTTTACAAATCTCTTCTGGTTTTCACTTTTCAACCTTCATTTTTCATGTTTGGGACTTTTCTAAAACATCCTGTGATCCTTGGTTGTCCATTTGTCTTTAAAACTTGGGCTCCGTATGTCCATCATAGTGCTATTCACAGTAGCGAAGACATGAGATCAACTCAGGTGCCTATCAGTGGTGGATTGGATAAAGAAAATGTGGTACATATTCACCATGGAATACTACACAGCTATAAAAAAGAACAAAATTATATCCTTTGCAGCAATATGGATGCAGCTGGAAACCATTATCCTCAGTGAATTAACGCAGAAATGGAAAACCACATAACACATGTTCTCACTTATAAATGGGAGCTAAACATTGGGTACACATGGTCATAAATATGGGAACAATAGACACCATTTTTACAGACAGTTTGTCGAAAAGAAAGCCAAAATTATATTAGATTCAACCATTTATATTGTTTTTCTCTTTTGTCATGATTTCTTTTGTTAATAAAATAATTTAGTATGAACTGTTCTCCCAAGAGATAACATATAGAAAAAACCTGATTCATCACTACTTCATGAAATGGCTTTTCATTACTTCCTCATATGATCATAAATCTGTAACTTTTTCTGTAGTTCTCAATTTTTAAATCAACCCCCGCCAAAACCCCAGTGAATTGTCTCTACCAATTAATGACTCAGAAAAAAGTTGGGCTCTGTGAAGCTAGCGCGAACTCTGTGTGCATGGGTGAGGCTTATTACTGTGGAGTGAGCAGACATGGCGGGGGGCCTCTACTGTCAGCATCTTTTAGTCTTTCTTGTTGGACATCTGGATTCTTCTAATCTTTTAGCCTGTCTATAAGCATTCTGGGAGCTGAACTGAGGAAGAAGTCTCTATATTCAATCTGTAGACTTTTACTTATTTTCTTGATTTTAGTATTTTATCCCCACCCTCAACCGTAGCTTGGATTCTCCATCGCAGAGAACCTGTCTTTGACTCTGCAGAAAATAAGCCAAAGTCATTTGCTGGAGTAGGAGAGGGGTGTTTGGCTGGCTGTGTAGAGTGTAGTAAAATATCTGGAGGTTCATTTTCTTAAATCTACTTTCAGTTATTCCTTGGTGTTCAGTTCCACCTTCAAACTTATTTCCAGAGATGTACCTGATGCCACCTATTCCTAAACCCTTTGAAGATTTTTGTTGTGTAAATCAGGTTGTTTTCTTGGCTTTTTCCACTTCTGGTTAGGGATTCAGATTTCTCAAGTTGGTTCATGTTCATCCATACACTTTCTAGCTTCCAAAGTTTTGTTGCTGTTGTCTTCATTCCCATTCCTTTTCTTCTTGTGGTTTATGCCTTAAAAATCCCTTTATGGTGTATTTCGTAGATTTTGAGAGAGTTTATAGTTAATGTATGCATTCAAGGTATCAGTTTTTATTTCTTAAAACCTATTATGGGCTGGGTGCAGTGGCTCACGCCTGTAATCCCAGCACTTTGGGAGGCCGAGGTGGGGATCACGAGGTCAGGAGATCTAGACCATCCTGGCTAACATGGTGAAACCCCATCTCTACTAAAAATACAAAAAATTAGCCAGGCGTGGTGGTACATGCCTGAAGTCCCAGCTACTGGGGTGGCTGAGGCAGGAGAATTGCTTGAACCCGGGAGGCGGAGCTTGCAGTGAGCCGAGATCGCGCCACTGAACTCCAGCCTGGGTGACAGAGCAAGACTCCGTCTCAAAAAACAAACAAACAAACAAACAAACAAACAAAACAAAACAAAAAAGCCAGTTATGGAAAATTCAAACATATGCAAAAGTAGAGAGAATAGTATTGTGAGTCCCCATGAATCCTTTTCTAAGCTCCAAGAACTATCAGTTGTCAACATATGACCAATCTTTTATATAAATTCCCCTACCTCCTCTGGATTATTTTATAGCAAATCACAGACCTCACATTGTTTCATCTGTAGATTATTCAGTGTGCCACATTAAAAGGTAAAGATTTTTTTCTAAAAGCATAACTGCAATAGCATTATCAAACCCAAAACAACCCTAATAAAGCCTTAATATCAAGTATCATTTGAATGTTTAAATTTCCACAATTTTATCATAAACATTTTTTACAGTTGGTTTATTAAAATAAGTATCAGTATCCAAAGTTTATTAAAATGGTCAAAGATTCTAGTAGACACTTCACTGAAGAAGATCTACAAATGGCTAATAAACACACGAAAATATGCTCAACATAAATAGTCATTAGACAAATGCAAATTAAAATCACAACAAGGGCCGGGCATGGTGGCTCACACCTGTTATCCTAGCATTTTGGGAGTCTGAGTCAGGCGGATTGCTTGAGCCCAGGAGTTCAAGACCAGCATGAACAACATAGCGAGACCTCATCTCTATTTTAAAAAATCACAATGAGATATAAACACCCTCTATATAATACACACTCTGCACACACACACACACATACACACTCTCATACTCTCAATTGTTTATAATTTAAAAGCTTAGCAATAGTAAATTTTGGCATTGATATAGAGAACTTGGAATCTTCATTGCTGGTAAGATTATAAAATGGTGCAACCACTTTGAAAAACTGCTTTCACAGTTTCCTAAAGTTTAAACATAGACCTACTACATGATTCCACTTTTATATTCAAGAAGTTTTAGGAATGATCTATTGATAGACGCTACAAAATGAATAAACTTCAAAAACATTATGCTTCTTGCAAGGAGTCAGATGCAAGACTACATGTTGTGTGATTCCACTTAAGTGTAATGTCCATAAAAGGCAAATCAATAAAAGCAGAAAGTGGATGAACGGTTTCCTGTGGTGGGCACTGTCTTTTTAAATCTGTAGGTTTCCCTTTCCCTTTTGTCTTTTGCTTTTTTCAACGAACACCCTATCTTTTGTCCTTGACTTTTTTTTGGCTCACCTAGTACTAACTTCTGTACTGCTTTCTCTCCACAGCCACTAAAGGAAGCTTTGCTGTCTCTGGTCACATCTCTTTATAGCTTGCTTATTCAACTGTTTAATTGGGTTGTGTAAAGGCTAAATCAGAAAATGTATGTGAATAGTTTAGCATGATTTCGAGTACGTAATCTGTTTAAATAATGGTATCTGGCATTAGGGTTCCCTGGAGAAATTGAAACAGAATACACACACACACATACACACACACACACACCCACACACCCCATCAATGCGAGTGAGAAAGAGACTTATTTTAAGGAATAGGCTCATGTGATTATGGGAGCTGGCAAGTTCAAAATCTGTAAGGCAAGCTGGGAGCCTGGAAATTCAGGAAAGAGTTGATGTAGTCCTGTTTGAAATCTACAGCACATGCCAGGCAGGCTGGAAAGCCAGGTAGAGTTTCAGTGTTGCAGTTGGGATGGGGAATTCCTTCCCCTTCTGGAATCCTTAGCCTTTGCTCTTAAGGTTTTAACTGAATGGATGAGCCCCACCTACATTAGGGAGGGTAATATAATTTACTAAAAGTCTACTGATTTAAATGTTAATTACATTAAAAAAAATACCCTCACAGCAACATGGAGAGTGCATTTGACCAAACAACTGGGCCCCATAGCCTAGCCAAGTCGACACGCAAAATTAATAATCACGGTATCTATTATGATTATCTCTACCAGTTTGATACTCACTTAACTCTGAGTTAGTCAGTGACTATGCTTTTCATAGGACTAGGGGAGAAAAGCTCAAAGAAGGGACATGCAGCAGAAATCAGGCTCTCATGTGCCAGTCCAGTGGTTTCCAACCATGACAGTTCTCAGCCTGGAGTGCACATTGGAATCACTTGGGGAGGTTTTAAGCTGCTAGATGAATGGGCCCACCTAGAAGCTTGTTAAAATACAGTGCCAGCCCCCCTGTGAGTACGATTCTGGAAGAGCTAAAGATGTGCCACAATTCCAGCCTAATATTTAGGTTCTAGTTTTAATATGCTTGATAAGCTACTGAAATATTTTTGAAAGACTGTAGATTCTATTAATTGCTTTAGTTACTAGGTTTTCATCTTTTCACATGCCATGACATTTTGAAAAAGTGAGCACAAACTTCTATTTCCCTTTGTTATTTCGGAAGGGAAATGTTGGTGTTTTGTTAAGTATTCTGCCTATAGTGTGGAATTTCTCAGCATTCAGACTCATATGGATTTGGGGAAAATGAGTCTTTAAAATGTTCATAGATCTTCCCTAGTTGACATTTGCATTTAGAATTCATACTGTTAGAAAAATGATCAGTGATTGATTTGGGATCTTTAAGCAAAAAGGTCTCTTGTAATAAGAAATACCCAAAGTCGGTGACATATATGCAAAAAAGATGCATTTTTCTAAACCTGACTTCTTAGAGACATAAGTGTTCCTGGGTGCTCTGGATTATTGTAGACAAGAGCATGAAAGCCCAAGGTTAGCTCCCATACTTTGACATTTGTTAGGTTGGAGATCTTGGATAATTATGTTACTTACCTTTCCAGCGGTCAGTTTCCTTGTTTTTAAAACAAGGGTCACACACCCACCTCACATGTTTTGTCTTAGGGATGAAAACAAAGAGCTATATTATGTAAGATGCTTGGTACAGAGTGACTAATAGTGCTTCCTCCATAGAGTGAGTGTGAGTATGTGGCTGATGGGAGGATCTACTGGCAATGATTAAAACCAACATTCACTTCTCCCATGATAATTCTTGCACATAATTAGAAAGTAAATTCCTTTTTATTAAGTACATAAATTTTGTGTGAAAAATCTGTCTCTAGTTATGTGTATGTGTGTGTGTGTGTGTGTGTGTGTGTGTGTGTGTGTTTTGGCAAAGGCGAGCCATTTTTCCAGGATTGGAATTTTAGGTTAAGAGATCAGATCTTGTACTCTCTGCTGAAACCACTGAGATATTGTTTTATTGAAAGAGATACAATTTGAAACAAATAGTTATTATTTTCCCTTATGTAACCATACTTAAGACCTGGACTTCAAGCCTGTCCAATAATACATTTAGAATGAGGAAATTCTTCTTTGCTTGCCTTAATATTGCAAATTATTTTAGTGAGGCCCACAGACTGCCCTGCAAAAAGTGGTCAGGGGACTCTGATGTAGTAAATTCCATTTGTGTTAGTGAAAACAGTCTTTAATAAGTACTTACAGTCTGCAGTTTTAGTTGGCAGACTTTTTTTCTCTTTGCCTACATATTTCTATGCAGTGCAGGTAAGGCACTTAAAAGTATATTTCTGGTAGTGGCTTTCTAAAGGAATATTAAGGGTCAGTGGCCCTTGCTACCCCCACTTGTTATTTTCTGTTCTGTCTGTTACTGGTTTTAGGTAAGGAACTGCCCACTTTGAGGAAGAACCCTTTTTGTTTATTACCTAGGGCAATACATATTTTGCCTGTGTGTGTATGAGTGTCTAACAAAAAGTCACTTTTCTGTGCCTTCCTTTGTCAAGCAACGTTAGGTCATTTTAGTTTCAAGAAACAGAGCCTTCATCTATTCATCTAAAGAAAAAAATATTTATTGTAAAGAGACATTTGGACTGGAACTGGAAGTTGTCTGGGTCTTATAAAGCTCTGGGAATTATTCCTCTCTTAGTTCCTCTCTCAGGTCATATAGCATGTACTAAATAGACAATCATTAATATTTGTGGAATTAACAAATTAATGGCTTTTTCATCTTGTTACTTCTTTGTCTCTTTCTATGTCTGCTTCAGTTACCCTTTTGTATTAACCAGTCTGTCTCTGTTTCTTGGATGAATTCCGAATGGAGCAGACATGCTGTTATTCACTATTTGAGCCCACTGTATTAGACTATGCCAAACTACAGAGAGATCATACTTGTTTTGTACCTACTTTGGGCTACTCAGTGACCACCATTCTGTACCTGGTTTTCTGGTCATGGAGGTTGTGTTAACCTAGACCAAGATATTGGGAATAGTAGGCATGGGGACTAATCTGTCCACTATGGAAGTTTAACTGCAGCTTAAATTAACAAGGAAATGGATTGGGAAAAAAGAGGAAAAGAGAAATTAACATTGAGTGGCTATTCATTGTAGAATACATTGTTAGAACTTTAATGTATTATTTAACCTCTTATGAGTACTGTATCATAGGTTTAATGTTCTGATTTTGAATGTGGGAAAAGTCATCTTAGTGATATGCAATAATCTGCAAAGTCACTCAGTAAGTATATGGTAGAGTCTGGGAAGTAAACCTAAATGTTTGCCTCCAAATGTCTCATATTATTCAACCATACTGATCCAGGAGTGCCCTATCCGATGCCAGTGGAAATATAATACAAGCTACATATATAATTTAAAATTCTGTAGTCACTACACTTGGAAATGTGAAAAGAAACAGGTGATATTAATTTTAATAATGATTTTTATTTAATCCATCCCATAGTCATTTCAACATGTATTCAGTATAAACAAATAATGAGAATTTTACGTTCTTTATCTTGTACCAAGTATTGAAATCTGGTGTGTATTTTACACTTGCAACACTTCTTGATTTGGATTAGCCACGTTTGAAGTGCTCAGTAGCTATACGTGGCTCAGTGGTTACCATATTGGACAGTACGGGATTACGGTATTAACACCTGTCTCACCATTTATTAGTGCTGCGATCTTCATTGAGCCTTTCGTTGTTTCAACTACTGAGCCATCAAGGAGGGCGGGATATTAATACCCCACATATCTGCACTGTACGATGCTGCATTAGATCATTTCTACAAGGCCAGGTTGAAAGATACAAGATAGCTTTCTGGGGATTTGCTTTGGCAAGTATCCATAATTGAGTTCCAACTAATTATTAATGTTGCGGTTGTTCTAGAGGAATTTTCACCATTATACTTAAGGTAATCTATAAGTCATGCTCTGAGTTTCTTAAATGTCACATCTGTAACATTTTTGATAGCTTATATAAGAGGGAAAAAGGTTTGGTTCTTAAGTGCTTTTCTGCATGTAAGTCTGGATGTATGCCCAATAGTTAGTAGACTCATATGTATGTGTATTGATTCTTCAACTAATTTGTTAATTTGACTTGTGGATATACAGTAGGTCTGTCACATCTTATTTTTGTCAGGTTCAATTAGTGTTAATGACTACAAATGAGGAAAAGTAGACAGGTATGTCAACCAAGGCATAATCTATTATTTATTATCTTTTGATGGACATTTGCTAAGAAACTTTGTTAATGATGTGCATAGTATATACTGTTAAGTTATACACATACATACACATATGTGTATGTGTATATATACAGGGTGAGAAAGATAAAAACATTAAGATACATGTGTCTATACATATAAATAGTGAGAAAGATAAAGATATTAAGAAAGAATTAATACAACAGGAAATGCCATTGTGTTTTTGCACATTGGTTTAAAAATGTGTACAGAATATTCACCAGTTTTCAGACACTTTGTACTGCTTGTGTTCTGATAACAGTTTCCTCCATCATGGAGCTTGCCATTTTGTGAAAGAGAGAGACATCAAATACAATTATTTAAGTACAGATGTACTCGCTAATCATCAGGGAAATGCAAATTAAAACTAAAGTGAGATACCAACTTACCCCAGCCAGAATGGCTATTATTCAAGAGTCAAAAAACAAAGATGTTGGCGTGAATGTGTTGAAAAGGGAATGCTTGTGCATTGCTGGTGGGAATGTAAATGAGTACAACCTCTCTATAAAAAATAAAATACACCTGCATGCTTATGTTTATCACAGAACAATTCACAATTTAAAAGATATGGAACCAACCTAAGTGTCCATCAACTGATGAATGGATAAAGGAAATGTGGTATATATACACCATGGAATACTACTCAACCACAAAACAAAGAATGAAATAATGTCCATTGTAGCAACTTGGATGGAACTGGGGCCCATTATTCTAAGTGAAGTAACACAGGAATGGAGAACCAAATACCATATGTTCTCATAAGTGGGAGCTAAGCTATGGGTGCACAAAGGCATACAGAGTGATATAATGAACATCGAAGACTCAGAAATAGGGAGGGTAGAAGAGGGGTGAGGGTTAAAAAAACTACATATTGGATACAATGGACACTACTTGGGTGACAGGTACACTAAAACTTCAGACTTCACCACTACAAAATTCATCCAGGTAACCAAAAACTACTTGTGCTCCTAAGCTATTGAAATAAACAAAAAGGCTGGGCACGGTGGCTCATGCCTGTAATCCCAGCACTTTGGGAGGTCGAGGCAGGCAGATCACGAGGTCAGGAGATCGAGATAATATCCTGGCTAACATGGTGAAAGTCCGTTTCTACTAAAAATACAAAAAAATAACCCAGCCTGGGGGCGGGCGCCTGTAGTCCCAGCTACTTGGGAGGCTGAGGCAGAAGAATGTCGTGAACCCAGCAGGTGGAGCTTGCAGTGAGCCGAGATCATGCCACTGCACTCCAGCCTGGGCAACTCCGTCTCAAAAAAGAAAAAAAAAAAAAGATGTGAGAAGTGTTATGAAATAAGAGTACACTGTGCAGTAAATGCATAGCTGAGGCCCTGATTTAAAATGTGAGTTAGGAGAAGCTTTTATGAAAAATTAATATTTAAGCTGAGACCTGAAAGTCAAATAACATTTAGCCAAACAAAGTAGGGACGAGAGGGAGGGAAGAAATAGAATGTGAAAAGGTGGGATCTTGAAACCTTTAAAAAAACTTTTTAATAAAGACCTGTGAGATATAAATACTGTATTTTTCATTTTAAAAATTGGGGGAACCAAAGCTCTATATTAAGTGATTTGTCTAAGATCACATTAAATGGTAATGTGGGATCCTAAGTTGTTGCTCTTTGTTTTTTTGTTTTTTTTTTTTAAATAGGTAAATCTGCTTTAAAACTTAAAAACATTAAAATGCAATAAAATTTACTGTTTTTGGTGTACAGCCCTATGAGTTTGGACAAATATGTGATCTTGTAACCACCATCACAATGAACATACTAAAGAGTTCCATTGTCCCTGAAAATGCCTTCAGTCTGCTCTTTTGTAGTCAACCCTTTCCCCACCTCTAATCATTGACAACCTCTGATCTTTTCTCTGTCCCTATTTTTTTTGCTTTTCCCAGAATGTCATATAAATGGAATCATATGGTATGTAGTGTTTTACATCTGTCATCTTTGACTTTACATAGTGTATTTGTGATTCACCCATGTTGTTGTATGTATCAGTAGTTCATTTTTACTAGAGAGTGGTATTCTCTTGTATGAATGTGCCACAATTAGTTTTGTTCCATCCATTCACCAGTTTAAGGACATTTGCATTTTTTGTTCATAAATAAAGCTACTGTAAATATTCATGTGCAGGTGCTTTTGTGAAACAAATGTTCATTCCTTTAAGGCAAATAACTAAGAGTGGAATTGCTGGGTCACATGTTAAATGAATGTTTACCTTTGTCAGAAACTGCCAAACTTTTCCAAAGTGGCTGTAATATTACATTCCCATCAGCAGTGTTTGAGAGTTCCAATAGCTCTGTATACTTGCTAGTACCTGCAGTTGTCCGTTTTTCCCCCATTCTAATAGGTGTGTAGTAGCATGTTCTTGTGGATTTTTATTTACAATTTCTAATGACTAATGACAGTGAGCATCTTTTCATGTACTTATTTACTATTAACTTGTTGTAAAAGTAATTGCGGTTTTCAGCATTAAGAGTAATCACAAAAACTGCAATTACTTTTGCACCAACCTAATATCTATGTATCTTCTTTGGTGAAGTTTTCTTTCAAATAATTTATTTATTTTTTAAATGAGTTGTTTGTTTTCGTAAGTTTGGGGAGTTTTCATATAGTCAGATACAAATCTTTTTGATATATGATTTGCAGATTTTTTTTTTTTTGAGACTGTCTCACTCTGTCACCCAGGCTGGAGTGCAGTGGTGCGATCTCAGCTCACTGCAACCTCTGCCACCCAGGTTCAAGCGATTCTCCTGCCTTAGCCTCCCGAGTAGCTGGGATTACAGGCACCTGCCAATGCGCCTGGCTAATTTTTGTAGTTTTAGTAGGGGCGGGGTTTCACCATGTTGGCCAAGCTGGTCGTGAACTCTTGACCTTGTGATCCGCCCGCCTCAGCCTCACAAAGTGCTGGGATTACAGGCGTGAGCCACTGTACCTGGGCGATTTGCAGATTTTCCCCCCAGTCTATGCCCTATCTTTTCATGGTCTTTACAGGGTCTTTGGCTGAGCAAGAGTTTTACTTTGATGATGTCCAATTTAATCAAAAATTTTAAAAAATGAATCATGCTTTTGGTGTTGTATCATTTCCTAAACCAATGTTACTAAGATTTTTTTCAATTATTACTCAAAAAACTATATTTAATGTTTTAAATTCGTTTTATGTTTTATGTTTATGTCTATGATCTCTTTTGAGATAAGTTCTGTATAAAGCGTGAGGTTCTTTTTTTGTTTGTTTTTGCTTTGAAACATCCGTTTGTTAAAAGACTATCATATCTCCATTGAATTGCCTTTGCACCCTCGTTAAAAACACGTTGATTATACTTTTGTAGGCCTAGTTTTGGACTCTGTTTACACATTGAAAATCTCATCAGACAATGCTCTATTCTTTGCTTGTAACTGTCAAACATACTCTAAATGACTCAAGATGAAAGGATAGTGTATTATATTTACCCAGAAATTTACCATTCCTGTTGGTCTTTCTTCATTTCTGATGTTCTAAATTTGCTTATGGCATCATCATCTTCTGTCTGAAGAACTTCCTTTTAGTCATTCTTGTAGAAAAGTGTGTTGCTAATGAAAATACTCTTAGTGTTTCTTCATGTAAGAATGTCTTTATCTAATTGTTGTTCCTGAAGGATATTTTTGCTAGATACAGAATTCTGGTTTCATGGTCCCTTTTTCTCAGTAGTTTAAAAATGAGTACATTTCCTTCTGGCCTCCATGACTTCTTTTTTTAAAAAAATTATTTTTCTTCTTATTATTTCAATAGTTTTTGGAGAACAGGTGGTGTTTGGTTACATGGATAAATTCTTTATGTGTGACTTCTGAGATTTTAGTGCACCCATCACCCGAGCAGTGTACACTGCACCCATTGCGTTGTCTTTTATTCCTCACCCCCTTCCCCACCCTTTCCCCCAAGTCTCTATAGTCCGTTATATCATTCTTATTCCTTTGTGTCCTCATAGCTTAGCTCCCACTTTTGATGAGGGTTCCTCAGACTTTGAAATCATTGCTTCCTTGTAAGTAATGCATCATTTTTCTTTGGTTACTTTCCAATGTTATTTTCTGTAATTTTTAGAAGTTTGATTATCATATGTCTAGGTATGGATATTTTGAGGATTTGTTCTTTTTGGAGTTCACTGAAATTTTTGAATTTCTGGGTTTATGTCATTTGGCAGATGTGGCAGTTTTTAGCCATTTTTTATATATATATATATTTTGTACTATACTCTCTTTTCTCTCCTTCTGGGACTGGGATGATATACATACTAGGCATTGTGATATTGTTCTACAGGTCCTGAGGTTCTATTTATTTTTTAAAGTATTTTTCTCTATGTTGTTTAGATTGGATAATTTATACTGATCTGTTTTCAAGTTTATTATACTTTCCTCTGTCATTTTTATTCTGTTACAGATCTCATTCAGTGAGTTTTTAAAGTTTTGCTATTGCATTTTTCAGTTCTAAATTTTCCATTTGGTTCTTCTTCACATCTTCTATTTCCTTGCTGAAAGTTTCTATTTATTTCAAGAGTGTTTTTAATAGCTGCTTTGACATCTTTTTCAGGTAATTCTAACATATGTATCATCTTGGCATTGATGTCTGTGAAATTTCTTCCTCTATGTAATTTGAAATTTTTCTGGCTCTTTGTAATGCTGAGTAATTTTGTATTATCTTCTGAACATTTTGAATATCATATTATGAGACTCTGGGTCTTATTTACATCCTATGGTGAATGTTGACATTTTTATTTTAGCATGCAAGCAACCCAGAGAATTCAGGTTGTAAGCTCTGACCAGCCTTCAGTGGCTGGTGGTTTCAGTGTCAATTCCATTTTCAAAGGCTCTGTGATGCTATTTTGCTCTGTCCCACATATTTGCAACCAAGCAGCCAGTCTGAGATCTGGGTAGTGCTCAGTAGTTTAGTTCATTTCTCAAGTCTTTGTTATGGTGTTGAAGATCATATATGTGTATGCACAGCTCAGGATGGTCTCATATCCCAACCCTTTCTCCACAATATCCCCAGTATTTTTTGGTTCCTTGGCCAGAAACTGGAGTTTTAGTTATCCTGCTCTGCCACACACATCCTGTAGTTGTACCCCTTTTTAGGTTCAAGAGGTAGGTAAAAAGAGATAGAAAAAGCAGTAGGAGTTTGCCTCTCTCTTGTGGACCACACTTCTATCCAAGTTTCAGGCACCTGTGAATCACCCCGTTGCTTGCCATTGTTGCTGCCTCCACTGCCACAGGATGGCCTGGAGACTGAGGCACGAAAGAGAGAAAATATGAGTAATAATGATGATACAAGAGAAAAACTCGGAATTTCCCCCACTCTCTCTGAGTGTTAGAAATCTCTTTCTTTTCCCACCGGTTGAGCCAGAGCTAGAGGACTTCTCTGGAAATCTCTCTGTTTGTATGCTGGTGTCTGCTCCTGGTTTCGGTGTACCAGGTGTAGACACCAGGCTGGGGGATACTGAAGGAAAAATAAGAAACGTACTGCTGATACTTTGAATTCTGGTCTTCTCCAATCCGTCTGCAATTATTTACTCTTTGGAGCCCTCAAATAGCTGTTCAGTGCATTCTGTCCAGGTTTTTCCATCTTTCCCAAAACTAACACCCACAGGACACTTTTTGTTAAATTCTGGCTGAGGGTTCTAGTGGAGAAAAATAATCACCAAATTATGTATTCCTGCTCCATTTTAGCTTTCACTTGTTATGACTAATTGCTTAGTTAATTAAGAACTTCTGTCTTGATGGGGCTCTTGGCAGAGGAAGGTGAGTTTTCAGTTTCACAAATCTTTCAATCCATGCAAAGAAGATAGACTTAGAAAACACATTTCCCTGCAATAAGGGATATAATCAGAGTGAATGATTTGGGAGCAATAGGCCTAAAAACTGCATGATATTTTTATGTTTTGTGTCCTTTATTCATTATGGAAATGAGCATCACATGTATACAACTGTTCTATACTACTACCTGTACATAGAAGGCAGTTAAATGGAGAAATAATTTGGTTCAAATTTTGCAGTGTCATTTTGAAATCTTCCTTTAAGTTAGTCTGTGGTACTGAATATAACTTAATTGGCGTTCCATAAGAGAGCTAGAGAGAACCTGGGGACTCAAATTTGAGTGATGTTATCCTTGGGCTGTGTGTTGTAAGTGGTTAAGATCAAAGACGATAGAACCAGATTTCTTCAAATTGAATCCCTGTTATCTACTTTTGGCCGTGTGACCTTGGGTAAGTTATTTAACTTGTTCATCTATCAGTTTTATCTTTTATAAAATTGGCACGGTGATATCCCTACCTCATAGCATTGTTTTCAGGATTCAGTAAGTTAATATCTGTAAGGCACTTAGTGCGTATTACTCTCAATACTTTGGAAAATTTGATCTGTTGCAGTTAATAATAGTAGTTTGCATATATTGAATACTTGTGTGCCAGGCATTTTGTTCACTTAATCCTCATCATCACTCTACATTTTTTCAGGTTAAGAGATATAAAGAGAGTATGTGCAAGATTATGCATCTTGTAAAGTGGTAGAGACGGGATTTAAGGCTAGGCAATCTGGCCTCAGAGCTCATGCTCTTAGCTGCTATGTCATATTACCATTGGGGATAACCATCAATATAATAGCCATTCTAATCTGGTGGTGTATGATCACCGACACTATCTGTTGTTAATGGGTACAGTTTTGCTCTGGAGCATATTTTGTTCGTATCTATCAATGTTTTTGAGTTTTAAATTCATAATTAGAGACGTACTTGTTTCAAAATGGCAGAAAAAGTTCTTGTTTACTAGAAATCTCTTAAAACAAATAAACAAACAAAAGCAACAGATACTTTCCATCTTTAGGAAAACTAGATTTCTCTAACCTTCATTTATAGTATAGGAAAACTGAAAGCATGTGAAAGAATTGTAGATAACTTAGCAACAAGAATGTAAAATCTCATTATCTGCAGAGGGACAGACCAATGATAAACAAACTGACTCATCCTGCAGAATCTGAGATAGGCTGAAGAATCAGAAATTCAGTATTATGGAAGTTGGAGTGTGATTGTGAGGGAGAGATGACGTGGGTGGGATACAAACAAAAGAATTGTTTAAAATTAATTATATTTTTCAGTCATCCCTACTAGGCACTAACAACTGCCACTTCCCTGTTTCTGCTGCATATGGAATGTATAATCTGTGAAGAACTGTACCTGAGAGACTGTGAAGAGGGGAGGATAGGAGTGAGGGGAATTAAGTGATCTGCATAATTGTGAGACTTCTAGCTGCCTTCCTGTGCTGAGTTCTACAACAGTAGCAGCAAGGCTTGTAACTGCCTTTCTCTCTTAACACCTCTTCAGATAGGTGATCCTTCTCTGAAGGGATAACATGCTTCAGAGAAAATCTCTGTAGATACTGACACATGGGCTTCCCTGATGAGGAAACTAATGGGCTTCCTGACTGTCCTTCAGTAAAGCTTACTATTCATTAAGCTTTGGCCACATACACACAGCTTCCAGTCACCCTTCTAGTACCTCATTCTTAGATATGACACAGAATCAATTATCACCAGTCAATTAAGGGGAAACTCCAACAGGAAAAGAGAGATCAAAACTAACAAAGACATAAACAATAACAATAACAAAATAAAGCTCAGAAGAAAGACTGTCAGGAAAAAGAAGGAAACTTCAAGAAATTATAACCAGTAACCTCAGAAAGATGAGAAGATTTTGCACCCATAAAATAAAAATATAATACTATAGACAAGGAAGAATAAGAGAGTAACAAAGCACTTAAGAAATAAAATATTCAACAAAAGGGTTAAATGCAGATGAGGACATCTCCTAAAAAAGAAATAAAAAACAATACCGATGTAACAAACCTGCACATTCAGCACATGTATCCCAGAACTGAAAATAAAATAAAAAAGAAGTGAAAGATAATGAGATGGGAAATAGGAGAAAAAGATAGATGATCAGTATCAGAAGTTCAACCTTTGACTTTTAGGAGCTCTCCAGAGAGAATGAAAAAACAAAAAGGATAAAACTATCAACTAAATTTTAAAAGGAAAATTGCTAGGACTGAAAATATGTGTTTCAAATTTAGAAGGACTCACAGAGTGCCCAGCACAAAAGATTTTTGAAAGGACCCCCACCAAAGCACATTGTAATGTTATCTCATATTCTAGTTTGTCTCTGTCAACCCTTGCTTTTCTTCATTGTAGAGGCTGGAAAGCTAAAAGTTTGCTTTTTTCAGTTCCTTTGTAGTTAGGTATGGCCAAGTGTGGTAAAGTGCTGGCCCGTAAAATCTAAGTGGAAATCTGTTGAATCTCCCCTTTCCCTTCTACTTTTTCTCATTTGAAACCTCAACAAGATATCTGGAGCTACAGTATTTTGCAACCATGAGAATGACAGAGTTCTCAGCTCTGATATACCTGAACTGCTAAATCAATTTCAGCAACTACCCATCTCTGGATTTCCTGTTATATTGGGGGTGTGAGGTTGTCTGTTGTTGTTTGTTTGTTTGTTTTGAGACAAAGTCTCACTCTGTTACCGAGGCTGGAGTGCAGTGGAGCGATCTCACTGCAACCTCCACTTCCTGGGCTCAAATGATTCTCAGCCTTAACCTTCCATGTAGCTGGGACTACAGGAGCAAGCCGCCAATGTCTGGCTAATTTTTGTGTTTTTGGTAGAGATGGGGTTTCACCATGTTGCCCAGGCTGGTCTCAAACTCCTGTGCTCAAAGCAGATCCACTCACCTTGGTCTCCCAAAGAGCTGGGATTACAGGTGTGAGTTACTGCACCTGGTCAGGTTCCCTATTTAGCTAAGTTATAACTTGTTGGATTTTCTTTTACCTACAACTAAACACAATCCTAACTCATACTTTGAGAAGCCGAAAAGCCCCACAAATCAATGCTAGAAGCTAGAAGATAATAATTCTGAAGAAAAGTAATTTTCAACCTTGAGCTGTTTACATTCTTAAAATATTAGTCAAGGATGACTGACAAAGATATGAAAATTTACAAAAGTATTTACCTCTGATGCATTCTTTCTCAGGAAGCTAATAGAATGTGTGTTCTATCAAAGTGAGATTGTTAGAGCCTATGTTTCCTAGATTTGGAGGCTTCCTCTTTCTTGGTTTACACCATAGACAGAAGGAATTCCTAGGACAGGCCAAGAGGTGAGTACAGGGGCAGATTTCTAGGGAGCATAACCATGGGGAAAAATAGATTATCTGATAGGTTTGACTATACAAAAAATGGTATTTAGAAATGGCTTTAGAGCCATTGGAATGTGGGAGAAGATTTAACCAGAGAGTAGAAAAGAACAATCAAGTACATGCAAATCAACATTAGAAAAAAGAAAAGGTATCACAGAGAGGAAATATAGTCAAAGTATAATGCCTTAATCAGCAAGCAATATTTACTTAGTCATTATAACTACAATTATGGATATAGCCCCAAATTATGTTTCAACCATATAGGGGGACTGGGGTGGGGGGCATGAAGTGAGTATGAGGTGAAAGTCCTTATACTGCGTAGGATACCAGTATATCAGTATAGACACACATGATTTAGAAGTATGGAGCTGAATGCCAGAAGCAGCAGCTAAACCAATTTAACATGGTTGCATCTGGCACTGAGAGAACCTTGATGGTGGTGTAACCAGCAGAAGGGTTGCCACAGGACTGCTGTGTTTCAAGTCTTTTCGTACCATCTGACTATGTGCATGTATTACTTTGATAAAAATAATTAAGAAAAAAAGCTCAGAAGTAAAGGAACTCATGCTTTTTATGCTTGTACTTTCCCACACATACAGTGTTCTTTGCACAGTTTCTTTCCTCTCTCTCTCTCTCTCTCTTTTTTTTTTTTTTTTTCGAGATTCTGTCTCATCTGTTGCCCAGTCTGGAATGTAGTGGCATGATTTCGGCTCACTGCAACTTCCACCTCCTGGGTTTAAGTGATTCTCCTTCCTCAGCCTCTTGAGTAGCTGGGATTACAGGCACGCCACCATATATATATTTTTTAGTAGAGATGGGGTTTCACCATGTTGGCCAGGCTGGTTTTGAACTCCTAACCTCAAATGATCCGCCTGCCTCAGCCTCCCAAAGTGCTAGGATTACAGGTGTGAGCCACTACACCTGGCCTCTTTCTTCTTTCTTAAGTTCTCTTCTTTTTATGTTCCTGGGGAAAATCCTACTCATTTTATATGATGTGGCTGATGTGAAGCCACCATGATCTTCCTAAGCAGAGAGGGTCTTGCTTTTGGGTGCTGCACAACTTTGTGCAATTTTCTGTTACATCGTTTATCTTTTGGGGATTGTTTATTTTCATACTTATCTCTCTTCCAGGACCAGGCGTTGTGTTTTTAATTTTTACCTTTTCTGCAGCACTTAGCATAGTGCCTAATCATAGTAAATATTCCGTAAAAGTTGGATGAAGGAATGGATGTTTGATATAGAGTTAGGACACCTGTGTCCAGGTCTGGCTTTGCTTTTCCTTTTGCCCCTTACCTCAGTCAAAGCAGTTTACGTATTGCTGTCGTGGATCCCTCTTGGAAAAACTGGACTGACGAACTTCAGAGTCCCTAAGAAATTTAAAATGTATGATTCTTTTACGTTACACCTTAAAATCCATGTATAATGCGACTGCTTCCTGCATTTTGATGCTTCCTAGCCCTTACTTCAGCTTATTAATTATTTTCTGTTTTCACATAAAAAAATCTATTTTGTTGATAGACTGTAAGCTTCCAAAAGGCAAGGACATGTCTGTCCCGTTCAGCATTGTTTCTCAGTGCTTGCTAGAGAGCTTTGCATGTGGAGACACACAGTAAACATCTGCTGAATAGATCTTGATTATAATTTTATGGATGCCCCCCAGAGTCCCATTGTTCTTCCAGACATTTCAGGAAAATATCTTTAAGTCAAAATCCAATCACTGAAATTTGCATATAGTCTGTGTCAGCTATTATGTAATATCACTTCTGTCTGCATCCTTGGAATGGTTTTCCATTTCCTGTGTATTCAGTGCTATTCCACTCCTTTAATTACTTCTCCAAAATTTCTTTCTTTCTTGGGGGCTTTCTGAGTTAATCTTTTCTTCTAAGCCTCAGCAACTTAGTGTACAAACGCTGTGGTTTATATAAGACTTTTTATTTTTTCTAAGTTAAACTGTAAATGATTTGGGGCACAATTTTTGTGGCTTGATAAAGCACTCTATACATTTTAATGAGTTAAATCTAAATGATTCAAATCTACAAGCTGGCTTTCCCTTGAATACATGCAAGTAAAAAAGTTAAGGACTTGGCAAAATTTATTTTAGATTTTGCCAAATCCAACATTTTGAAATGCAATTTAAATGTTTAACCAAATCCCAAACATCACTGCATTTATTCTTTTCAGACTAGAAGTTGCAGTTTTCTAAGAGCCCAAGTCAAGGCCTCTTTCTGAACTATTTGGTATCTTCTAAAGGATTCTCAGCCTTTAAAATAGTCTCTTTATGTAGCAACTTCATGCAGCAACTTTGTTCATCCATCTGCCTCTCTCCCCTTCTGTCTACCTCTCTACCCCAAGGCCAGGAGAGGCTAAATTATTTAGGCTATAGTTGATCCAAGGGAATGTGATGAAGCAGGAATGGATCTCACCTATGCTGAGTTTTTACTATAATATGTGCTTCAAAGTAGACACATGTCAAGTATTTGCAATGTATTCAGCATTGTGTCAAGTGCTTTATGTGTATTTTGAGCCTCACACTACTCTTGTGATGTAAGTTTTATTTTTACCATTTTATTGAAAAGGAAATTGAAACTCTCTGAGGAATAAGCAAATTGTCCAGTTATAAAACTCATAAGTTTAGAGCTAGCAGTTGACACCAGGCCTGTCTGGAGCAACATATGTCCCACCTTCCCTGCATATCTAATACTCCCTGAGAACTTCAATAGCAGCATCTGTATGTCAGTATTATTTGAATTCAGGCTTTGTTTATAGTTGATGATGTCAGAGATTTCTCTTGATCTTAGCTATGCCTTTTTTAGTTTGATAAAGACTGATATTTCATTAATATGGAGCTGAGAGTGTTTGTAAATATATTGAAATGAGAGAATCTGGAATCCAAAAGATTTTGACAGCATTCAATGAAAAACTAAATTTCAGAGGATAAAATTTAGTAGGAAAAAATGTTAGGTATTATGTGCAGGCCTCCCCCAAGACAATTGCACAAATACAGAATTGGTGAGATGTAACAGTTCTTGTGGGAAGTTTTTTTGGATTTTATTATGGTAGACTCAATATAAGCAGTGATGTGGCTTAGGTTGCTCTTTGGTTGCAGTAAAAGAATTACATTAGAGAGGTGAAATTTCAGTTTATTTATTCTATATTATGGTCAAATTGCATTGGTCTGATTGCATAGGTCCATGTGACCTAGAAACAGTTTTAAGAATTATTTGGACATAATAAAGTGAGGTTAGACTGGCATATCCACAAAGGTATGTAGTGTTTTTTATATATGTGTGTGTATATATATATATATATGAGAGAGAGAGATATTGATTGATTGATTGACTTTAAGGAATTGGCTCACAAGATTATGGAGATTTGGCGAGTCCAAAATTTGCAGAGCATACCAGCATGCAGGCGATTCAGGGAAGAGTTGCAGTTCCAGTCCAAAGGTAGTCTGCTAGTAAAATTCCCTCTTCCTTCTCTTCCTTCAGGGAGGTCAGTCTGTTAAGAACTTCAACTGATTGAACGAGGCCTACCTAGGTTACAAAGGGCAATCTGCTTTACTTAAAATCTACTGATTTAAGTGTTATTATCATTTAAAAATTGCCATCACGGAATCTTTGATCAAATATCTGGGTACTGTGGCCTAGCCCAGTTAACACATAAAATTAACCATCACAATAACAAAGATTTGAATGAATACATTGATGATTAAAGAGAATGGTCTGTAAATAGTTAAAGGAGATGGGTATGTCTAACTGGAGAAGAGAAGACAGAATAAAATAATGACTATCTTTAAATACTTGAAGGACTTGGAGCTACTAGGTAGAGCTGAGGGTAGGGGATGAGCCTTTAAGCAGTAAACAAAGGGATAGGTAGAAAATTGATATATGGAGCAATTAAACTCTCTTCCTGTTCCTTTGCACAGCAGCATCAACTAGACAGCACTTTCTAGGTTAGGAGAAAAATGTGTTCTTCTCTGGAAGAATCGAATGGCTCCAAAGAAGACTTCATATACTGATACCGGGAAGTCCCCCAATACAAGGTTACTTCCTAACATGATCACTGAAAAGTGAAGACCTTATGTCAATAGTCTTCCTTATACTCACAAATTTGTAATCAGCAATTTAGTGTTTTACTTTAAAAAATGAACAAATGGGCAAAGATCATGGTGATAATAATAATAGCTTAACATTTAGACGCAGTGCTAAATGATTTACATGTATTATTGCATTTAATCCTCACAGTAGCCCTATGAGGTAGGTATTAGTAACATCATCCCCATTCTCCAGATGTGGAAATTGAAGCACAGGTTAAGAAATTTGCCCAAGGTCACAAAATTTTGGTTGTGATTAAGTTAAGATTTGAACTGTGACACACTGACTAACAAAGAATATAAATTTAGGGGTTATAGTGACAAAACTTCACTTTATAATGTGTCTAGTGTTGGAAACATTTGAGAATAAGACCCTCATCATTTTATTTAAAAATATTTATTTAGGATTGGTGTATCTATATAATTTCCCTAAAGAGATAGTTTTCAGTGTAAACCTAACATATAGATTATAAAGAGAAGAGGCAACATTTACTGAATATGTTTGTCTAGTGATCCTTCTTTTCAGACTAGGGCACTAATTTCTAATCTGGGATCTGTGAATATAAAAGGGTACACAAAAACAATAAGAATCTTTAAAATTGTTTTTAGCATTTCAGAAAGCTTAATGAAATTACATACTTACCTTTACTAAGGCTGTATAGATAAACTAAAGCATCAGGTTTTTGTTGTCTAAATATCAAGTCCTTGTTTTATCACTGGGTAGTGTTTGTGCCAGTAAGAAATGATTTCTGGTTCCTGGATGGGTGTTTCTGATATTTGTTTCACATTGGTGATTTTCTCTCATTTTTCCCCCCGATTAAAAAATTGAAGTATATCATACATACAGAAAAGGGCACTGACTGTAAGTATACAGCTTTATGAATTATTATGAAGCAAAAAACCCATGCGAGTACCACCTAGAATAAGAAATAGAACATTATCAGTACTCAGAAACACCCTCACGCTTCTTTCTAATTGGTAGTACACACACACATGCACATACATACACATTTTGTTATACCTAAAAATGGCATTGCTAGGTTATGCATTTTTTTTTTTGCAGAATGACTGTAAAGAATTTATACTCCGCCTGAAAATACATGAGTAGTTCTTATCCAAAACATTTGGTATTGATAATCTTTTTAATTTTAGCCATCCTAGTACGTATGTTTTTTCCCATCTGTGGCTTGCCTTATTACTTTCTAATGTTGTCGTTGACGAATAATAGTTGTTAATTTTAACTAATGCAAATTATCGATCTTTTCGTTTGTAGTTAGTGTTTTTCGTATTCAATTTAAGAAATTTTTGGAAGTCCTATTTCTGTCAGACAAGAGAAAGAAATACAAGGTATCCAAATAGGAAAAAAGAAAGTCAAACTGTCTCTCCTTGCTGCTGATACGATTCTATACCTAGAACATTGCAAGACTGCACCAAGGCTCCTGGAACTAATAAATGACTTCATTATAGTTTTGGGATATGAAATCAATGTGGAAAGATCAGGAACATTTCTATACACCAATAATGTACAAGTTGAGGGCCAAATCAAGAACACAATTTCACTTACAATAGCCACACACACAAAAATAAAATACCTAGGAATACTTCCAGCCAAGGAGGTGAAATATTTCTACAAGGGAAACTACTAAACATGCTGAAAGAAATAGATGACACAAACATTGGAAAAACATTCCATGCTCATGGATTGGAAAAAAATCAATATTATTAAAACGGAAAAATTAACATTATTGATTGGAAAAATCAATATTATTAAAATGGCCATACTTCCCAAAGCAATCTACAGATTCAGTGCTATTCCTATCAAACTGTCAATGTCATTTTTCACAGAATTAGAAAAGACTAGTCTAAAATGCATGTGGAACCAGAAAAAGAGCCCAAATGGCCAAAGCAATCCTAAGCAAACAGAACAAAGCCAGAGGTATCACATTATTGGATTTCACACTATACCGTAAGTCTACAGTAACCAAGACAGCATGATACTAGAACAAAAACAGACACATAGACCAATGGGACAGAATAGAGAACCCAGAAATAAAGCCACACACGTACAACCATCTGATCTTCAACAAAAATAAGCAATGGGAAAAGGACTCCCTATTCAATAAATAGTGCTATTTATAAATAAATAGTGCTAGCCATATTGAATAGTGCTATTCAATAAATAGTGCTAGCCAGGGATAGCTGGCTAGCCATATGCAGAAGAATGAAACTGGACCGCTACCTTTCACCATATACAAAAGTTAAGACAGATGAAAGATTTAAATGTAAGACCTCAAACTATCAAAATATTAGAAGAAAACATTGGAAACACTATTCTGGCCATTGACCTTGGGAAAGAATTTATGACTACGTCTCAAAAGCAATTGCAACAAAAATAAAAATGGACAAGTAGGACCTAATTTAATTAAGCTAAAGAGCTTCTGCACAGCAAGAGAAACTATCAACAGAGTAAACAGACAACCTATGGAGTGGGAGAAAACATTCACAAGCTATATATCTGACAAATGTTTAATATCCAGAATCTATAAAGAACTTAAACATTTCAAAAAGCAAAAACCAAGTATCCCTTCTAAAAAGTGAGCAAAATATAAGAACAGACAATTCTCAAAAGAAGACTTTCAAGTGACCAACAAGTGTATGAAAAATGCTCAGATAACTAATCACCAGAGAAATTCAAATCAAAACCACAATGAGATACCATCTCTCAGAATGGCTGTTATTAAGAAGTCAAACAAACAAACAAACAGACAAACAAAAAACCAACAGATGCTGGCAAGGCTGTGGAGAAAAGGGAACACTTACATACTGTTGGTAGGAATATAAATTAGTTCAACGATCATGGAGATGGGAGATTTCTCAAATATCTTAGAACTATCATTTGACTCAACAATCACATTACTGGGTATATATCCAAAAGAAAATAAATTGTTCTACCAAAAAGAATATGCAATCGTATGTTCATTTCAGTACTATTCACAATAGCAAAGTCATGGAATCAACTGAGTTGCCTGTCAATGGTGGATTGGATAAAGAAAATGTGGTACATATATACAGTTGAATATTATACAGCCATGAAAAAATTGAAATCATGTCCTTCACAGCAACATGGGTGTGGCTGGGGGACATTATCCTAAGTGAATTAATGCAGGAGCAGAAAACCAAATACCATAGGTTCTCACTTATAGGTGGGAGCGAAACATTGGGTACTGATGGATGTAGAGATTGCAACAATAGAAACTGGGACTACTAGAAAGGGGAGTGATGGGGGAGCAAGAGTTGAAAAACTATCGAATACTATGCTCACTACCTGAGTGATAGGATCAGTTGTACCCTAATTCTCAGCATCACACAATATATTCATGTAACAAATCTGTACATCTACCCTGAATCTAAAATAAAAGTTGAAATTACAAAAAAAGCAAGAAAAAATAAAGTTGAAATTAAAGAAGGACAAAAAAAGAAAATTTTGCTTACATAAAGGTGATGAGTTACTCATTTATGTAAACTTTTAAGATGTTTTATTATTTTTTCATAGATCTATTAGAACTTCTTTTTTTATATGATGTGAGGTATATAGCAGTTTTCATTTTTTTGCTATTGAAATTTATTTGAACCAGCACCACTTACTGAACAGATCATTGTTTCTCTATGACCTGCAGTACAATCTTTTTTTGTTTTTTTTTGAGATGAAGTTTTACTCTTGTTGCCCAGACTGGAGTGCAATGGCGCAATCTTGGCCCACTGCAACCTCTGCTTTTTGGGTTCAAGCAATTCTCCTGCTTCAGCCTCCCGAGTAGTTGGAATTACAGGCATGTGCCACCACACCTGGCTAATTTCGTATTTTATTTTATTTTTTTTTAGTAGAGACGGGATTTCTCCACGTTGGTCAGGCTGGTCTCGAACTCCCAACCTCATGTGATCCGCCTGCCTCGGCCTCCCAAAGTGCTGGGATTACAGGTGTGAGCCACCGTGCCCAGCCCAATCTTTTAAAATATATGTGTAAGTCTATTTTGCACTCTCTTCTGTTTCATTGGTTTCATTTATCTTTGTGCCAATACCATACTGTCTTAATTATTCTAGTTGTCTGATGGTGTACCTACCTCCTCCCACTTCTTCAAAATTCTCTTGATTTTTTGCCATATTAAGTTTTATAATCATCTTGTCAATTTCCACAAAAATTCTGCTGGGACTTTGATTGGAATCACATTGAATCTATAGAACAATTTGGGGAAATTGACATTTTCAGTATTTTCTCTTTCATCAGCATGCTATATCTCTCCATTTATTTCTTCCTTAAAATTTATTTATTTATTTTTGAGAGAGACTGTCACTTTGTTGACCAGGCTGGAGTGCAGTGGTGCAATCTCTGCTCGCTACAACTTCCGCGTCCTGGGTTCAAGCTATTCTCATGCCTTAGCCTCCCGAGTAGCTGGGATTATAGGAGCCTGACACCATGCCCGGCTACTTTTGTATTGTTAGTAGAGACAGGGTTTTGCCATGTTGGCCAGGCTGGTCTCGAACTCCTGATCTCAAATGATCTGCCCGCCTCAGCCTCCCAAAGTGCAGGAATTACAGATTTGAGTCACCATACCCGGCCTCTTCCTTAAATTAAAAAAAAAATGTTTTATAGTGTTCTCTATAAGGACCTTGCGTATCTTCCATTAGTTTCCTAAGTGTTGGATATTTTTAATGTTATAAATGGTATCATTTAAAAACTTTTTTTTTAAACTGCTGATATATAGAAACAATTGATTTTCTATTTTGACCTGAAATCCAATAATCTTGTTGTAGATTTTTATTGTAATACTTTATCTGTAGATTATTTTGGGATTTTCTGCATGAAATTTCTTTCTTGTTGTCCTTTACCTTCTATTTCTTTTTCTTATTGCACTGCCTAGGACCTCCAATAAATTGTTGAAGAACAACAGTGTTGGTGGCATCCTTGTATAATTTCCAATTGCAAGAAGAAAACTTTTATTATTTCATAATTATGACTGCTGTAGGCTTTTTTTTATTATTGAAGTACAATATACATAGAAGAAAGTGCTCATACTATATTTGTACAGCTCAGTAAATTCTCATAAACTTGCCATGTTTGAGTTTTAAGCATTCAGATAAAGAAATTAGCTCTCCTGAAGCTCTTGTCTTACTCATTCCATTTACTACTCCCAAAGGGCAACCACTATCCTGACTTTTGAATGCTTTAGATTTGCTTCATCAGTCCAAGGCGGTTCCATTTTATTGCTAGTTTGCTAGTTTCTTTTTAAAAAATCATTAATTGGTGTTGAATTTTATAGAACGCTTTTTCTGCATCTATTGAGATAATCATATGATTTCTCTCCCTCATCCTGTTACTGTAGTAAATGATACTACATTATTAGAATAGACCCAGCTTGATTATGGTTTATTATCCTTTCTATATATCGCAGGATTTGATTTGCTGATATTTTGTTCAGGTGTTTTTGTACTCATGTTCACAAGTAGGATTTGCCTTTGACTTTGCTTTTTTTGCAATTTTCTTGTGAGGTTGCGATATTAATACTATCCTGGCCTCAAAACAGCAACAACAACAACACACATTTGGAAGTGTTTTTTATTTTCCTGTTCTCTGGAAGAATAGGTGTAATATTGGTGATATGGTTTGGCTGTGTCCCCATTCAAGTCTCATCTTGAATTGTATCTCCCATAATTCCCAAGTATTGTGTGAGGTACCCAGTGGGAGATAATTTAATCATGGGGGTGGTTTCCCACATATTGTTCCCATGGTAGTGAGTAAGTCTTGTGAGATCTGATGGTTTGATAAGGGGAAACCCCTTTTGCTCGGCTCTCATTCTCTCTCTTGCCTGTTGCCAGGTAAGACATGCCTTTCACCCTCCACCATGATTGTGAGGCCTTCCCAGCCACGTGGAGCTGTGAGTCCATTAAACCTCTTCATCTATATAAATTACCCAGTCTCGGGTATGTCTTCATCAACTGTGCAAATAGACCGACACAGTTGGTGTTATTTCTTTCTTAAAATTTTGAAAGAATTGAAAGTCTAGTACAAAAAGTTGTCTTATAGGATGGGTTGCAATGGGGAGGGGATGGGGGCTTTATTGGTTTGTGTTTTAATTTTGATGTAAGGCGATGATGGCTCTATGTTTGTGCCTTGGGAAGGGAAAGGACGAAGAATAGCAATATTAACAAAATCTTGACTCATATAGCATTTTGTAGGCTACGAGTTACTTTCATTTAATCTTTACAGTGGCCAGGTGAATAGGAAGGAGATTTAAAGAAAAATTTAAGATAACTGTAAACTTTGACCTTTAAATTACTGTGAGATTACTGTTGCCACCGATTTAAGTTGGGATGTCAGATTGCTTCTCTTTTTCCTCTTGTTTAAGAAGGATTACCAAACATATACCATTGCTATCTTTTTCCCTGAACCCCCTTGCAATGACAGAAAACACATAAAACCCAAAATAAATCAATGGAGATGTTGGAATCAAGGATAATGGCCTAGGGAGACCAATTCCCTTATCTATAAAATTATAGCCTTAGATTAGGTGATCACTTAACATTTTTCAGATTTCTAAATTTCTATAAATTTATAAATTATACATTTAGATTTTCTTTTACTAATTTATTTCATTGAAGAGTCCTGGGGGAACAAATAGTGGTATCATACCTTTAACAATTAATTTTGGACACATTGTGCTTAATACAGTAATGCATTTTTGGGAAAAGATACTAGAATAAGAGACAATGGCATCAAAAATGCTAAGGAGTAGAAGATAATTGAACATGTAAACAAGAATATGAGCTACTCAAATTACTTAAGTTCTCGAGAAAGCAAATGTACAAATAAATCAATACAGCTAATGTTACTAGAGTAAACCTTGGCCCAATTATGAAGAAAACTGTGTAATGGGGAAGTGTGGCAGGGAACAGTGGGAATAGAGTGAATACTGCTGAAAATGAGGTAGGAAAAGTAAACAAAACTGCACCCTTTAAGTTTTGTGTGTTTGAAAAATGCAAGTATGCTGGATTCTTCTCTAATAGAGCCATAAAAAAACTGTTCAACAAACTATAGGGTAGTTTTGTTTCCAAATATTTGTAGTTTTCATTTGGAAAGACCAGGGACAAAGTTAGGCAAAATGGCTTTAATTCCTTATGAGGGCTTCTTAGGTTGCCAACAATAGGAACCAAGTCTAGTTAAGGAACCAGAAAGGAATTTAATGAAAGATTATTGGGTAGTCAACAGAATTAAAGTAAAAGCTAGAGACCAGGCTCAGGGTTTCTAAACAGCAAGATACTCATAATAGTTTTGTTGGAGCGCTGTTTCTGAAACTTTACCCTTTTCCATTCTTAAGCCACTCCACTTTAGATTTAAATTTTGGAGACAGTCTTATTGGCATAGCTTGGATGATTACTGGTTAGAGGAGCACAGGGCATGTTGATTTGTAACACCACGAAACCTGGATACAATAGAGAGGAGGGAATTCTCTAAAATGAAATAAGGATGCTGTTGCCCAAAGAAGTAAGAAACGGATTCTAGATAGCCAAATCTCCACACATGTTCACTGTGAAGTTTAGACTGAGGCATAGGTTTCAGTAAAAATTTCTCTAATTTAGAGTGAATAAAGACCAACTAAATGTTTCTTTTTTAGATGACTTCTAAGCTAGTTTCAGCCTCCTTTTTCCTCCTACTGTGAAGTACTTGGGTTCAGAAGTCTGCTTTGTATCAAGCCCTTTTCCCTCTGCTTCTTACTTTCCTTTGAAAGTACTGTTACATGTAAACAAATTTCCAGCAATTATGACTTGCAGCTTTTACTTGGCTTCTAATCATTGATAACTGCCAGGATTTCTTGACTACTCTTTTACAGTCTATCCAGGATGCCTGGGTACCTACTGCTTCTGGAATTGAAACTGCAACTGCTGTACTTCTTGAAACACTGTCTAAATAACCCATTTCCCCCTCCCGCCCACCCCTGAGGTTATTTCACATATACATACTTGGATTAAGGGCAGTTAGGAGTCCAGGGGGCCAATCTATAAAGGGTGCTAAAATATCACTAGAGTCGATTAAGAACATGACACCAGTTAGCTCACTGTTAGCTCAGTTTTCCATGTTTACATAATATGGCAAAGTGTAAATTTATTCTTTTCCCATTGAAGTAAGCAGTAACATAGAGTGGAAAACATACTACAATTGGGCACTGTCATTGCAACAGGAAGTAAGTTTTGAACCTTATATAAAAATAGTACATTTAAAGGGAAAGTACATTATTTGCCTATGTAGGACACCAATACCTATCTGGCTCTTTCAGTCAGTTTCACAAAGCTGTCCAGCAGCTCATTAACATTGATGCTTATTGCCTGGATGGTGTTGGAGAATGGAAAAGATCACTAGGCAAACATTATGAGGCATGAACTGTGAGGTCACTCTCATTTGTCTCTGCAAAGGAGAAAAGGAGTAGAGGAAAGCTGCAATTGTTCTCTGTCTATACTAACTCAGAATCTTGGCAGGTGAGGGCGAACTCATTAGTGTCATCAGTGCATTCTGCTTGAGGAAGCTAATGTTGATATTTCAGAAGGAAGACATACCTAAATGTAAGCTACCATATCACGCTTTTAAAATATGTAATTTATATCCTGGCAACTTTCCAAGGTAGATGTAATTATATATCATTTCACAGGTCAAAAAGCTCTCTCTCAGGTTAAGAACTTGCCCCAAATCAGACAGCTGGCAACTGCAGAATCTGAATTCAAACCCTAGTCCTATCTAATTCCAAAGCTCATGCTTCTCTAAGAAGCTTAGAACCTATATAAGATCTATTATTCATCTTTGTATCATACTGTCTAGCACAGTGCCTATCACAGCAAACAAGGGAAAGTTAGTGTGAATAAAGGCACAAGATGTGCAAGCTCAGGTACATTTCACTTAATAATATGTAGTCCAGTGATTCAAACATGGAGTATATAAGGAGATTATGTGAGATCATTTTGAAAAGTGAGATTGAGGTGAGATCATGAAAACCTTTGATTTTCATGGTTAAAAGATTTTAAATATTTTCAATAATTGTGAATTCACTAAAGATTTTTGAGCATTGGAGGGGGAGCATCACAGTTGCGCCATAGGAATATTAATTTAATAGCAGTGGATATGATGAACTGGGGGCAAAGAGATTGAAGGTGGGGAGACCAGTTAGGTGTTTGTGACTATTTAAGTGAGAGGCCTGGATAATCCAGACTTTGGAATGGGATTACATAAATTGGAAAAGAGGGTATCTACTTTTATTTTTATTTATTTATTTTTTTTTTGAGACAGAGTCTCGCTCTGTCGCCAGGCTAGAGTGCTGTGGCTTGATCTTGGCTCACTGCAGCCTCTAACTCCCTTGTTCAAGCGGTTCTCCTGCCTCAGCCTCCTGAGTAGCTGGGATTACAGGCACATGCCATCATGCCCGGCTAATTTTTGTATTTTAGTAGAGATGGAGTTTCACTGTGTTGGCCAGGGTAGTCTCGATCTCCTGAACTCGTGATCTGCTAGCCTCAGCATCCCAAAGTGCTGGGATAACAGGCATGAGCCACTGCGCCTGGCCAAGGGGATCTACTTTTGACAAATATTTTGCTCTTAGGCTATATAATTTAGCAAGATTTTTTTTTCTTTTTTTTTTTTTTTGTGGAGACGGAGTCTTGCTCTGTCACCCAAACTGGAGTGCAGTGGTTAAATCTTGACTCACTGCAACCTCCGTCTCCTGGGTTCAAGCAATTCTCTTGCCTCAGTCTCTTGAGTAGCTGGGACTACAGGTGTGTGCCACCACGCCTGGCTAATTTTTTGTATTTTCAGTAGAAATGGGATTTCACCGTGTTAGCCAGGATGGTCTCAATCTCCTGACTTCATGATCTGCCCGCCTTGGCCTCCCAAAGTGCTGGGATTACAGGTGTGAGCCACCATGCCCGGCCAGCAAGATCTTGATATGATGAAGAGAGAGAAGGAAAACTCGGTTATCATTTTTAAATGTAAAGTCTGAAGGACTGAGAGAATGGTATTGCCAGCCACAGGGAAAAAGTCAAGTGGTGGAGGTTTTTTTCTTCAGGTTTAGGGGAAAATGAATGATTTTGGGGAATGTTGAGTTAAAGGTACAAAGGAGATCATTAGCAGGGCCTGGAAATGCATGATTGGACTTTGGAGAGAGGTCAAAGATTGATATAAAAAACAGAGGCACATATATAGGAAACCAGCAAAACAAAACACAAACCAACCAACAAACAAAACGGTCACCATCTTGAGGTCAGCCTGTATATGAATGGCACAGTGCACATGAAGTGTGGTGTTAGATGTTAGTTCCTTACTGGGATTGCTTCTCTATTCCTCGTGACAGCTGGGTCTAGGGATAGAGATGCTGTACCATACTGTTTTTTCCATCTGGTCTAGAAATACTGGGTGAGCTCCCTGGGGACATTTGTTAAGAATTAATAACTGAATCCAAGAGTGTTGAATCCTATTTTTCCTTCTCCATGTCAGCTTCCCCTCCTTTACATTGTCATTCTTTCACTTCTTTTCACCCTTCCCTAGATTTTGCATTCTCATACTTATTGCTTGCAGTAAAAGTGTTTGATGGTACGGTGTGAGAGCAAAATAGAATGGATTATAAGGTTTGGATATTGGGCAGGAAGATGAAAACAATACATGATAATAATTTGTGTTTCTGTAAGAAAGAGTCTAGTAATTTCCTAAACTTGAATGGTACTTTGTATCTCTGATAACTGAATAGCATTCGTAGTATTTAGCTGCATTAAGCAAGACACATGAAAAAGCTGCGCTCGTCAGCATCGTACAAAACATGATAACCCTTTTTAGAACATATTTGCCTTGCCAGAATAATAGCACACTGTTAGAGAGACAAACATAAGAAATATTTTTTGGCATAAGAGGTGGATTCTTTATCTGTCTTGAGTCTACCTTTGTGCTTTTTCTTTTTGATATTATATAAATAACACAGATGTCTTGCTTTAAATGTTGCCTTAAATGTAGTGATGAATTTGACTATTGAGAAGTCTTTGATGTTTTTCTACTCTGAAATTTGCTCTATGCTTTTTTATTTTTTTCAAAAACAATCCTTTTACAAACCTAATCCTGAAATGCTTTGTTTCCTCTTTGATGCATAAGAGCATGCTCATTGGAAGCATATTGTGTGTGAAGATTGTCACTTGTTCAATTTTGTGCACTGATGGTGAGCAGAAAATCTTTTTAGTCTCCTTCTTTGTAAAAAATGATTTATACAACACCCCTCTAAAAATTCAGTGTTAACAGTAAAATTAGTTCTAGAGCTATTACAATGAAGAATGAGAGAAAACCTACCATGTTAAAAATGAATAATGCATTTATTTTAATCTTTGGCTTCACCCCCCCTCAACCCCCGCCAACCCGCTTCCTTTTTGGCTACTGAAAGGGATGCAGTAAAATTCCCCAAAAGTGTTAATTTTTTTCTGGAGCTGCTGCAGTGGCATGTCAAAAAAAATTTTGAAAAGAACATTCACTTTCGTATAACAGCTTTGGAATACATAATAGGATATATTAGTGTGCTTTTAAAAGGAGGACGGGTAGATCGTGAATTACATAAAAGAAGTATATGAACTTCTTTATTGTTGTTCATGGTTAAACCAAAATTGTTTGCATGCGAACAGATTTAATTGTTTACAAAATCTGCATAACACTATCAACAGCAATGGGATCATGAGGGAGGGAGATATCTGAGCTTTTGGGCTTGTGAAAGACTGATTATTATTCATAGATATTCCCCTAATAAATAGCTTTCCCCAAATATAATCTGAAAAAATATATAACCATGAAGACCATTACTTATAGACAAAACTATTCTGTCAATTCTATGGTATTTTGAATTGCAGGTTGATATGGATCATGAGGGTAACAAGACTCTTTAGAAAATGAATAAAGTTCTACAGAGTATTTGAGAGTCAGTGATAGAGTAACTAGATATCTCTTTTTAAAGAAATTACACTTCTTAACAATTTGATTTACTATACAAGGGAATTTTTCTACCATTGATTTTCTCCTCTTATTTCACGTGATTATATGAAAAGAATAGTGGTAAAAGAAAAACTTTAGACAAATTAAATTTAACAGTTAATTTGAGCAAAGAATGAGTTGCATTATAATTGTGCAGCCCTCAGAACCAGAAGAGGTTCAGAGGGTTCTGCTCTGAGACATGGGCAGCCTGCATTTATGGACAGAACACAGAAGTGAGGTACAGGAACAGCCTGATTTATTTTAATTAGGCATTTGCCTTATTTGAACATGGTCTGATAGTTGGCTGCTTGTGATAGACTGAAGCTCAGCTGCTGTGATTGGCTGAGACTCAGATATTTATTACAAAAGTATACTTCTAATTAGCTTTCCTGGGTTTATGTACTAATTTGGGTTGTAGTTCTTTACATAGGACTCAAAGTATGGAGGCAGCCTTGGGGCAAATGTAGTTTAATTTATCAGTAGGAAAGATATAGCCATCCTTTTGTTTGTTTGTTCCTAGGTACCTCAGCTATAGTGGCTTGAGTTTATTATACTCTTCAGTTCATGATACAATCAACAAACATCATGACTGCCTTACTCTCTGTTTTAAAATCTTGTTATTTTAACCATTATACTTAGTATTCACTTTCATTCCCAATTCCTCTTACAGGTTTCTACCCTACAGTAGGTTGGGTATGTGTGAGTCTTTAACAATGTATAGAGTTGTATTGTTTAGGGGTGTACCTAACTGTTGCAGTACTAATCTCTAGTCTCACACACTTTGAAACTATCCTCCGTGTGTCCTCCAGAGGGATCTTTCTAAAAAATATAAATCTGATCATGTCAGTCAACCACTTAAGATTCTTGGGAGGCTTTTCCTTTCATTAGAAGATCTTCCCTGAATTAAATCCCTTTCTGTTCTTCCTGTCTCCCATCAAACTTTCCACCTTCCTCCCTAAACTGCTAAATGTTTGCTGAATAACCCATGATGTTTCATGACCCCAGCCTCTGCAGTCTTGCCTCTGTATGAGACTGTCCGCAGTCTCATATCTCCGTTTATTCTATCTAGAAGGTAGTTTTTGCCTTTTAGGACACCACTCAAGATCTCATGTTCTTTGCTATAAAGCCTTCTCCAGACCTCTGTGGGCATGATTGCTCTGTGTCTTTTGCCTTTGTGTCTTCACTGTGTCCGAAATTGAATTTTATCTTAACTCTTGTAATACTTTTTTTGGTTTCCATATTTTCATCTCTCTCCTAAACTTCAAAGAGGCAGGGAAGTTTTGGTTTCCATGTTTCATCTGTCTCCTAAACTTCAAAGAGGCAGGGAAGTTCTCTTAGTCAACTTTTATCTCAAGTAGTATTTCCCAATTCCCAATAAATATTAGTCTTTGGGATTCAGAAATGAGAAGTAGTAATTCTTGAGAATTTCTGGGAATTCCTGAAATTGTAAGTTGTTTTAAAAATACTTTCGGCCGGGCACAGTGACCCATGCCTGTAATCCCAGCACTCTGAGAGGCCAAGGCAGGCAGATCATCTGAGGTCAGGAGTTCAAGACCAGCCTGGCCAACATGGTGAAACCCTGTCTCTACTAAAACATACAAAAATTAGCCAGGCGTGGTGGCAGGCACCTGCAATCCCGGCTACTTGGGAGGCTGAGGCAGGAGAATCGCTTGAACCTGGGAGGCAGAGGTTGCAGTCAGCCGAGATTGCGCCACTGAACTCCAGCCTGGGTGACAGAGCGAGAGTCTGTCTCAAAAAAAACAAAACAACAACAACAAAAACTTTCAATAGTTTTTATATGCTTTGCTCATTATTTTAAATATCTAACATTTTGTTTAATATATGAGAAATATTAAGTTTAATAATAGTTATAGAGAACTGTAGCCTGTAGTGAATATTCAGACACTAGAAAACACCAGTCAAAAGTGATTGGGTAGTATTTGAATTACATAACATTCAGATCTCCTAGCAAAGCTAGCAGTACCTCAAAGAATTATATGTCAAACTTGTCAATGTAAGGGCTTACTTTGCTTCCCAAACTTGTCATTTCTTGGAACACCACTCAGTGGATTTGCATAAAGTATATTATGCGTGTAAACTTGTTAATGTTTATTTTACTTGCAAGAGTTCTTCACTGTTAGCAGTGTGCAATGCCATGAATACTCACATGTAACTGCAACAGCCACAATAAGACTAACTGATTAAATGTGACAACTTCTCTCCTATTTTCACCTTCCTTGGTTACTAGAACCTCAGTGTTCTACTCCGTGTGTCAGTATTTCCTGCTCTTGCTTTCAACTTGACATCAGTATATTCCTTTGAACCAGTAATGTCTCTATGTTATTAAGCTTCAATCCTCACAAGAGAATTATAGTACTTTTCCTGGTTCTGGTTTTCCCTATTTATTTATTTATGTCCATGAATAAGTTCTTCAGTGGTGATTTCTGAGATTTTGGTGCACCCACCACTTGAGCAGTGTACACTGTACCAAGTGTGTAGTCTTATATCCCTCACCCACCTCCCACCCTTTCCCCGAGTTCCCAAAGTCCATTGTATCATTCTTAGGTCTTTGTTTCCTCATAGCTTAGCTCCCACTTATGAATGAGAACATATGCTGTCTGGTTTTTCATTCCTGAGTTACTTCACTTAAAATAATGGTCTCCAACTCCATTCAAGTTGCTGCGAATGCCATTATTTTGTTCCTTTTTATAGCTGAGTAATATTCCATGGTATATATATTTACCATATTTTCTTTATCCACTCGTTGACTGATGGGCATTTGGGCTGATTCCATATTTTTTTCAACTGCAAATTGCACTGCTATAAACATCAGTGTGCAAGTATCTTTTTTGTATAATGACTTCTTTTCCTCTGGGTAGATACCCAGGAGTGGAACTGATGGATCACATGGTGGAGCTACTTTTAGTTCTTTAAGGAATCTTCATACTGTTTTCCATGATGGTTGTACTAGTTTACATTCCCACCAACAGTGTAAAAGTGTTCCCTTTTCACCACATCCATACCACCATCTATTATTTTTTTGATGTTTTGATTATGGCCATTCTTGCAGGAGTAAGGTGGTATTGCATTGTGGTTTTGATTTGTATTTCCCTGGTCATTAGTGATGTTGAAAATTTTTTCATATGTTTGTTGGCCATGTGTATATCTTCTTTTGAGAATTGTCTGTTTATGTCCTCAGCCCACTTTTTGATGGGATTGTTTGTTTTTTTTCCTGCTGATTTGCTTGAGTTCCTTGTAAATTTTGGATATTAGTCCTTTGTTGGATGTATAGATTGTGAAGACTGTCTCCCACTCTGTGGGTTGTCACTTTTCTCTGTTGATTATTTCTTTTGCTGTGCAGAAGCTTTTTGGTTTAATTAAGTCCCATCTATTTATATTTGTTTTGTTGTGCTTGCTTTTGGGTTCTTGGTCACGAAGGCTTTGCCTACACCAATGTCTACAAGGGTTTTTCCAATGTGTCTCCTAAAATTTTTATGGTTTCAGATGTTAGATAGAAGTCTTTGATCCATCTTGAGCTTATTTTTGCATAAGGTGAGAGACGAGGATCCAGTTTTATTCTCCTACATGTGGCTAGCCAATTATCCTGGCACCATTTGTTGAATAAGATGTCCTTTCCCCTATTTATGTTTTGGTTTGATTTGTTGAAGATCAGTTGACTGTAAGTATTTGGATTTATTTCTGGGTTCTCTATTCTGTTCCATTGACTTGTATGCCTATTTATATACCAGTACCATGCTGTTTTGGTGACTATTGCCTTTTAGTATAGTTTAAGGTTGGGTAATGTGATGCCTCCAGATATGTTCTTTTTCCTTAGTCCTGCTTTGGTTATGTGGGTTCTTTTTTGGTTCCACATGAATTTTAAGATTTTCGTTTAGTTCCGTGAAGACTGATGGTGGTATTTTGATGGGAATTGCATTGAATTTGTAGATTGCTATTGGCCGTATGGTCATTTTCACAATATTGATTCTACCCAACCATGACCATGGAATGTGTTTCCTTTTGTTTGTGTTGTCTATGATTTCTTTCAGCAGTGTTTTGTAGTTTTCCTTGTAGAGGTCTTTCACCTCCTTGGTTAGATATATTCCTAACTATTTTTATTTTATTTTTTTTGGGCAGCTATTGTAAAAGGCGTTGAGTTCTTGATTTGATTCTGAGCTTGGAAACTGTTGGTGTATAGCAGGGCTTCTGACTTGTGTACATTAATTTTGTATCCAGAAACTTTGCTGTATTCATTTACCAGTTCTAGGAGCTTTCTGGATGAGTCTTAAGGTTTTCTAGGTATACAATCATGTCATCAGCAAACAGTGACAGTTTGACTTCCTCTTTACCAATTTGGATCCCCTTTATTTCTTTCTTTTATCTGATTGCTCTGGCTATGACTTCCAATACTATGTTAAATAGAAGTGTTGAGAGTGGGCATCCTTGTTGTGTTCCAGTTCTTAACAGGAATGCTTTCAACTTTTTCCTATTCAGTATAATGTTGGTTGTGGTTTGTCATAGATGGCTTTCGTTACTTTGAGGTATGTCCCTTTTATGCCAATTTTGCTGAGGGTTTCAATCATAAAGTGATGTTGGAATTTATCACATGCTTTTTCTGTGTCTATTGAGATGATCATGTGATTTTTGTTTTTAATTCTGTTTATGTGTTGTGTCACATTTCTTTACTTGTGTATGTTAAACCATCCCTGCATCCCTCGTATGAAACCCACTTGATTATGGTGGATTATCTTTTTGATATGCTTTTGGATTTAGTGTGTTAGTATTTTGTTACAGATTTTTGCATCTATATTCATCAGGGTTATTGGTCTGTAGTTTTCTTTTTTTGTTATGTCCTTTTCTGGTTTTGGTGTTAGGGTGATACTGGCTTCATAGAATGATTTAGGGAGGATTCCCTCTTTTTCTCTCTTTTGGAATAATGTCAGTAGTATTGATACCAATTCTTTGAATGTCTGATTGGTCCTGGACTTTTTTTTTTTTTGGTAACTTTTTAATTTGCATTTCAATCTCACTGCTTGTTAATGGTTTCTTCAGAGTTTCTACTTCTTCTTGGTTTAATCTAGGAGGGCTGTATATTTCCAGGAATTTATCCATGTCCGCTAGGTGTTCTAGTTTATATGCATGAAGGTGTTCATAGTAGCCTTGAATGATCTTTTTTATTTCTGTGGTATCAGTTGTAATATCTCCCATTTCATTTCTAATTGAGCTTATTTGGATCTTCTCTCTTCTTGATTAATCTTGCTAATGGTCTATTAATTTTATTTATCTTTTCAAAGAACCAGCTTTTTGTCTCATTTATGTTTTATATTTTTTGTTTTGTTTTGTTTCCATTTCATTTAGTTCTGCTCTGACCTTGGTTATTTCCTTCCTTCTGCTAGATTTGGTTTGGTTGGTTCTCGTTTCTCTAGCTCCTTAAGGTATGACCTTAGATTGTCTGTTTGTGCTCCTTCAGACTTTCTGATGTAGGCATTTAATGCTATGAACTTTCCTCTTAACACTGCCTTTGCTGTATCTCAGAGGTTTTGATAGGTTGTGTCACTGTTATCATTCAGTTCAAAGAACTGTTAAATTTCCATCTTGATTTCATTATTGACACAGTGATCGTTCAGGAGCAGGTTATTTGATTTCCATGTATTTGCATGGTTTTGAGGGTTCCTTTTGGAGTTGATTTTCAATTTTATTTCACTGTGGTTTCAGAGAGTACTTGCTATAATTTCAGTTTTCTTAAATTTGTTGAGACTTGTTTTGTGGTCTATCATATGGCCCGTCTTGGAGAATGTTCCATGTGCTGATGAATAGAATGTATATTTTGCAGTTGTTGCATAGAATGTTCTGTAAATATCTGTTAAGTCTGTTTGTTGTAGGGTATAGTTTAAGTCCATTGTTTATTTGTTGACTTTTTGTCTTAATGGTTTGTCTAGTGCTGTCAGTGGAGTACTTCGAAGTCTGCCACTATTATTGACTTGCTGTCTACCTCATTTCTTAGGTCTAGTCGTAATGGTTTTATAAATTTGGGATCTCCAGTGTTAGATGTGTATAAATTTTGGATTGTGATGCTTTCCTGTTGGACTAGTTCTTTTGTCAATATATAATGTCCCTTTTTGTGTGTTTTTTTTTTAACTGCTGTTGCAATATAAGAATATATATCGAATATAAGAATATATATTAGTTACTCCTGCTCACTTTTGGTGTCCGTTTGCATGGAATATCTTTTTCTACCCCTTTACCTTAAGTTTATGTGAGTCCTTATGTGTCAGGTGAGTCTCTTGAAGACAGCAGATACTTTATTGTTGACTTCTTATCCATTCTGAAATTCTGTATCTTTTATGTGGAATATTTAGGCCATTTACATTCAATGTTAGTATCGAGATGTGAGGTACTGTTTTATTCATCATGCTATTTGTTGCCTGAATACCTGGGTTTTTTTTTTCAATTGTATTATTGTTTTATAGGTCCCGTGAGATTTATGCTTTAAGGAGATTCTGTTTTGGTGTATTTTGAGGATTTGTTTCAAGATTTAGAGCTCCTTTGAGCACTTCTTTTAGTATTTGTTTTTCTGAAAGGGATTGTATCTTTCTGTCATTTATGAAGCTTACTTTTGCTGGATGCAAAATTCTTGGCTGTTAATTGTTTTGATTAAGGAGGCTAAAGATAGAACCCCAGTCTCTTCTAGCTTATAGAGTTTCTACTGAGAAATCTACTGTTAATCTGATAGGTTTTCCTTTATAGATTACCTGATGCTTTTGCCTCACAGCGCTTAAGATTCTTTTCTTTGTCTTGACTTTAGATAACCTGATGACTATATACCTATGTGATGATATTTTTGTGATGAATTTCCCAGGTGTTCTTTGAGCTTCCTGTATTTAGATGTCCAGATCTCTAGAAAGGCTGGGGAAATTTTTCTCAATTATTCTATCAAATATGTTTTCCAGACTTTTAGATTTCTCTTCTTCCTTGGGAACACCAATTATTCATAGGCTTGGTAACATAATCCCAAAATTACTGGAGGCTTTGTTCCTTTTTAAAAATTCTTTTCTCTCTGTCTTTGTTGGATTGGGTTAAATCAAAAGCCTTGTCTTGGTCAGGCACGGTGACTCATGCCTGTAATCCCAGCACTCTGGGAGACCAAGATGGGCGGATCACGAGGTCAGGAGAAAAAAATTAACCAGGCGTGGTGGTGGCTACTCCGGAGGCTGAGTCAGGAGAATGGCGTGAACCCGGGAGGCGGCGCTTGCAGTGAGTTGAGATCACACCACTGCACTCCAGCATGGGAACAGAGCAAGACTCCATCTCAAAAACAAACAAACAAACAAACAAACAAAAATTGTCTTTGAGCTCTGAAGTTTTTTTCTACTTGGTCAATTCTGTTGCTGATTCTTTCCAGTGCATTTTGCATTTCTGTAAGCGTGTCCTTCATTTACAGAAGTTTTTGACCGGTTTTTGTTTATGCTATTTATTTTATTGGAGATTTTCCCATTCATATCCTGTATCATTTTTAAATTTGTTTTAGTTGGACATCATCGTTCTCTGGTGCCTCCTTAATTAGCTTAATAATTGACCTTCTGAAATCTTTTTCTGGCATTTCAGAGATTTATTCTTGGTTTGGATCCATTGCTGGTGAGCTAGTGTGATCTTTTGGGGGTGTTAAAGAACTTTGCTTTGCCATATTACCAGAATTGTTTTTCTGGGTAGGCTATGTCAGAGGGAGGATCTGGGACTCAGGGGCTGCTGTTCAGATTTTTTTGTCCCACAGGGTGCTCCCTTGATGTGGTGCTCTCCCCCTTCCCCTAGTGATGGGGATTCCTGAGAGCCAAACTGCAGTGATTGTTATTTCTCTTTTGGATCTAGTCTCCTAGCAGAGCTACCAGGCTCTGGGCTGCTACTGGGGAGTGTCTACGAAGAGTCATGTGATGTGATCTGTCTTCAAGTCTCTTAGCTGTGAATACCGGCACCTGCTGTGGTGGGTGTAGCAGGGGAGTGAAGTGGACTCTGGGGGGGTCCTTGGTTGTATTTTTGTTAAGTACACTGGTTTTGTGTTGGTTGTCCTCCAAAAGCCAGGAGGTGGTGCTTTCAAGAGCTCTTCAGCTGCAGTAGTATAGGTAGGATACAAGCTTGCTCTAGGGTCTGGGAGTGAGTGGGGCCATAGAGCTCCTAAGAGATTATGTCCTTTTTCTTAGCTACCAGCGTGGGTACAGAAAGACCATCAGGTTGGGGCAGATATAGGCGTGTATGAGCTCAGACTCCTTGGGCATGGCTTGCTGTGGCTGCTGTGGGGGATGGGAGTTTGGTTCCCAGGCCAATGGAGTTATGTTCCCAGGGGGATTATGGCTGCCTCTGCTGCTCACACAGGTTGCCAGGGAAGTGGAGGAAGGCTGGCAGCCACAGGCCTCCCCCGCAACTCACAGCCTGAAAGGCCAGTCTCACTCACACTGTGCCCCCCCAAATAGCACCGAGTTTATTTTCAGGCAGCCGTTGAGCAGAGTGGAGAACTTGCCTCAGGCTACAAGCCTCCCAGCTGAGAAAGCGAGTAGACTTACAGTTCCTCTGCAGTCCCAGAGCCTGCAGTGGCAAACCACCTCCTTCAAAGGGTCTGTGCATTCCATTGGCTTTCCTGATATGTTCCTATGGTAGTTCTTGGAGCAAAAGTTCACAGTATGAGTCTCCACACGCTGCTCTGTACGTCCGAGTGGGAGCTGCAAGTTAGTCCTACCTCCTGTCTACCATTTTTTCTCCTGGTTTTCTCTATTTCTTCACTGATTTTTCTTGGGATTTGGAAAAACATAAATTTTCTGAGAAATGCTGGAAACGAATTATTACATGGAAACATTAATCCCCAGTGCCTAGCATAGTGGATATTCAATCTAATATTTTGAACTATTTTCTTAAGTGAATGTATCTTTATAGCCCTAAGGCTTCTAATATAGTATCTGGTACACAGAGATTCTTAAGATACTTTAATGTTTGAATGTATGGTTCTTTTGAATCAAAGTGACACAATAAAATAGGGCATCAGAGCTTAGATTTGGTAATTAATACCATAAGTGCCAGGTTAGCTTACATTATTTTGGTCACTTGGGAGCATGTACCCTTTATTCAGCTAAAATCTTATGAGGAAACCCGTAAGGTGAATGAAACTTACCAAAGACTTCTTTTATAGCACTCTATACAGGTTTCTTTTGTGTTTGTACCTATGACCTTTAATTAATTAATTACTGTTACCATTATTTGCTTGATGTGTGTATTCTTAGCTAGACTGAGCTTTCTGAGAGCAGGGACTATTTCTATCATATTACAGGTGTGATACCAGAAAGTGCTAGTCAACCACAGTGCATGTGTGTAATAGAAAGCTTAATAAATATTTATTGTATGCATAACTGAATGCAGATATCAATCTGAATGAAGCAGAACACCTCAAAATGTGACTCTGCTTTACCCCAAATCTCTGAAGGGTTCTGAAGAACATAGTTTGAAAACCACGACAGTATTCTTTGATACATACTGCATAATTTTGTCACATAGTTTTGCAAAAGACTTTTTGTTCCTATGACTGATAGTGAAGTATTACCCCAGTTTGAAACATATGCCCATTAGCTTGTCTGGGTTGCCAACATCATCTTTCATTATAAGAGATAGTACATTATTAAAATTGTTATTACCAATATTACTTGCTTCTTTGTGACACCTTTAGAAAAAAATTTCACTCCTTCAAGTTTACTAAATAATATTTTTTCTCAAATAACTCAAGGATATCATAATGTAATGTTCTAAATTTTCAAGGTTAAAAGCAATTTCTTATTTAGATTTTTAGTATCTCCTCCTTCATTAGTAGAAGTAGATCCATGAAATGGAATAGTAGACATATTTTAATACTTGTAATGCTTTAATAAGTATTAATGCTTATATCCTAGTTTTATCATGATGATCAGGTGTAGGGCAAGGCCAGAAAACTTAATTAGGAAGAGTTGAACTGGAGGGGGTGAGGGAGTATGAGGCAGAAAATGGCATCTAAACTTCTGAATAAAAATTTTAATAATTCTCTGAACATGTTCTGGTTAGGAGTTTTCTTAAATGGTGTTAAATATTCCCGCCAAAGGAAACCTAATCAACATAGTGATTTTCTGCATTTTGATGATTTTCAGGATTTCAAGTGGTCTGAATAAAACAATAGCAACAACAACTCAGTTTAGCTCTAGCACTGAGGTTTTAGAGCTTGGAAATATGCACGTGGAGAGTAGCTACTCATTCAGAATCTGTGGTCATTTTCATGTTATGGAGATCTAAAACTTATGCTTAGAATTAAAAACATAGATGTCTCCCATTAGTGCAGATTTTTATGGTAAGTCAAACAAAAAGAAAATAGAAAGAGCATGTTATTGAATTTCTCTTGTACCTTTCATTTTTGCTATATGAATTATTTGATTTTTATTATATTCTTCTGATTTCTTCTACTTGTGAGAAACTTGAGTTAGGATTTATATTTGTGGCTGATTTAGAGTATACTGAACTAGCTGAGAAGAATTTTCCCTTATGTCTTTGTCAAAAACAAAGAAAACTATCAATCCTAAACTTGACATTAACATAGTCTTCACTAAAAAAGAGCAATCAAGCAAATTTAGTCTTTTCATACAAAATTAATTCTATCCCTTGGGTCACTTAACATAATTGGGGTATTTCTGCTTGGGATTATAAAATGCATCTAACTAGTTTGTAGGGATAAAAATGGAAGACAAAAATAGCTATCACATATTTGTTAAAAACGTAGAATTAATGATGTGTTTTGTGCATTGGAAATTGGTTTAGATGATAGAGAATTCAGTTTGCTTTGCAGCTATATGTATAAAATAAAGACTATAGCAAGAGGATGGAACTTTCAAGTTACTAAGAGATTAAATGTAAGAGAAAAGAGTTTATGAAAATAAATAACTAATAGCTAAATAATAAGGTCAGCCAGGTAGGCTTTGTGGCCTGCTTCAGGGAAGAAAGGGGAGAGTAGGTGAGAGAGAGAGAGAGAGAGAGAGAGATTTTCTTGCTTCTGCTGTTTTCTCAAATGCCAAGATGCCATATTTTGAGGTAGCATGTTTTGAATCCCATCAATTTCAAGAAAAGGAAAGATAAATATAACTGAAATGACTGAAAATTCTTAGATCATAAGGAATAAACATAAAACAATTGTATTTTTCCAATTTCGGTTACCACTGTTATCTAATGAAATCTCCATTCCTGCGGAATAACATGCTCCCTAATGACATCTAAATCTAATTCTATAATTTTTCACTTTCTGTTATTAAAACAGTCACATTCCAGCTATTAAGACTTAGTCGTTGTCATTTTGTTTAAATAAACCCACAGAGAGGTATATAAATCATAAGTTTACAGTGCAGCAGGACAACCCCTCAGACACCGAGTTAAAGAAGGAGGGTCTTTATTCAGCCAGGAGCTTCCTCAAGACTCACGTCTCCAACAACCGAGCTCCCCAAGTGAGCAATTCCTGTCCCTTTTAAGGGCTCACAACTCATAAGGGGGTCTACCTGAGAGGGTCGTGATCGATTGAGCAAGCAGGATGTACGTGACTAGGGGCTGCATGTACTGGTAATTAGAACGGTACAAAACAGGACAGGGATTTTCACAGTGCTTTTCATACAATATCTGTAATCTTTAGATAACATAGCTGATTAGGTCAGGGGTCAATCTTTAACTACCAGGCCCAGGGTGTGGCACCGGGCTGTCTGCTTGTGGATTTCATTTCTGCCTTTTAGGTTTTACTTCTTCTTTCTTTGGAGGCAGAAACTGGGCATAAGACAATATGAGGGGTGCTCACCTCCCTATTCCCCCTCTTTGAGAATCTCACTCAATAGTGGGAGTTCTCACTTTCATTCTTACTACCCATGTCTTCTTGCAAGACAGATCGATAGTGATTCATATAGTACACTTGTGCTGAAGCATTTTGGTGAACTAAGGTAGCGATGAAGCTTTTTATCATTTGAAGAAGTACAGGTAGCAAACAAGGGAGCAGTAAGCAGGTTCCTATTACTATTATAACTCCTATCATAAGAGCTTTAAATCCTCCTAGTGCTGGGAACCATTTTCCAAACATGGCCGCAGGATCAAATCCATGCCACACTTGCATGGACACATGTGCCAGTTTTGTCATATCTCTAACTATTTCTTCAACTACTTGCCCTTGATCATCTATGTGTAGACAGCAATTAGCAAGGTTAATTTTCCCACAGACCCCTCCTTCAGCTGCTAGAAAGTGGTCAAGAGCCAATCTATTTTGACAGATAGCATTTCTCATCTGAGTTTCTTGCCAGGCCAGAATAGTCAAGGCTCTGCCGTTTTTATTAGTGATTATTTCTAAGACAGCTTGTAACTGTATGACTTGGTTGATCATGTAAAAGGGGGTCCGGTGTCCCCATGAGCTGTCTTGTGCCCAAGTAGCAGGCCCATAATATTGTATGATTCTCTCATGGGGCCATTCATCATCTTTCCAATTTCCTATAGCTATGCTTCTCTTTTCACGGGAAGCATAGACAGGGAAGCCCAGGAGTTCACCTGTTTTTATGGGCAGTAGGAAGAAAGATGGTTTAATGGTGCCAATAACACAACTACCTGCCCACTGGTCAGGTAATTTGGTGAAAGCTGCGTGCCCATGTATCCAGTACAATCCAGTGGGGGCTGTACAGTCCCGGTGGGACTCCAGGTCGGTCCACACAGTTTGCGACTTTGGGAATTTACTAAATGGATTCCTCTCTGTGTGATTTAAACTCCACCAAGTGACTGTTTTTGTGATACCATTATACAGTTTCTGTCCCAGACAACTAAGTCGTCCTACGGGGTGAGTGAATTCTTTTCCTTCTCTAGCTATGCAATATTGTTCAATAATTGAGGCTTTTAGGACTCAGAAATTATCAGGGTGATTCTTTTGAGCCGGGAATTCATCAGGAACTGGGTCTGTAGGTACTAACTCTTGGGCTTCCCATGGCCATTGATCTCCTATTACAATTCCGCCACATACATAACGTGAAATGACATTGAGAGACTGGGCTACTTGCTCGGCTAATTGCAAAAAGAAATTTCTTGTTTTTCCTGGAATTTCTGGTACTGGCACATTTAGTTCATCATAGAAAGTTTGAAACACTGGCTCAGGAGAGTGTTTGTAAACGTCTCCTCGAACCAAGATATTTACTCGAGGATCCAGTCCAGCCCCGTCAATTCCTATGGTCACACGCTCCCCTTTTTTCCAGCAAGGATCAAGGGGATTGATTATTACTAGCTCTAAGGGGTTACATTGTCCCTTAGTACAGGAAGGGCCATTTTTTCCTTTCTGAAGGTGTACTGGATCCTTTTCATTTTTTATCCAAGTGGCCAAAATGACACAGGACCAGTATGCACATTCATTTCCACACAGTCCTAATTCATGACAAATGTACTGATTTTTGGTCATATAGCCTTTTTCCCAACTAAAAGAGCCACATCCCCTTCCTAACTTGTTGCTATTAATGACAGCACAAGCATCAAATTTCAAGATTATGTGTTTGGGCACCCGTTTTTCTTCTGTTCTGGCTAATACTTTACTTGTATCATTTATGAGTCCCCACCAGTCTTCAGTCCTTAATCTTATTTCAAAAACTGTGGACATGGGAGGCTCAGAGGGGTCATAACACACATCTGGCCGGTTGTTTCCTTGGTTACATACCTTGTACTGAGTGTCATTATATAAACATATTACTTTTAAAGTTCCTAGACATTCATAGTAACTATAGAACAGAAAGATTGTTTTAACTTGTTGCCCTACCTCAGTAACCTGATGTATACACTGAGAACAGTCCTCCATGTGGGGAAAATCAGTGAAAGTTTTTACTATACAAGTCCAAATTATAAGGAAAATGAGTCCCATGATGATTCTCCTCATGCTTCGGCTGTGCGTAGACCAGTCAGCTTCCGCGTGTGACTGGAGCAGGGCTTGTCGTCCTCCTCAGAGTCACTTTGCAGGGGTTGTCCAGGCTCGGTTTTGCCTCCCAGGTTTCAGCGGCTGCAGGTTTCACACGGCTGTGGTGGATCCAGACTGGGATTCCTTCTACCTTTACAGCCGTGGGGGTTGTCAGGTTGACAGTCTGAGGTCCTTTCCACCGTGGCCACAAAGGGACTACGTTCCAGTCCTTGATCCACATGCAATCACCTGGAGAGAAAGAGTGAACTGGGGAGAATAAGCTGATGGGACTCCTCTCATTTGCCCAAGTTGAAATTGTTTGTGTAATTTTTCCTAAAGCCTGTAGCTGTAGCTTTAATTCAATTTCACCTAACTCTCGGGGATTGCCTGGAAGCTCCCGTAGTATAGGAGGAGGCCTATGATACAGTATTTCAAATATCCTGTTTTCTTAGAAGGAGTGCCTCTAATTTTAAACAATACCATAGGAAGGGCCTGTATCCACTTTAATCCTGTTTTCTGACATACTTTCCCTAAACTATTTTTGATAGTCCGATTCATTCGCTCCACCTTTCCGGAACTCTGAGGTCGGTAGGCGGCATGTAGCTTCCAAGTGATTCCTAATGCCTTTGCTGTCTTCTGTACCAAGTCAGCCACAAACGCCAGCCCGTTATCTGAGCCAATTCGTAAGGGCAGTCCAAACCTAGGAATAAGATCTCAGAGAAGCACACGGGTTACCTTGTAGGCCTTTTCAGTTCGTGTTGGAGAAGACTCCACCCATCCAGAGTAAGTACACACAAGAACCAAGAACCAGCAAATACTTGTTACCTCCACATTTCGGCATTTCTGTGAAATCCACCTGAAGATCCTCAAAAGGAGCCGCTCCATAAGCTTGTATGCTGGGTGGAACAGTGGGGCCTTGCCTCGCATTGTGCCGTCGGCAAGTAACGCACTGTTATGCTGCTGCTTGGCAAGGGTTGGCAAGTGTGAGACGTAGAAGTACCGGCCTAACTATTTTTCAAGTGATTCTTGACCTAGATGAGTGTGGTTTCGTGCATGACCAATACGGTTGTGGCTCCCAGCATCTGTGGCACAGCTACCCTCCCATCTGGCAGTCTGATCCATCCTCCTTTTATTACTTGCCCCCATTCTGTGTGGAAGAAGTCTTTTTTTCCCTTAGAATAGGTAGGTACAGGGTCAGGTGTTTGAGGGAGTAAGGGGATTGCTACCAGTGCCTGGTAAGGGGTAGATGCTACTTTTTGAGTTTCTGAATCAGCTCGAGAGAGTTTCCTAAGGCCACTGAGGTGGAGGCTCGCTGGTGTCCCCTGCAGTACATGACTGCCACCTTCTGAGGTTTCCACACTGCCTCTAATAATTGTAGAATTACTCGTTGATATTTTATGTTCTTTTCCCCAGAGTTTAACAGGCCCTTTTCCTTATATAATGCTCCATGCACTTGGAGGGTTAGAAAGGCATCTCGAGAGTCAGTGTAGATGTTTACAGTCTTACCTTCACTGAGTTCTAGAGTCCGAGTTAAAGCAATGAGCTCAGCCTTCTGGGCTGAAGTGCCCTGTCTGTGGCAATGGTTTGGCTTCAATGACAGCATCCAAAGTTACCACCGCATATCCTGCACATCTTTCTCCTTGTGGGTTGATGATGTTACTCCTGTCCACATATAACTCCCAGTCTACTGATGCCCGTGGCTGGTCCTGAAGGTCAGGTCTGCTAGAATAGACTGAGTCCAATGCCTCTACACAGTTATGCTCGACCGGGCTTTCTGATACTGGGAACAGGGTGGCGGGATTTAGGGTGTTACAGACTTCAGTAGTTATGTGGGGATTTTCACATAGCAAGATTTGGTACTTGGTTAATCTAGCATTTGTTAGCCAATGATGTCCTTTGGTATTCATCAAAGTTACCATAGCAAGGGGGGCTTTTATATTCAGGTTTTGCCCAAGCGTTAGTTTATCTGCTTCTTGTGCTAACAGGGCTGTTGCTGCCAGGGCCATTAGACATGGTGGCCAGCTTTTGGAAACCCCATCTAGTTGTTTTGAGAGATAGACCACTGGCTTTGGTCAGGGCCCCACAGTCTGGGTTAAAACTCCAACTGCCATTTTTTATCTTTTTGACACGTAGAGTATAGAGGGCTTTGTCAAATCTGATAGTCCTAGGGCTGGGTCTGACATAAGTTTTTCCTTTAACTTACAAAAGGCTTGCTGTTGTAGAGGCCCCCATTCAAAAGGCTCCCGGTTGTCCCTCTTCGTAACCCCGTACAGAGGTTTGGATAGTACTGCAAAGTTCGGAATCCATAATCTGCAGAACCCCACAGTTCCTAGGAATTCCCTTACTTGCCTTCTGGTTCTAGATTCTGGTAGGCTGCAGATGACCTGCTTTCTTTCTGACCCCAGGCTGCACTCCCCTTTCCAAATAGTGAATCCCAGGTAGTGTACCTGCTGTCCGCAGATCTGAGCTTTCTTCTTGGACACCTTATACCCACAGTCCTCCAGGTGCAGAAGCAGGGCATCTGTCCCTTTTGTGCACCCAACTGCCATGGAGTGTCCCAGCAGAAGATCGTCCACATACAGGAGCAAGATGCAGCCTAGGTCTTTAGCAGGAAACTTTTGCAGGTCTCGAGCCAGGGCCTCCCCGAAGATAATAGGGGGGTTCTTGAACCCTTAGGTAAGCCGGGTCTAAGTGTACTGAGTAGTGACACCTGACTCTGGATCTTCCCACTGAAAGGCAAACACCTTCTGGCTCTCAGAAGCTAGTCTGATGCTAAAGAAGGCATCTTTTAAGTCCAGACAGGTAAACCAGCTGTCCTCAGCCGGGAGCAGCCCTAACAATGTGTAAGGGTTAGGAACTGTTGCGTGCCAAGTCATTGTAGCTTGGTTGACCAAGCGCAAGTCCTGTACTGGCTGGTAGTCCTTGGTCCTTGGTTAGGGACAGGCAGGAGAGGGGTGTTCCATGGAGACTGGCAAGGAACTATAATTCCATAGGCTTTCAAGCACCTGTGATGAACCTGGATTCCTTTGAAAACTTCTCTGGGAATCGGATACTGCTTTTGTCTGATTGGTTGGGCCCCAGGCTTAACTTCTATGAGTACAGGGGCTTGGCTGACCGCCAGTCCTGGAGGATTATTATCTGCCCATACTTGAGGCCATCGCTTAGCTAGAGCTAGTTTTATCTCTTGGCCTGACTTGGTAAGAAAAAGTCTCCATTTTTCTTCCTGGGGGACCATAAGGGCCATGATAACTCCTGTTCCCAGTTAACTGTAGCTGTAAAGAGCCTTGTTTTGTAAAGGAGATTGTGGCTGTCAGCTTGCTAAGCAAGTCTCTTTCCAGCAAGGGCAAGGGACAGTCAGGCATGTACAAAAACTGGTGAACTATCTCATGTCCCCCACCGAGCAGGTCTGTGGTAGACAGAAAGCCTGCTTAGTGGAAACTCCTGTTGCTCTGATTATATCAAGGTTTTTTTGGACAAGTGGGAGACCGGGGTGGTCACTACTGAATGTTCAGCACTAGTATCAACCAAAAACTTAATGTCCTTTCCCCCAGTTGTAATCCTGACTGTGGGCTCCTTGGGGCGCTTGAGCCCACTCCCCTTCTGTCCAATAGCCCTTCAGCCAGATTGAACAAAGCTCCCTCATCTTTATCTGAGGTCTTTTGTTCCAAATCACCTTGCTTTTCCTTCAGCTGGGGACACTTATCTTTCCAATGTCCTATTTCCTTACAATAGGCGCATTGGTTACATTGCCAGCATGGGCGACTAGACTGGGTATTCTTCTTGGAACCCCTCTTTCCCTCTCCTTTTGGGGGAATTCCCCTAATGACCGTGGCCAGTAAGTCGGCATTTTGCCTAGGCGTTCACCTTCCTTACAGCTTTCTCTGTGGCTTGTTGCATCTCTATTCACAAACACTTGATTGGCTATTTCCAGTAACTGTAAGGTATTCATACCTGCAAACCCAGCCTGTTACTGCAATTTTCTCCTGATGTCTTTCGTGCTTTGACTAAGGCCATGTTAATCATGCACTGATTTTCAGGGCTATCTGGATCAAAAGGAGTGTACATACGGTAAGCCTCACACAGTCTTTCATAGAATTGCCCTGGAGCCCAGCAACACACTTCAAGTTTTTCTTGGTTCTTCTTTCTGTGAACTTTGGGAATGAAACCCAGTTGAGTGTTTTTTACTTCTACACCTATGGGAGGGGAGGAGAACAGATATCTTGTTCTACACAAAGACTGCATTCTGCAAAATGTGACCACATCATGGTTCTAATCCTTTTTTCGTGTCTCTCAAAAGATCCCTTGTATCTTCATATCTCCTAAAGACTGCAACTCTGGAGTGGATGAATTATATTCCAGTATATAGGACTTTAGTGGTCATGGCACTATGTTTGTAAATTCTGTGCCTTTTGGTAACTTGAAGGCAGCAAAATATCAACCAATATCTCATATAATCTTTTTAAATATTCAAGAAACTATGGTGAGTAATGAAATTAGTAAACCTAAGTCATTATTGATAACATGGTTGTCAAATACAACATAATTATTAAAGTATTTCTGAAATAAAAGAGGAAATAATAACAATATAGCATTAAAATTCTACCTTGTTTATAAAAAATCCTTGGGTTAAAAGTGGGAAAAGATGCAAGTTATACTTTGTTAAAGATGGACATAATTACAATATAATTATTGACATCAGTAAGAAATGTAGGTTTAATGTATTTGCAAAAAGTAAAGGACTATTAGGAATAAAATGTTAAGGAAAATAACTACAAAGGAATAAAGAAATGAAGAATGCTTGATCAAGAAAACAGAAAAGAGAGAAGAGGAGGGAAAAGAATAGGAAAGGAGAATAAAAACATTACATAAAATTTAGCGGCAGGAATAATAACACATGTTAGTGAATTAAAAGACAAAGCCGCTCAGATTATAAAACAAAAAAGCAAACTGTAGCTATAGGCCACTATCAAGAGATAAAGCCAAGATAAAATGACAGAAATAGAAGGAAAATAAGTGGATAGGCAAAACTCTAATAGTTAAGTTAAACAAAAGGAGAACAGAGGTAGTAATATTAATAACAAAATGTAATTGAAGGTGAAGAGCAATATATGGAACAAAGTCCATTTAAAAAATAATAAAAAATTTAATTCATAAAGGTGATGTGCCATTCTTTTGCTTAACTGAAAAGCATAAACAGACCAATATTGTTCTGAAATTGAAGCAGTAATAAATAGCCACCAACCAAAACCCAGGATCAGACAGTTTCACATCTGAATTCTACCAGAGATACAAAGAAGAGCTGGTACTATTCCTATTGAAACTATTCCGAAAAATTGAAAAGGAGGGACTCCTCCCTACCTCATTCTATGAGGCCAGCATCATCCTGATACCAAAACCTGGCAGAGATACAACAAGAAAAGAAAACTTCAGGCCAGTATCCTTAATGAGCATCAATGCAAAAATTCTCAACAAATACTAGAAAACCGAATCCAGCAGCACATCAAAAAGCTTATCCACCACGATCAAGTAAGCTTTATCCCTAGGATGCAAGGCTGGCTCAACATAAACAAATCAATAAGTGTAAGTGATTACATAATCAGAAGTAAAGAAAAAAAAAACCTCATGATTATCTCAATAGATGTAGAAAAGGCCTTTGCTAAAATTCAACATCCCTTCATGTTACAAACTCTCAGTAAACTAGGTATTGAAGGAACATACCTCAAAATAATAAAAGCCATATACGACAAACCCACAGCCAATATTATACTGAGTGAGCAAAAGCTGGAAGCATTCCCCTTGAAAACCAGCATGAGACAAAGATGCCCTCTCTCACCATTGCTATTTAACACAGTATTGGAAGTTCTGGCCAGGTCAATCAGGCGAAAGAAAGAAATAAAGGGTATTCAAATAGGAAGAGAGGAAGTCAAACTATCTTTGTTTGCAGATGACATGATCCTATATATAGAAAACCCCACATCTCAGCCCAAAAGCTTCTTAAGCTGATAAGCAACTTCAGCAAAGTCTCAGGATACAAAATCATTGTTCAAAAATAGCTAGCATTCCTATACAGCAGTAAGAGGCAAGCCGAGAGCCAAATTATGAATGAACTCCCATTCACAATTGCCACAAAAGGAGTAAAATACCTAGGAATACAGCTAACAAGGGAAGTGAAGGACCTCTTTAAAGAGAACTACAAACTCCTGCTCAAAGAAACCAGAGATGACACAAACAAATGGAAAAATGTTTCATGCTCATGGAAAGAATTAATACGAAAATGGCCATACTGCCCAAAGCAATTTATAGATTCAATGCCATTCCTATTAAGCTACCATTGACATTCTTCATAGAATTAGAAAAAAACTATTTTAAACTTCATATGGAACCAAAAAAGAGCCCAAATAGCAAAAAGAATCCTAAGCAAAAAGAACAAAGCTGGAGGCATCATGCTACCTGACATCAAACTGTACTACAAGACTATAGTAACCAATACAGCATGGTACTGGTACCAAAACAGACACATAGACCAATGGAACAGAGTAGAGAACCCAGAAATAACATCACACACCTACAACTATCTGGTCTTTAATAAACCTGAAAAAAGCAATGGGGAAAGGATTCCCTATTTAATAAATGGTGTTGGGAGAACTGGCTAGCTATCTGCAGAAAATTGAAACTGAACCCCTTCTTTACACTTTATACAAAAATCAACTCAAGATGTATTAAAGACTTAAATGTAGAGCCCAAAACTATAAAAACCCTGGAAGATAGCCTAGGCAATATCATTCAGGACATAGGCATGGACAAAGATTTCATGATGAAAATGCCAAAAGCAATAGCAACAAAAGCAAAAATTGACAAATAGGATCTAATTAAAGCTTCTGCACAGCAAAAGAAACTATCATCAGAGTGAACAGACAACCTACAAAATGGGAAAAAATTCTTGCAGTCTACCCTCTGACAAACACCTAATATCCAGCATCTGAAAGGAACTTAAAACAAATTTACAAGAAAAAAACAACCCCATTAAGAAGTGGGCAAAGGACGTGAACAGACACTGTTCAAAATAAGACATGCAATGTGACCAAGAAACTTAAAAAAAGTTCAACATCACCTATCATTAGGGAAATGCAAATTGAAACCACAATGAGATACCATCTCACACCAGTAAGAATGACTGTTATTAAAAAGTAAAAAAACAACAAATGCAAGATTATGGAGAAACAGGAATGCTTTTACACTGCTGGTAGGGGTGTAAATTAGTTCAACCATCGTGGAAGACAGTGTGGCAATTTCTCAAAGACCTAGAGACAGAAATACCATTCAACCCAGCAATCCTATTACTGGGTATATACCTAAAGGAATATACATTATTCTGTTATAAAGATACATGCATGTATATGTTCATTGCAGCACCATTTACAATAGCAAAGATGCGGAATCAACCTAAATGCCCATCAATGATAGACTAGATAAAGAAAATGTGGTACGTATACACTATGGAATACTATGCAGCCATAAAAAGGAAAGAGATCTTGTCCTTTGCAGGGACATGGATGGAGCTGGAAGCCATTTTCCTCATCAAAGTAATGCAGGAACAGAATATCAAATACCACATGTTCTCACTTATAAGTGGGAGCCAAATGATGAGAACACATGGACACATGGAGGGAACAACACACGCTGGGACCTGTTGGAGGGTTGGGGGTGAGAGGAATAGCTAATGAAGAATAGCTAATGGATGCTGGGCTTAATAGCTAGGTGATGGGATGATCTGTGCAGCTAGCCCCACCTAGGATAACCAAGGAAAGAAAAGTAATACAGAACGTTAGGAATGACAATGGTGATAGGACTGTAAATATAGAAGATAACAACAGATTTAGAAATATATGTGATTTCTAGTCAGTAACTTAGAAAACCTAAATGGAAATAACTTATTTCCTGGAAAAATATAAATGACAGAATTGATGTAAGAACAAATTTCCCTGTGTAACAAGCCTGCACATTGTGTATATGTACCCTTGAACCTAAAAGTTAGGGGAAAAAAGCCTTAATACAAACAAAACAAAAGAAACTACAGCAACAAAACACATGAAGCAAACTTAGAAATACAAAGAAAATTTGGTAATAATTCAATCACAGTGAGGTACTATGTATGGTAACATTTCCAAAAATTTGCAAGTGAAGTAGACAAACTAAATAGTTATTGATGGTTTGAATTATGCAATTAATAAGCTTGAAAAATACACATCTCTCCCTAAAACATACAGTGTACTTTTCAATGCCCACGCGTTAAAGAAAATTATTCAATGATGCTTGTTAAAGCAAGGTAAGGAAGACATTATTCAGGACTATCACCGTAGGTATAGGGACCACTGCAATGGAATTTTGCAGTGGGGGAGAGAGATTGGGGTCAGTGTCAAATACAGCATGGGCAAGTGGAAATTCATAGCCAGGGAACAGGGCAGGGGTCAGTGGATGTAAAATTACCGAGAGGAATCATGGGTAAGAGGGTTTCTGGCTAAACCAGCTTTGAAGGATTCTAGCTGAAGACAGGCCATGGTGACCAGGTATCACCTGAGGGATGGTGGAGGATGAGGAATCTGATAAGATCTCAGGGGTGGAGGTTCTTGCTAAACTGACTTAGCAGAGCTCTTGAGCTCTTGCTATTTTACAAGGAAGTACACAGATGGACCTAGGAGAAGGTTTATGAGGCCAGCTAAAATTTGGTTAATCAAAGAACTTTTGTCACATGTAACATAAGAAAAACTGCACACTAGTTTTCAAAGAAAATCTAAATAAATTATTAGAAGTTGAAGAATTATTCTGTGACTATAATGTGGTAACACAAAAAATAGAGCAAGAGGTATAGTGATTCTAAGTATTGATAAATTTAAAAAAGAACACTAATTTTCATAGTAAAAAGGACATAAAAACTGAATTACAGGCTGTGTATATAATAATTGAAATGAAAATACAGCTTGTCAAAACCTAAGTGATGTGGGCAAAACCTCCGTAGAAATGTCACAGCCTGTAATGCTTTTACTTTTGAATAAGAAAGAATAAAATTAAATGAGTTAAGCATTCAACTCAAATGTGAAATAGGTAACTGAATTCTTATAGTTAAGAGCAGAGAGTAGTTAATTAAAAAGTAAATAAACAATGAATAAATAACATATCCAATAGACGTTTGATGAAAATAAAGCTAACTAAATCTCTGAATATGCTGATAAAATAGCCCCACCCTAGGCTAACCAAGGAGAGAAAAATAATACAGAACATTGGGAATTACAATGGTGATAGAACTGTAAATATAGACAATAACAACAGATTTAAAAATATGTATGATTTCTAGTCAATAAATTAGAAAGCCTAAATGGAAATAACTTATTTCCTAGAAAAATGTAAATGACAGAATTAATGTAAGAAAAAGTCAACTGTATTAATAAGTCAGTAATCATAGAAGACACTGGAAATGTATTAAGGATTTACTCCACAAAAGTGCCAATCCTAGATGATTTTACATTTGCTATTTCAAATATTCAATTAACATAATCAATTTCTATGTTGGTTGAATTATTCTGGAAACTAGAAAAAAGGCCCCAAACTCTTCAGTTTATGTAAACAAAATAAAAAAGACAAGAAAACCAGAGACAATTTACATGTGAATGTGAATGCAAAATCCTGTTACAAAGAGCAAATCAAATTCAGGATTATATTTAAAAAAATACACCATAAGTAGATAAATTTACTTCCAGTAGTATAGAGATGGTTCTTATCCGACATTAAATATGTTAATGTATTAAAAGGGAAAAGCTGTATGACCATCATGAAAGATATCCTAAATATATTTAACAAACCACAAGAGCCATTCTAGATAAAAACTTTTCCTACAGAAAGGATGATTATTATGTGTCAGGCATTGTGCTAGCACTTTACATCTAATTTAATCTTCACAGTAACCCTGTGAGCTAGCTATTACTGGTATATTCATTTTATAGGTGAGAGAACTGAGAACCAGAGTAGTTAGGTAATTTTCCCAAGGTTGTGTAGTTAGGGAAGGGATCAGCATTTTAGTTTAGGCAGTTTGAATCCTGAGTCTGTGCTTTTATCCATTATGCTATTCCACCTTTTTGTTCTTTACTGAGGGAATAAAAGTTTCCTTAATATGCTGAAAAAGTATCCATGAGAATCCAATAGCAAACATCATACTAAATGGTAATGCCTTACGAGGCATGCCATTAAATTCATCAACAAGACAAAGATTATCCTCTTGTTATTTTAGTGGTTCTAGCCAATGCAGCTTGGGTAAGAAGAAAAAATGGAATGAATATTATAAAGGAAGAGATACATGATTATTATACCTAAAAATCGTAGAGAACCTCTTCTGCAAACTTATCCAAATTAATAAATGGCAATTCCAACTTTCTAGTTGCTCATGACAGAAATCTTGCAGTCCTTCCTGTTTCTTTTCTTTGCCCATCACAATTTGTCAGCAAATCCTGTTTCCTTTACCTTTAAATGCATAATCCAAGCGTTTTTCCCCCTACATGGTGCTACCCCTTTGCTCTAAGCCATCATCATCTTTTCCTGCATTACTATAGTAGTCTTCTAACTGATCTCCTTTCTTCTACCCTTTCCCCTTCAGACTATTCTTAACAGAGCAGCGGAATACAAGTCAGATCACGTCATTTCTCCGTTCTGAACTCTCCAATGGCTTTCCATACCAGTCAAGGCCAAAGTCAGAATGGCCACAAGGCTCTGTGTGATCCAGCCACACATCTCTGACCCACTTTTCTGTGCTCTCTTCCTTGCTCACACTGTTCCAGCCACACTGCTGTCCTGGCTGTTCCTCAACATTAAGCCGATTTCTTCCTGAAATGTTCTTCTTCCAAAGTTGCCATATTATCCCACAGACTTGCTCAACTATATTGCATAAAACAGCATTCTGTTCCTCTTGCATTTCTTGATACCACTTCTTGCTTCATATATTTATATATTCATTTGTTTGTTGTTTGTCTAACTAAATCAGAATGTAAAGACCATGAGGGCAGGAATTTTTGTCTTTTTTCTATACAACCTTCTCCGACTGCTGTGTTGTCAGTGACTAGAACAATGAGAACAGTGCCTGTGCATAGTGGATACTCAATAGCTATTTTTTTGGGTGAGTGAATGAGTTTGAAAAACACAGTATCCAAGCTAGCAGCAGTAATGAAAAGACATGAAAAATAAGACCTCATCTGGAATAGTAATAAAGAACTAAATTACTTAGGAATTAAAATAACAAGGCAGTAGATAATGATTAAGGGCATGCTGTGGTTTGAATCCCTGCTTTACCTGGTAGGGGCCATGTGACCTGAACCAAGGTACTTCACTACTCTATACCTTAGTTATTTAATCTGTAAAGTGTAGTAAGTGTAGTACTCATTCGATAGGGTTGCTGTGAGGATTTATTGAGTAAATATTTAGAAAACATTTAGAATAATATCTGGCACATAGTGTTCACTATGTAAGTATGCTAAAGAAAATAATTTTAAAATATTTTTAAGAGTTCTATAAAGAAAGTATAAAAAGGTTAGACCAATTAAATAACATTTAATAAGTACCTTCTGTGGATTAGGTAGTATATTTAATATTTACATTTTTTATTTACTCTTCTCACAATACTATGAGGTTATTATTGTGATTATCCTTGGGTTTTACCTATGGGGAAACTCAGGCCTAATGAAGTGAAGTACGTTGCCTAAGACTGTTACCAAAGCTGTAGAGATGGAAATCAGATTCAGTTGGAAAAATACAGAATTCCAAAGATCTCATTTCCTTCTCCTTTTTCTGTAAGTTTAATGCAATAACAGCCAAAACTTTTTTTTTTAATTTGACAATTTGACTATACTTATTTTTTTTTTATTTTAAAGATGAGGTATTGCTGTATTGCCCAGGCTAGACTGAAACTCCTAGACTCAAGTGATCCTCCTACCTCAGCCCCCTGAAGAACTGGGACTATAGGCACATGCTACTGTGCCTGGTCTGACTATACCATCTATTATAAAGATGAATAAACCCAAGAAAAAAACAGTTTAGAGTATATATATCAGAAGAGACCTATTTTTTAGCTATTAAAATATGCTATAAAGCTATAGAAATTAAATAATGTAATATTAGTCTTTTGGAGAAGATAGATGAATGTAACAAAACAGTCAAAATACAGGTTAGAAATACAGGTCCAGCATGTAAACAGAACCAAAGACAAGAACCACATGATTATCTCAATAGATACAGAAAAGGCTTTTGACAAAATTCAACAGCTCTTCATGCTAAAAAC